>NC_060242.1:14826215-15182660 GCF_021155785.1 Neodiprion fabricii | reverse complement strand
GAGAGAGAGAGAGAGAGAGAGAGAGAGAGAGAGAGAGAGAGAGAGAAAGGGAGAGAGGGAGATGGAGTGAGGGACAGAGGGAGTGCGTCATAGTTTATCGCTTTCCAGAAACGCTATGTAAAAGTCATAAATTACTTGGCATGTATGTGTAATAAGTATCGTAATGCAATAATTCAAAACCATCTAAAGATGCAATTGCAGGAGACATGATTACCTGTGAATGAATTCCATTACCCAGATACTCCTTTCATAGATAAACATTTTTCCAATGCGTCATGAATATGTAGTCTTGCAATTTGTTACAAGGTAGCATTATATCATGACCCATTATTTTATAACTAACATACATCTAGCCTCAGTTCAATTGCTTGTACAATTAACCATGAGTTGGAAAACACTTTTCGTCCTAGTTGGCGTAAAGTGAGATTTTACGCCCGATAAATTCGGTTTACGCCTACGTAGGACAAAAAATATTGTTTGCACCACGGGCGTAATACTTTACACCGACGTGTGACAGATCGCACTAGGGTGTAGAACTTTGTGCCCTAGGTACGAAAATACCTATTTGCCGCGTGCGTAAATAATACGGTATTCTGACACACTTCATTAATTCCGACATAACTTGATTTCAATTAGTGTCTCTGTTTAAAAAATTGCAGCCGAATCACTTGCGCGAGAAACAAGAGAAAATGTTGGAACTAAATTGTGATTTATTTCATAATCAATATCAGCCTGACTACTAATTACTTTTTACAATTTACTGGTACTTGCTATGTGAATATTTCGCCATTGAAGCTGTGTAAAAATGTGAAACTATGTAACTTTGCAAAAAATACTTTGTTAAGATTCAAGATTGATTATAATGCTCATTCACTGATTGTACCTAGTTGTTGTTGATCCTCAACTTCTCAATCGAGTGAGCCTATAATTATACATGCCCTGAATATGTGATATATCTTGATGATTATTTCTGATAAGCATGAAACATCAGGAGACTTTGATTTGCACATGGCTGCATATATTAATCTTACATGCAACTAGTATAAACAAATATAATATTCAGCATTTTTAATTCGCACCATATTCAGAATTGCAAATTAATTATATTAAAAATCTAAGTTCATAAATAAAATAAATGATAACCAAAAAAATAATAGAATTATTAATTTGTTGCAAAATCTTAATTTTTGAATCAATCATCTTTATTAATGTGAATAGCAGGAAACTGTAGCAATAAATTAAAAATAGTGAATAGAAAATCAAATACCATTTTGAATACTTATAGGATGGTTTATTGCTACCCTGGATACAGGATCAGAATGTATTTCATAGTAAGGCATATTACTCATTCGCATTTACCCTTAACTGCAAGATATTCAACTACAGTGTAACGATTATTTGTAATTCATGTACGACCGATAAAGTAAGCAAGAAACAGTTTGCAGGTATCTACTAAGACCTAACTGCATCTTGAATTTCTTGTCTCTTGTGCGATCCATCGCAAAAAGGTCTATTCGATGTTTGTTTGCAATTGCATAACCAATAATCTTTTGTTTCGTCAACCATGAACCTAATTGGTCTCTGCTTAACTTTTATAAAAACATCTCTGTGTGTGCCGTCACACAATGGTTGCGATTTACTCCTGCCGCATAAGCACCAGTGATAATGTTTTCCAGCTTCAATTCGCATTTTGAAAGGCTTTTTATCATATATTTTACCATTTTCTGCCTGCTCGTTGGCAGAGAATAAACTTTGCAACGCATTCTTTGGTATTTTAGGCTGTTCCTTTTCTTTTATAGAGGACGAGAAGGTGACCTAGAAACAGAGTATCGTCAGCGCTTGTTTGTACACATAATAAAACGATACAAAAGATAAGTGGATGAGAATTAGTAAGAAGAGGCAGATAAAGTATTTGAGCGTTCAATCCTTAAATACATGTGAGTATTTCCCCATTCGCAATGCCATTTGATAAACGATTTCACGTTCGCGTCGCATATTCGCAAAATATCTTTAGCAGACGACAGGCTTTACTTGAAGGTTATATTAGGGTTTTCGGTATCTTACGGTTTCTCAAACTATACGTGTGTACGTCTCTGGCCCGTAATTTTCAATGACTTACGCGTTGCATTTGTAGATATTGATTACATCGAAAACTTTGCTTTAAAGCTCCGCCAACGCGAACTATGGAATTCATAACGACGAATCGTGCAAAGTAGGGTGCATTCGTTTACTGAGTGACTGCGGCAGATGTTATTCGTTCACTCCGCGTGTGAAAGCGATAGCAGCGCAATCGGCCGTTCGTTTAAGCAAGGATGTACCCTATTCACGCAGCTACCTCGGGGGTCCCTGCTATGGATACTCTGCTCGCAGTATTGCGTAAACGAACGTGAACAAACATAACAGTAAGTTGCGTGAGGCCGGAGAGATTACTGAAGGCTCCGATGGGTCATGCCAATTTAAGAAATTGAAAATTCATTACTTTACCACATATCTCACAGAATTAAACTAATGGGTAGTGAAGAGACGCGATTTGAACAACTGTTCACGCAGATATCCGATCGGTAATTTACACTGATATATATATACACTGGATTGGATTTAAGCGTGGTGCCGTCACGCCAATTGAACGGTAGCCATTTTGTACAGATTCTTGTCACTTCAGATATATATAAATATATACGTGATATATGCATGTGTATATAATCGATTGTGTTGGAAAATTACAGTAACAATTATTGAGGTAACAATGAGTACCTGCGTTTTTTGCAAAACAAAGCAATCAAAATATTGTGGGCGATCATTTCACAAGTGAGTATACAACGCTGAAGCGTTCTGCAAATGATAACTTGCAGAGGTTATGTCAGCATACGAAGTATTTACTAATTATATTTAACGAGTATTATAACGTACGAATCGTGTCAGTAAAAATTCACAATATTTGAATTATGAACCGATCTTATTATAATTGAAATTGAAAACTCGGGTATTATTGACTCAGGGATTAAATTATAATTCGATGTGTAGATTTCCCGTGAAAGATGTGTTCCGCCTTGCCGTACCGAGCGAATCAGTGATCAACATTGCTTCTGTTGCTGAAAAAGTGTTCAGGCATGCTGTAAATTGCAATCAAGGTCTCCCTCCAGTAGAGCCTCAGTTTCCAGGTATTTTGTGTTTGCAGATTTTAAAAAGTCTTTTACAGAATCCGTTGGAAAATTTAATATTCAGTGAGCTAGATGCTCACATTTTCGACGATGCGCCAGATGAGCTTTCTAATCACGTATATCAACTCACAAAATCTGTCATCAAAGAGTATATCGAATTACGAATGTTTGCTTTAACCAAGATTGCTACTTTGCGACAAACAGGATTGAATATACGGCATTACACAAATCGGCAACTCGTATGGGCCAATCAGTAACCATTTATATCCCCTGACGAGATCCAATATGTCACCTACACATTTGTACCTGATTTGCATGCTCAGATATGTATATCTTTTTTATTTTCTTTTGATTGTGCTTGTAACTTTTTCTTCGTGTGAATGGATTGTGGATTGATACTACTAATTATATTACGGTTGTGGTTTATCGCACGCTACTCTATAAAAATCCCTTAACGTTTGCAAGGAATGTTTTATTCTCCATATTTTTGAATAAAGTTTTTACTCACCCAATTCGATATAATTTAATTCAAAACTTTTTTTTACATGTCTTAAGCTCCACTTTGATGCCAATGGATGGTAAATGGATTCCCTAACGGTTGAATTAGTGTTATACAAATTTTTGAATAATCCGTTTGAAATTCAGCCCACCATCGGATAAAGGATAATGGACGGAAACTTTTTAGAATTGAGGACTTCTTTTGAACATAAAGAAAAATCACGCTTAAATACAAGTTTTTCGTCATATTATTTAATGATCTTTTACATCATATAATTGTAAATAATAATATACTTTCGAAAAAATGATTTGTTCTCCATTTAATGTATCAAACATTATTTTACTCGTCAAAAACTTTTTTGTGTGACGAATATATCGTTAGATTCAAATAGCATATTTTACGCAGTTCAAATCTAGCGCGCATTCTGTGACAACTTTCTGTACAAGATGGCGGAAATTCAAGTGTTCAATTGGACACGCGAGCTTACACGTAGAGTATACGGTAATATCCAATCCAGTGTATATATATCAGTGCTTGGCTCTCATTGTCAAGTTGCGTCGGTTGATGAGAGTGTATAACCTCAAAAAAATTAACCTGTAGACTGGCTGTGACGCGTCATACGGGTCATAAGTGCATAGACGCCAAGCGCAAGCGCAAGCGTTGACTACATGAAACGAAACAGCCAATCGCAGTGCTGAAGGTTTCCTCAAGGAAGCTCGAGACTTGCCTTGAAAGAAGGAGGCCAATAAGGCTCCTTATTCTGTCGAGGAAGGTCTATGAAACGTGAAATGAGGAACAAGGAATGTCCCTCAAGGAAGGACTATGAATACGGGTATAAGGTTTTGAAATTATAAGAGGTTGTTTTTTAATGATTGAACTTCAACTTCGCTGCTCGTAGTTTATCCATGATTAAAATAATATTAATGTAAGTAATATTACAAGTTGAAATATAATAGTATTCAAAGTCAAACAATAAAATTGTACTTTGAGGAGTGTGCCTAGGATGGAATATAAACGCATCTACTTTTGGACAGAGCAACCTCTTATTACTGAATTTAGTAATAAGTATTACACTAAGTATTACACTGGCCCTACGTTTGTCCTTAGTGATCCCTTACTAATCGGATTTTAATATTGAACTGGCGCTTCGAGTTTAAGCTCATCCTATGCTCCTGACAGCTGTACAATTTCGGTTGATAGATTTATTACATCGAGTCACCAGCAATCTTTTGGAGGTAGATTAATTATGATTGGTTCACACCAGGTTGACCTAATTTCGTGCCTCCGTCGTGACCTAATAAGGTCTGCTTCGCATACCTAGCTTAGCTTCTAGCTTGCTTATAGTGCTGCCTTGCTAGGTTTTATAATATTTGATATTCGCTTGTGACTCGACATATATTTCAGAATTATTCCGATATATGAAATATTCTTATAATCAAATTATTTGATATATATGTAAGTGTATAATATGGTACTTAGATCATTTGGATAATTGTAGGAAAGGCTGCACAGCTGTGCAAGGGCGTGTTGAGTACAATTATTCTACATGTAATGTCTTAATGGGTTTGCTGCACCCTAGACATTAATTCTAAATATTTTAATATTTGATAATAAAATAACATCGACTTATAAGAATTTTCATATACGATCAAATATATCCATTGAGGCTTCGAAACGTTGACTGTTGCTGTCCACCATTCCTGAGAATGCAGCCTTCGCGACAGAACGTTGTACCTTCAGTCAACGGTTGTACTGACCGTGGTACAGCATGGCTTGAAAGAGATTACAAATATATTAAAATGAATACATTTTACTCGGTTTAATACTATTTAGGTTATCTATGTCATATTGAAATAGATCTGACGATATCCTTCAGATACTTGGGTAGTATGATGAGAATAATAATGCAAATGGACAATGTTTAATATTATTAATATATATAATATTAGATATTTGAATATTATTATTTGGATAAGAATATTCTGATTTAAAATGCGAGTGAATACTACGTGAGTACAGAGAAACAATATTTCTTATTACAGGCGTTTTAAAGTATTAATATTGTATAGATAAATAATAAAAACTGGTGATTTCTAAAAATTAACGACGGAGCAAGGAATCGAACCTGGTGTCTAGAGATGCTTGACCGGAGCCTTACTCCACTAGACCACTAGCCGCCCTGATTCTGTTGTCGTTAATTTCTCTCTTCACCAGTGAGTTCAAATTTGTCTTCTTGTGCTTGATATGTGTGAATAGAGCGTTTTCGTCTCTTCAGCACCCGATGTAGGAATGTATGTAGCTGAATGTTCACATGTTGGAATCTTACGCTTCCGATGGGAAGCCATGCAAGACGGCTAAAGTCGTCTAATAAATGTCGAAAAACAGGTGATTTCGAAAAATTAAGCTGGTCTAGTGGAGTAAGGCTCCGGTCAAGCATCTCTAGACGCCAGGTTCGATTCCTGGCTCCGTCGTTAATTTTTCTAAATCACCAGTTTTTCGAAATTATACTTCCCAACAACGAACTTCTCGTAATTAATGATATTCACATCCGCATATCATTTATTAGACGGCTTTGGCCATCTTGCGTGGCTTCCCAGCGGAAGCGTAAGATTCCAATATGTAAACATTCAGCTACATACATTCTTACATCGGGTGCTCAAGAGACGAAAACGTTCTATTCTTAGATAAATAATATTTGGTTATTAGTATTTAGGTATTATAATATAAAGAAACTATATCCACGGTTATATACATGTATATAGGTATTGGAATGTAAGTACAATATTTTCGGTTACAAGAGTTGATTATATTTATGGTGTCCTTACCGACAGAACTACACCACGTGGGAGGGGTTGCCTGTAATGCGGCGCAGTCATAGTCTCTCAGAAAACCTCCTTTCGAGGTTTTCTGTTGGCTAATATTCATGCTAATGATACTTTTGAATAGGTTAAATTATAATCGTGGCAATACCAAGATTGTGCATGAGAATCTTGCAACTTTCAGGTAAGTTTGTTAAAAGTCCGGAAAGTCTGGACTTGCACTTGATACACAACTTCTGTTGGAGTACCAACTAAGCGTTATTTGGTAACTCTAAGTTTATCGCAAGATTCTCATCATATTCTCATACTGAGGTCAGTCATGGACTGCAGGCCTGGTTAGTTGGGACCACGGTCTTACATACAGGTCTTGCGACTCAATAGAATTCCAATGGTAGAGAGTGGCTCCTCTGTTGAAGAAAAATCCAAATGGAGCTGCGATCGAGGGATGCATCAACATAACCTACAATGTTTGAATAAGCCACGGTCTTAGGATTCCACGCCCATGTGACGCGCGAGCGCGACTATCGTCATCCTTGTCGCACCGGGCATCCCTCGATCGCAGTGACGCTAGCGGCTTGACACGTTAAGAGGCCCACGTCGAAACTCAGAGTCGCAAGACCTGTATGTAAGACCGTGGTTGGGACCAGCCCCCTGACACTCACCACTGCTCGTATACTAAAAAATTGTACGCGTCTTGTTCCCGTTTTTTAGTTCCTCTACTTGGCGCTAGTAGTAGACGTCTGACCAGCCCCCTGCAACTAGATCGAGCGAAAAAGTAAAAAGAGTAACCTAGTATGTCCAGTGAGTATGTCACATAATTTTAGTTCTTATTGAAGGCGCTAGTAGTGCAGTTGCACGGGTTGCACTCTGTAAAGGCCGTAAAGGTAATCGCGCAAACCGTGCAACTGTACTACTAACGCTCTCTACCGAGTGTGACAACATAGACTCGTTTTCTGAAATACAGAGTTGCAGGGAGCTGCGTCTGACACGCTCGCTGCCATCGCTGACCGCGCGCAAGCTCGTCAGGTAACTACTAGCGCCACTAGTGGTGGAAATTGGCGGCAGAATCGAGGGACATTTTGCGAACCACTTTTAGCACCGTGTGTCAGGAGACTGGTTGGGACTATGAAATAGAAAGGAAAAAATTGTGGTGGGTAGGTCGGATGCTACCGTAGCGTGGGTCGAATTTATGGCAGGATTGGGTATGATTATTGCATGCTACTGCAGCACAGTTTTCCTTGTAACTGTCACGAGTGCACGAACTATAATGTGCTTCGTGTATACATGACTCAAGTTATATGTATAAATACTGATAGCCTTATGGGACTTTTCGTAATTGAAAATGGACGAGATAAATTCAACGTCAAGCGGCACCCTCTGCGTCCTTCCTTATGGGATTATGTAGTCGAAGAAGTAAATCAAATGGTAGGGATATATAATTGTTCCTATATGTATGTACCTTATGTGATTTCTGTACATATGTTTAATACTCAACTCGTACCGTGAACCGAAAATAATAATACGTATCTTCAGTCAACACCCATATCTTCATTCCGAAAGAACATGCAGCTGACGTGTATAAATAATTTCTAAGCTGACGTTAAATTTCCGTGGTTTTTTACAAATACAGTTAATTGCAGCGGAAAACCCAGATCTTTCTACGCAAAAATGCTACTCGTAAATATTTTTTGGAAATTAGTTAAGACTCGATTGTTACTAACGTTTGAGTCCATGCTGTAAGAAACACCGATGAACCTCAGGCAATCATTATCACAAAAGTAGTTTTAAAAAAATATAAAGATGATCAAGGTTCTTTTTTTCAACTTCTACTCATATTACCTGGTTAGATTGCGACTCTGTTCGCTAACCCCCTAACACAAGATTGTTCAGAACTTTATTATCAAGAGGCCCAGATTATAATTACATATATCTGTACACTTGGTTATACGTTTATGGTTGTGATATATGTCAGTTTATTGCTAGGAATTTTGAGTTTCAAAATATGTATTACCGACCAAATCGATACTATTTTATCCGGAATTTCAGCACTTTTCCGGTAACCCCTAATAACGATATTACCCAGAGGATCCGATTGTATAATAATACAATATATAGGATATCAGAAACTAACGACTGATATCACCTAAGAATGGATTTTTCGGATCTTTAATAATTAATTTCTCATCAATTATCTACGATATCTCGGTCAAAAAAACACAGATGAAAGGTTTTGCAGCTTAGGTAGAAGAAGAATTTCACGAAGTGAAGAGGAGACATTGGTAGAACGTTATTGAGTTACATTATATATGTTAAAATTACAAGAAACTTGTTAGAAATTTATGTAATTGCTTAGTAATCATCCAAGAAATATGCATCGTTGATGAGTTATTGGAACGGTATCGGCTTCCGGTGGTGGCCTGATTGTCCGTTTTGAAGAAATATATGTAGGTCCGTTAAATTCGAAGCGATACTAATCCTGTGAACATCCACCATCCAACAATGCCTGTACTGGTCTTTGGAATTGATGGCGCGGCAGCCAACTTATGCGTAGAACGTTCAGTTATTGATGCATCATTTGTTTCATGGTTCACGAATTTATCCTCTGAAAGTCCGGCCTTCCTTTCTGTCTACAGTGATATAATTTTATGTGTTTAATGTGACGAAACATTTCTTATGCGATTTTTAATTGACTCTAAAATCAAATAATCATATTGTAACGTTTTAAGACGTTGCAAAATAAATATGGATTCGCGAGCTTATTTAGTGAGTCAATTAAAGGCGCAAATAAAATGTTATGGAAAAGCTTTAATAGCAGAGAACGTGTTTCTAGTTTAAAGTCTGAAACAAGACTGTTTTTTACAATAATGTTGGTTGACGCAGCAACCTTATTCTTTTTAAAGATATAAGAGGTTTATGAGCTTCTTTTATCTATGATGACTACTAGATCATTAAAAGGGGGTAAGACGGGTGATTTCACCGTTTGTAACAATATTATGAAATGCAAGTTATCATATTGGTTGCCTTTCTTTTTATGTACACTCCCATTTATAAGTATGGAAACACTCGCCCCAGATCCGAGCCACACAAGAAGTTGTATCGCTCTTTGAAAAATGAAGATATCTCAATTTCCCAAGCGGCGTTCTAAAAAGGTTCATTTACCATTCAGCTTCATTTACCTTTGTTGGAAAAATTTTTGCGATTTTTTTTGAGCCCGGTACGCACTTTGAAAGATACATTTTTTGGCTTTTTTTGGAGGGTGGAAATTTTCCCGCATATCGTGTAAGAAAAAATTTTTCAACTTTTTTCTGTGAAAAACTTGAAGCGGGGAGTACAAACTTCAATCTCATTTTTTGGAAAATTTTTTACGATTTTTTTTCGCAAAGATATTCAACTTTTTGCAAAAGACGACCATATTTATAAGGGGTAGTCTCACTCTGAAACTACTGGGTTTTCGTAAAATTACTAGGAGGGTAAAAAGTTGCATACAATCATTTTGGATGTATCACATTTTTTTCAGAATTAAAAAAACAAATTTTACCAAAAAAGGTAAATGAAGTTGAATATGTCCTTTTCAGAACGCCGCTTGGGAAATTGAGATATCTTCATTCTTCAAAGAGCGATACAACTTCTTGTGTGGCTCGGATCTGGGGCGACTGTTTCCATACTTATGAACGGGAGTGTATGCGAATGTAATGATTTTTTGAAAAAAGTATTCAACACTGGATTCGGTTAAGTAATCTATTAATCGAGCGGGTATACAAATTTGTCTTAAAAGTTTTGAAATAATTTTCTACAATATAGATTCGAAAGGTCAAACGGGGAAAAAAAATCTTGGAATTGCCAAACTCTAAATTACCAAAGGTATGTGCACCTTGTTGACTTTAATTAAGAAACGAAATTCATCAAAAAGAAAAATGTATTTACGTGGAATTCACCCAGACTAAAATAGAGAAATCCGAAGGTATTACGATTCCACATGGGTTACGCATTATCGAAGTATGAGTTTTATTGACAATGAGTTAAATTTACGCAAGAATAAAGTTGTCGTTTGAAAAACTGTAATATCTTAGTATTTGACCAGTGAAAATAAAGTTAACTTATGCTCATTTCCACATCACCGCAAGCGGTAGACCATCCGACGCGTTTTTTACGTGGTAACCCCAGTAGGCCTACTCTACGGAGAATACTTACAAGATCGATTTTATGTTCTTCGAAAAATTGCTGTTAATCACATATGAATTATGGTGAATTGTTTTTCCCAATCAATTTGTACTCGCGTATATTCGCGGTTTCTTCGTAATTTTTCAGTTTATATAACCCGCTGACTATTTGTCATCAATGAAAGATGACTGTTTTGATTATGGCTGAAAGATGGTAGTTCTAATTTTGGATGAAGGATGATTGTTTTCATCTTATACGCGAACGGCGTTTGACTTTGGATGTTTGCGCATGGGTCTTTCTTCTTATAAGGTATGAGATAATCACTAAAATAGAGAACCTGGCGAATACGCAAAACAATCAACAACTGCCATGGACAAAGACCGAAAACACGAATCTCTGTAAGACGCTATCATTTACCTATCGGAAGACGATGCAGAAATCTTTGAAGAAATGGAAACAAATCGAAGTATAATGAGCACAATCATCAAAATACGATAGAGCTATATAATTCTACAGTGAAATACAAACCGAACATGACCACTCAGTGACTCGAGAAAAAAAAACTCTGACACTAAAACGATTGCAATAAAAGAGTGTGAAACGATTGAAAAATAAACTACAGCTGAATAAATTATACTACATTTTGTGATCATGATGATTCTGACCTACATCGCTCAATCTATGTATCGGTGAAAACAAGATGACTGACCCTGAACGAGACCTAAGGAAGACCTAAGCCTAAATAATGAAACGTTAATTTTTCGGTAGAGCCAATAAAACTCAGTTATCTGGAACAGATGAGAATATAATGAGTGACATATGGTGATACAGACAAGAATATACTTAGCTTGGATGAGTAAAAAATGTAATTAACGAAAAAAGAAACAAATTAATTAGTTGAAACAGACAAAAGGTTTGATTGGCTGTAACAGCTAAAAGGTTTTATTGGCTGTAACAGACAAAAGGTTTGATTAGCTGAAACGGGCAAAAAGTTTTATTAGCTGAAATAGACAAAGGGTTCGATTAGAGGGTGGTGTTTGACAATGATTTTCGAGTCTCTTTGTCATATTCCTGGAAAGCTCTGGTCTGATCAAATGATTTTCCGATCAGAAATATATATTTTCATAAAGATATCAAACACTTACCCCAATTTCCGGCGCCAAGACGTTGAGTGCTATCGTGTCGGAGTGAGATGCTGGCGAGTGGGAGTAAGTTTCGAGTCTTTTTTTCTCTCGACAGCTATGGTCTGATCGAACAATGTTTTGATCAAAAATATATATTTTTTTTAACGTTACATGCTGTCGTCTCAGGGTGAAATACTGGTGTTTTAAAGTGGGTTTCGAGTCTTTTCGTTTTTTTCGACAGCTCTGGTCTGATTTAACAATGTTTTGATCGGAAATATTTTTTTTCAACGTTACATGCTGTCGTATCAGAGATAAATGCTGGTGTTTCGCAATGAGTTCGAGTATTTTCATTTTGTTTTGCTTGACAGCTCTGGTCTGATAGAATAATGTTTTGATCAAACATATATATTTCTATGATTATATCAAACACTAACCCGTAACTTTCGTCTTGACCACATAACATGTTGTCGTCTGGATGTAAAATGGTGGTTTTTTGGAGCGAGTTCCCAGTCGCTCCGACCAGTCTCCCGATACTCCCGGTTCGATCATACACAGTTTCGCTCAAAAACGAACGCAAATGATTTTTTTCAACAGCTATCTCGAATTGTCCGCATTATGACGCGAGGTGCGGGTGTTTTACGGAGATTTTCGAGTTGCGTCGAACTCTTTCTTGATCGTTGCAGTCTAGTCGAACATAGTCCTGGACAGAAATATATTTAGACATTTATTTCGCACACCGACTTCGAACGTTTGGCTGTAGGACCTGAGTTACTAACTTTTTGGAGTAAGTATTGAGTTGTTCCGACCTCAATCTTCATATTCCCAATCATATTATCGAGTCGATCATAGTTCCGATCAGCGACACTTTCAGCTGTTCAATAGATTCAGTCAACGTCAATATTCGGTTTGCAGACTTCAGATGTTGCTGTCTTGGAAAGAGCTGGCGGCGTACGGATCAAAGTTTCGAGATTTACTGGTACTCGACATCATAGTTTGGTCTTGTCAGAAACGGTTGGAGAACTAGTATTAAATCGCGCGATGTTAGCGGAGTGAAAACTTATGTAATGTTTTTTCACCCGTTTGACCTGCAGAACTATATACCTGAATGATGGTCAAATTGTAGTAATCAGTCTAGATGCTCCGACACGTCACGAGAAGTTAGCATCTCGTATAATTGGAATTTCGTTTTTAATAACAACTCATCATATTTGTAAATCATGTTTGATTCCATGGAATTCTTCTGATATCTCTAATTTGCAGGTCCGGCGATCGGATTTCGTTGAGATGCTGTAAGACGCTACGCAAAGTAGGCATCTCATTTTTCGAGAATGCTTTTCTTGGAGAAAATTCAACGGAACTTTCGCTCAAACCTGTATAGAACTGTATAACTATTCGGGATACTTCCAGCAGGAAGATCTAGAACCCAATTTTAAAACCTTATAAAAAAGAGAATAAAAGAAAAATGCAATTACATCGCTTCGATCCTTTACACTTGCAAGAAAAAAACGGAATTTCCATTTCAAAATCTTATAAGAAAGAGAACGTCAGAAAACAAAACAAACAGGTAATGGTACGGGGATACCACGTCAAAAAAAAAGAACGTGCCTGAAACTTCACTCCGGTGGTGATGTGGAAAAGGGTTATTCTAATAAAAATATTGTTGACGGTTCTCTTTTTGTTTGTCGTTAACGTACGACCTTAAATATCAACTAAAGTGAAACAAAAAAACGAAATGTAGCAACCAAAACTGTCGAAAATTTAATTCCCTACAAGTTACTTGATGTTCATTCATGCCCTAAGGTAAAAAATAAACGAGACAATGCAATAGTTTTACCTCGCTGGGTTTTTCTGGTTCGATCCGAAAAATATCGATCTTTGGAAGAAACATGTGAAGACAAAAGTTGTGGGAAATTAACTTTCTTATCTTTAAGTTGCGATTCACCCCAACTATTTTTAGCTAAAAGATTTAGATAAAAGACTTTCTTCCAACACTCGGGAAAAGAATTCTATCAAATTAAAAAAATAACTAAATATGCTAATTTACTGTAAACACCTAAAAATAATTTAATACGATACACGTAGGGAGGATTCCATCCTAGCATTAAAACTGTTTCTACATAGCTGCTCCATAGAAAATTGAAAATGGTTTTTGAACCTTTCAAAAAGAGGAATCACAAAAAACTTTGTCAATTTTCTGTGAGACTGCACATGAAAAAGTGTTAATGTAGAAACAGTTGCAGTGCTGCTGTGACAGTCACCCCGCATGTATCCTATTAAATTATTTTGAGGTGTGTATAGCAGAGAGTATTCTCTTTAGATTTTCTTGTTTTCCGTTTTTTTACGAACTACGGATTCCAAGGCTTTCGTTACCAATTATACATTAAATTTATCCATTCTCGATATTTGTTCTAAATTTTACTACTTAATCACCAAAATCAATATGAAAAACTCGGGCTACTATGACAAACGTTTGTACAACAACGCGTCCTTATTGGAAGTCATATTATTTGCCTGATGACAATGTTATCAACGTATATGAATCGAAGTCAATTAAACTTATCCCAGATGAAGGAGGATGCAAATTACTTATTGTAGCAACATTTAGGTATAAAAACGAAAATAGCATTTATTATTTCGACTGTCACTTACGTTTAATCAATGCGCAAATACCAGGTAGTGTTGATTTCATGTACGATGAGCTCGTTATCCACTGTAGCATTGGCGTCACTTATTTGAATTGTAAAAAGTAGGATTCATCCATTAATTCACACTATAAGGACAAATAAACGTTCATCGAAAATATAATCACGAGTAAAAATAATTTCACTGTGTGTTCAAAATTTATTTTTACGTAAAGCATTAATGCTTGGTACGAAAAAAAAATATAACACGTGTGGCATGTGACTGAAATTAACTGTGTACAATGACATATTCAAATAATTATTCCTAATGTCAAGTTGAACAAAAGAAAATAACTCACTGAAACTTAAGATCGTCACTAAAACACAATCAAATGAAGAGCGCGTTTTGCTTATCTTCGACACCGTCCAACTCTGACCACAAAGAGTTAGCAACTGAATTTGCAAACCTCTTCAAAAATTATGTGAACTGCAGGCCGAGACCGAAATTCGTTGGGTGGGAGCAACACCTGAGTGATCCAGGGAGATAGAGGGAAAGGCCCAAAGGCAAGGCGCGTCATTGGTGAGGCCCAATGCCGGCTGAAATAAAAGGAAGCGGACTAGACGATCGCTTATAGGTCTCCTACCCAGGCTAATTCACTTGATTACACCGGTTTGAAGAAAGAAATTATTTCTCTTGTACTTGGTGACTTAGCGCTGGTTCCGCGGCAAAAATTTTGTAAAACACGATTACCGTCAGTGCATGTTTCCTTAAAATCACTGAATATTGGTGGGTTTGAAGAGAAAATGAGATTTTGGAATAAAAGAAAAGATTGTCACTCGCTTTTCGTCGATCTCGTTGAACTGGTTAATAATCCCCTTTGTTTCGCTAGATGTCTTCAGGATGACGAATTATAATTAAAAAAAAAAAAAAACTGTTAAACAATTCAACTGGAAGTTCAGCTAAGACACAATAACAAATGGTTTATTCAAAACACTTGTTATTTTAAAAAATATTTTAAATAAATTTTTGTAAGAAGCCAAAGTTATTATAAGACCGGTTATACTGGTTTGTTTTCATTCTCGCATCTGAAATTCACTTCCAGTTTTCAGTTAAGAATGGCTTCGTTGGAAGATCTAGATGTACTGACAAGTCTTTTGTTGCCTATATGACGAAACCGGTGGAAGTGAAAATTGAATTACAGTGAAGTCGTCGCCTTCCACTCGGTAACTTGGACCGGGAGACATCTTCCGTACATGCCTCTGTCATAGGAATCCGCAATGATAGGCAACCTGGACATTAAGGTGAAGCAACTGAAAAACTGTACGAGTTGGTGCCAACCCTCTTTGGTGTCAACGACGTAATCACGGGTAGGAAATCATGTGTCATCTATCGGCAATCTTCGAAAACGTGTGACGTAATAAGAATCGACATTCATCACAAGAGGGATGACCCAATTATGGTGGGGAACAAACGACCAATAGTAGCATAGCAAGGCGGGTTCTACACGCAGTTTCCTGTTACCGACACTTACTGACATTCTCCCCAGACTCAAACCCTTTTCTGCGATGACGTCACAGTCTGCCGTACTGACTTTTTACATGTATGGAAAAACCGGCAGGTTTGACGCTCGTCTATTTACTTTATAGATTAAGAAGAGAAAAAAAGTGAAAGACCTGTAGTCGTATTTTATACTTTATTTAATTTTCTTTGAATTGTCAGACGTTTTTATTTTTGATTGCATAGGAAGAAGATGTGTGGGGAATTCCATTCTAGTGCCCAAGAATATAGTACACATTTTCGATAATTTTTTCTTTTTTGTTTTTGGGGAAAACACTTTCCTCGATTTTCAAATTTCCTTAATTTTTTGGTATTCAAATCGAATCTTGACAATTTTGCGCACAGGTGGAATTTCTTTAATTATTTTTTCCCTAATCCTGAGGATATTTCCTATCTGAGACCACTGTCAATAGGCGAGATTCCGGAAATCATAAAATTACCTTTTCTTTAATTAAAAAGAAAATCACACAAGGCCACTAAGAGCTCGAAATGGAAATCTGAAAAAATTGGAGATGGTTTTTTATATTCGAAGCCATTAACGTAAAAAATCCGTTTAACGACCATCCTAATAGATATACATTGTATATGGGGCATTCCGCGTCAAATTTAAAACCCATGTACCTCATCCTCTTCGATTTTGATAATTCTTTAGTATGATGTTGCAACAACGGTTTCAATCGACTTGAAACAGTGTTGGAATTTTTTGCAGATTTCTTCAGCCACCACTGAAATAGAAAAAAATTGAAAAACAAATTCCGAAAACGCTTCTTTTGAAATTCTAAAAAAATTCACACTGACTTTATAATTAAAAATATGATTTGTAAGCACGACACGTTGTAAAATAATTATGTAATTCACTCACCATCTTGATACCTCGAGAGCTGCTGGCACTAAACTGAACACTGTAAAGCCTCTTAACTGGCTACCAATATCAGAAAAGGAGACGGGTCCATACATTGTTGCTACTGAAATAATTTTGTCGTTCCGATCTCGCATCTCTCAAAATTCTTCAGAAATGATCGTCAAGACTGATATAAAATGGGCGTTTTTTTTTAATCAGGAAAAGTTTTGACAGTAATGGAAAATAGAGATTACTAAAAACAAATGGATTGTTTTTTAATAACACCGGCCCAATTAAATTTTAAAAGGCTTATGGTTAAATAAACTTCAGATTTGGGTTTAGCGGACCAAAATGCATAAAAATCATACTTGGTCTATAGTTCCATAAATTTTTTTCTCACCAAAAATGCTAATTTTTGGCGATTTTTATGGTTTTTTGCAATTTACTCAAAATTTTGAGGGTGTACGGGCAAAACTGACTTCAGATTCGGATTGAGCGCGTCAATACACATAAAGATAGGTAGGTCCGGTCAAAAGTACAGACCCCCTTTTTTTTTTGGTGGGCCGATGTTATTAAAAAACAATACATTTGTGTTTAGTAATCTCTATTTTCCATTACTGTCAAAACTTTTCCGTATCAAAAAAGAGGCGCCAAAAACGGGGAACAAATCGATTCGCTCTCGGAATTTTATTGTTTCAATTATTTGTTCTCTTCCGGGTTACCACCACTACAAAAAAGGTGGGTTCAGTAAAAAAAAAGCAAAAGGAAAGAAGGAAAAAATCGACCGGCTTGTTACGTCCTCCAGACTTCATATTCCTTTCCCACGCTCTTAGTTACCTTACGCTCTGTAGTCTACCCTTATCGTTCGCGGATCAGCAGGTTCTCCTGTAACTCGCGGCTAGCTTGCCTGCTACATCCGGCAAAACCAGGCAGATCCATCCCAGCACTGAAGCAAGACACCTATCCCTCTAAACCAAGACCATACCCTTTTTCCCTTGACCGACTCCGTTGCATTGACCACTAATAAACAATCATATACTTTAAATCGTTTACCTTCCCTTAATACCGATCCCTCTCTATTCCATTCCCTTCCTGCATTGGGAGTAGTAGCACGCGAGTGCATAGTCGACGTGAACGGACCCTACAATAGCCAAGTAACACCTTGGCTGGGCGTGGAGTAAGCTCCGATTACCGCTCATCGGAGCCTACGCAATCTACCCCGTAACAGGCTCTCGAAATTTTCTTTCTTTGATTTGTTTTTTCTCTCCGAAAATACAAAAAAAAAGCCGGGATTGGATTTAAAAAAAAAAAAAAAAGAGTGAACTGCGATCGAACCCGTGTCCTGCATCACTCCATCCTCATGTTTTTTTTTTTTTGAGGAGGAAACCATATTTATTTAGATGAACAATAAATGTACAATATTTACAATGTTGCACTTGTAATTATCTTAGTTTATGTAACTCCGGCTTAAATTTTAAGCTCAATCTAACATTTTGTTTTACATTAAGTGGTTAACTTATTTTTTAGTGTTTTGTTTAAGACTTGAATGCAGTATTATAGCAAAGGCAGCAGTAATTAACTTAAATATAGGAAAAGTTCGCGCAAAAACCTGTGATTGAAAATTCATCCTGATGTGGTATCCACTCAGCCACACCACAGCTACGTCCGTGATCGCGCGTTTGCTCGGTATGTTTATGGAGCTTGCTTGGAATTCGCTGATGGTTCTCTGGAAGATTCAGTTCGAGAAAAAAAAAATTTCCTCCAACCACTTGCCCATTGCACATTTTGCATAAATGTTATCGAGCTGGCTTCGTATATTCCATAGACTGCGTGTACAAATATTCGAGAACACTAGGCGTTACATATTTTCAGATCAATAAAAAAATAATATTTGTAAATAAAAAAAAAAAAAGTATTCGGGCTGGGAATGGTTAATTATTTTGGTTCAGCGTCCGCTAATTGAATCCAAAATTTATCAAATCTGGAGATACTTTTATTCGCTGACATTCATAATTGAAAAAAAAAATACCAATTCTTACATTCCTGGAAACATCTGTGCGAGCGGGGACAGGGATGCGATTGGCAACCACTTGCTCGAGCGACCGAGTATATCTATATATACACGATTGTGGGCCACCTTCGGTGCATGGCCGCCTAGGTGTCAGGTCGGAAATGGGCCACCTTCGGAGCGTGGCCGCCTAGGTGTCACGTCGACGCTCCAACCTAGCTGGCATCACGAAAAGCCGAGCGTTGGAGATCTCCCTACTCATCTCTGTTTACACCGCGCCCGGTCTGTCGTTTGATGCGATGTTAAAGTGTACCGACATCGAGCTCGAGCTTCTCACCGACATAGATATGGTTATGTTTATCGAAAAAGGTATTCGTGGTGGTGTGTCACAGTGCTCGAACAGATACGCAAAGGCTAACAACAGGTACATGGGAGAGGAATCCGATCCTGAGGTCGAAGAATCTTATCTCATGTACTTTGACGTTAATAATTTGTACGGTGCTGCTATGAGCTTTGCTCTGCCATACAGTTCCTTCGAATGGTTATCAGACTTCGGACAATGCGACGTTCTTACCATCTCGGACGATGCGAAGTTTGGTTACATACTGGAGGTGGATTTGGAATATCCTGAGGAACTGCATGAAATTCATAAGGATTTACCAGTGTGTCCGGAGTACTATATACCTCCGATCTCGAATAGTAAGCAACCGAAATTGACGCCCACGCTACTTTCCAAGAAAAACTACGTTTTTCACTATAGCGTTTTGAAACAATGCTTACAATTAGGCTTAAAATTACTCAAAATTCACAGAGTTCTCAAATTTAGACAAACCCCGTGGCTCAAAAAATACATAGATTTGAATACCGATTTGCGCAAAAAATCTCACAACGAATCCAAGAAAAATTTTTACAAACTGATGAACAACGCAGTTTTTGGCAAAACAATGGAAAATGTTAGGAAGTATAGAGATGTCAGGCTGATCACGAAATGGGATGGAGGATACGGTGCTAGAGCTACTATAGCCAAACTCAATTTTCACAGCTGCACCGTTTTCGACAAAGATATGATTATCGTTGGAATGAGTTAGACGAAAGTCAAATTAAATAAACCATTGTATGCAGGTTTCTCCATCATGGATCTGGCTAAAACATATATCTACGATTTTCATTATAATTATATAAGGCAGAAATTCGGCAACCGAGCAAAATCAATGTATACGGATACCGACAGTTTGATTTACAATTTTACCGTCCCCGACATACCTATACGAACATATGAAGGAGGACTTGCATAAATTCGATACGTCTGATTATCAGCTTGACAACGTTTATGAAATGCCTCTAGCGAACAAAAAAGTTCTGGGCTTGATGAAAGATGAGAATAACGGAAAAATAATGTTGGAATTTGTAGGATTACGAGCTAATATGTACGCATTCCGAGTCTTGGGAGATGAGAAAAACAATAAACGTGCCAAAGGTGTCAAAGGATCAGAGTTGAGAAAAATAACTTTCAACGATTATTTGGAATGTGTTTTGAACCGTGAAAATTTGTCTACAAATCAGCATTTGATATTGAGTCGAAAGCACGAGGTATACACCGTAGAACAGCAGAAAGTGGCACTGAGCTGGAATGACGACAAGCGGATCGTGTTTCAAAACACAACCGACACGCTTCCGTGGGGCTACAAGCCTTCACCTTAGCTTTGTAATTTATAACTGTACCATGATGTATAAAATATTATTATGTAGGATAGTGAATAAGAACGCTCGGAAATATAAAACATTGTACAACGTCAGTCGATTGTGTAGAAAATAAAGATGCATACCTGTTATGTGTCGGGTATAAAATAAAGAGGCACGTACGTTTTTACAAAAAATTCATTCATTCAAATTTTACGTGTCCGATTCGTTTATCCAACTGTTGTGTGTATTGTCAAAACCTAACCATTTAACGTATATTTTTCTTCCACGCTTCTTGAGCACTTTCTCCACCAGATAGATATCCGGATGTTTAACCTTGAGGAGCTCTTGTTTGTAGAAACCACCAGCGATAGGTTGATCTCGGTAGTCTTTGAGCTTGTACGTCACAGGATGAATATTTTCCACTCGACTTATCGTGAATATTTCAGTCGTCCAATTGGCAGTATAACCTTTCTCGAAAACAATTTTTGAATTTGCTGATTCAAACTTTGTCGCCGGATTTCAATTTGGCCGATATGGTAGGTATCGCTCGAAGCCCTCCGTACGCCTGACGTAATAACAGCCTCTCGTTTGCAACGGTGACATCCGACGGTTTCATTCTTAAGGTTCGGTGTTTGACGTTGTTGTAAGCCGAAACCAAATCAGATAAGATATCGAGCCACTTGTAGCTTCCTTGCATGCTGAACCGTTTCTACATTTTACCTTTCAGCGTGCGATTGAAACGTTCACAGATCGAAGCCTTCAAATTACTGTACGTGGAGTAAAGTTTGATTCTGTAACGTGTCATAAGCGATTCAAATTTCGAGTTGTAAAATTCCGTTCCTCTGTCGACGTGTAAATTTTTCGGCACCCGTCCTTGAACAAGCACAGATTCCATTGCTTTCGTAACATCATCTCTAGACTTGCTCTTTATCGGTACAGCCCACGCATACTTTGAAAAAATATCAATGACTGTGAGCATGTACTTGTGGCCTTTGTTTTGTCCAGCGTATGACGTCATATCAACAAGATCCGCCTGCCAGGTCTCGTCGATGCCGCGCACGTCTACACGTCGACGCGGGTAATTCCGGCGTGCAGGCTTACGCAGTTCCGTCACCAGTGCTTGCTTTTCCTCGTTCATATTCCAACGCTCTCAGTCGGGTGTCCAATTGAGAAATGTTCCCTGGTTAAAATTCCATCAGAAACAGACAGAAGACGAATCCTGTCTGAATCGAGTGTGTTTTTGTCACGGTAATTTCAGACAGAAGCAGTTGGATATGCCCGTTCTTATACGCATCTATGTGCAACAGCAGACAGAATTCCTATCCACTCGTGTCCGATTCTATACGCATTTTGCTATTAAATGGACAGAATTTTTATCCGCATCTACCGGTTTTCTATACGCAGACGTTGTCCACCTGGAATAACGCGCAGATGGATTCTATCGGTTTCTAATGTACCTCTATCAGCACTGGTTTAAATACGGTCCACAGATGCATTCTGTCCGCATCTATGCGCTGCTGATGAACTATTTCATTCCGTCTATTTCTATCAATGTATCTACCCTGGTGTTGCCCATGATCACGTACGTATTGAGAAAATAGCAGTACCTTTGGAATGACAAATCAACCCTGAATTACTTTTTTGGTTGAAAATCAAAGTTTTCATCCCGTCAGTATTCAGATCATGGACAAAATGTGATTTATTGTTTTCATACAGTAATGTTCATATATGCCTACTGCCCACGTCCGGCTGACTTGTTACTGCGCAGAGACAAAAAACTGAGTCGTTTTTGGTCTTTGCGCAGGAATGGGTTAATCCAATCCCTACAAAAAATGTCGTATGAAGATATACGGTACTATCCCAATTTAGTATGGTTTTCGTATCCGTATTGTATGCGAACCTATCCGAATGTATCCGGTTCGTAGCGATTTGTATCTGGACCTATCGTAAACCTGACAATGTAGTTTTGCTTGGCAAACCTGTCGTACATGATAACGGGGAAGTCATATACGCTCGGTGTATATTCAAAAATACCCCTTTTCACAGCGCACGATATCGGCCGAACAAAAAAACTAACGATTCCGTAGTGCAATTGGTCACAACGGATATAGTTCAAATAACTGGATTTGTACTCGTTGATGGTCGGACCTATATCGATGCACAGAATATTGATGTGGTTGTAGAATTGCACGTACCGCACATTGTGAGAGTAAGGCGAAGCGATGAATATCGAAGAATCCCCATGGACGATATCCAAGAGAAACTGCTATTTCTGAGCGTCAACAATTTGACATATATTTGCAAATCTCCTTGCATCATAGATTAAGATAAACTATGTACAAAAAAAATTTACAGCTATATAGCATAGACAGGGTTTATAAACTTGTCAGACAATATTTACTCTTTGCAGGGCTGATGTTAAAATTTGTTCAAGATGTTTAAAATCCTACCATAAGTTAAAATTTGTGTACACTGATTATTATAGTACAATACAATTATAATAAAGACTGAATTGACGAAGGACAAAATAAATGTAAAAAAATACTGTATATCCGCTTTGCTTAAAATTATATCATTTAATAATGATTTATTTTTTTATACAAGTGACCGGAATGCGAAACTGAAGTTATCAAGAAAAGTAATTTTTCTTAAATTCTGAAATATCGTTCTGGTTTCTACAGAAGAAAACTTTGGCTAACAAAACTATTTTTCCTTGACTATAGTTGGGTGAAAGAAACCGAAATCCGACATGTAAAACCCAGACTCAAATTCCCCGTTTACCGGTATTATATTTTAGAGTGAAAATTACGAAATTGAAATGCTGCAATTAAAAACGCATCGTGTCGATAATACATGAAAACCGGACAGACAGGCTATCTATCGGATGCAGATAGAGGCCGATAGAATTTGTATACGCGATTGCGGACAGAAGAGGGTTATTCGTTGTCGGTAGCGAATGCGGATAGAAGCCGATAGAATTTGTATACGCGATTGCGGATAGATCCAGATGAATTCGCACGCTGCTCAGCGCTGCGTACACATTCGGACAGACGGGCTGTCTGTAATTGCCAACAGAAGCGGATGGCTTGTTGTAAAGAGCGAATGAGGATAGAGGCCGATAGAATTTGTATATGAAATTGCGGATAGACGCCGTCAAGCAGTTAGAAGTCCAATAAATACCGTCTGAAATTCATAGTCATGCGTACATGAAACTGATAGATGCAGACAGAAATTCAATGTTGGATCACTTGTGCGGATAAAGCTGACAGAATCCCGTCAAGTTCTTATACATTTCAGTTACATATTCTATTGGTTTCTGATGGAATTTTAGCCAGGGTTATCAGCGTTTCGAATCGACAGGTCTCTGCTTGTTTTAAAGTCTGTGTAAAAGGTATCCAAGGCTTTCTCCGTGGTGAGCTCTAAGGCTTTGATCATTTGATCGAGGTTGTCGATTTGTTTTTGCAGCACGTTGAATTTTCGTCTCAAGATTTTTAAAGTTACAGCATTGTTCGGCTCTGCGGAATCTGCGACATTGCACAGTCTCTTGTTCCGTATATCGTTATGCCCGTCCGCTGTTATTTGAAATGCGACACCCGGAGGACCGCGAGTGCTCGCGGCCGTGTTTTTATCCAGATGCCGTCCAAACACGTCGACGCTCATCTCGGTAATAAATGCAAAAACGATGGGAGCTGCTTAATAAATGATTCCTGCTTCGCGTAGCTCTTCGATAATGGAGATTGTTTCGTTATTGCGACTTGGATTTCCCGCTGCCTGAGATGCCAGGAGCGAACGAAGACGCTCCACTAACTCGTTTGGATCATCCCAGAAAACGTATTCCGTTTCAACACCTTGTCGAGTGATCATAGCTTGCGGAAGTGGACCTTTACCCTTTCGGCACGGTGATGGGGAATAATCCATCGATTCGGCAATGACATTTTTGAATTTGTAACTGTTATCGTTTCGAAAAGCCCCATCGGATGAGTAATACTTTTTATGCGCGTTCGTTGTGAGGATTATGTTTTTAAAATTTTCCCGATCTCCGGCGCTCACAGAAGAACCGTCAGGCTTCTTTTTGAACAAAAGTTCCAGCAAACCCTTCGTTTTCGGGTAACGCGTATCGCCAATACGAATCTAGTCACTCTCAAAAGATATCAACGAATCACCAATCATTAGTCCGTTTGAGAGGTTGCGTACACCGTACACGTTGTACAATTCACCTTTTGTCTTCGCATCTCTTATCGGTGCAAAATACTCAACATCGATTTTCTCGACCGGTGTTTCTACGATTGTTTCATCTCCTGCCGAAGCAAAGGAATCGTCCATTTCCGAGACAGTTTTATTTTTCGTTTCATTTTTCATCTGCTTTATTTCTTCTTTAATTTCTTCCACCTCTTGTTTTACAGGTTCAGTATCTTTTGTAACATTCGCCAGTTCTTGCAACGGAGTCACTATTGGTTTGAAAACGTCACTCAATTTCTGAGTCGTAGATTCCTTGCCCGACTTGAGGAATCTGTGTTTTCGACGGATCGCAGCACTTGCTTGAGCGATCTGATGTAGGACATCTTTTTGCTTGGAAATTTCAGAGCTCTGCATGTTGACGTAACTGAGTCTGCAACGCTACTGCGTCTCTCGCTCGAAAACGTTAGATTTTATTCCTTTTCCAGGCTAACAAAAGAATTAAATCCCCTCCTGTATCGTCCTTCGTTGAGCTCACTGTCTTTGTCGATCACCAGAAACCCGTACTTGTCACCATTCCAGCATGCAGAGCACACACTTTTAAACTCTGTGTAAGACATATCGGTGTTTACATGGTCGTTGTATACGTGTCTTAGGTTCATATCGTCTTGTTTGAATAACACAAGTAAGTTTACGTTGTCGCGCACGAGATGTTTGGAAATACGCGCGTACGTCTGACAGAGATAGAAACAGTCAACGTCGTGATATCTACCCATGCAAAAGTAGGCTGTTTGAGAGATTTCGAGTAGATGTAGATATTTTGAAATCTGAGTCCGTTGGGATGGGTTATAAGTGTGAGCAATGCATTAGTTTTACCACAATTCGACGGTCCACAGAATATTGCACGTA
The DNA here is from genome assembly GCF_021155785.1 of Neodiprion fabricii. Taxonomy (NCBI): domain Eukaryota; kingdom Metazoa; phylum Arthropoda; class Insecta; order Hymenoptera; family Diprionidae; genus Neodiprion; species Neodiprion fabricii. Next base: position 15,157,100 of record NC_060242.1, on the reverse strand, counting down.
CACTATTCGGGAGTAATTCACCGTGCCGTTTGTGCCTTTTGACATTTTGCCCCGAAAGTTTGTCAAAATTCATCACAGGAAGCTTAGTAGGTTGTTTTTCAAACCGCATCTCGGACATGACTGATCGGATTTGCTATAAATACCCCGTTTTAAAGCACTTTTGTCCAGTCAACGCACGAACATGATCGCGTACAGAGGTAAACGAAGCAGCAGGCGGCAACATCGTGGCAAGGGTCTGGTGAATAGAATCATCAACAGCCTTCCACTCGAATTGCATGTACCTGATTATCAGTACTGTGGGCCTGGTACAAAATTAACAAAGCGACTCGCACGGGGTGATTCGGGAATCAATCTTCTCGACGCAGCTTGCAAGGACCACGACATTCCTTACTCGCAGAATCGTGAAAATCTTGAAGTTAAAAACGAGGCTGATAGGGTGTTGGCTGAGAAAGCTTGGAAACGGGTTCTCGCAAAGGACGCAAATTTGGGTGAGAAGGCAGCCGCTTGGGCAATAGCTAATACAATGAAAGTAAAATCAAAAGATCGGGTAAAGACCCCTTACCCCTGGTCAATCGCTCGGGTGTAGTTTATAAAATACCTTGTAATCATTGCAACAAGGCTTACATAGGTCAAACTAGTAGACAACTACACACCAGGATAACCGAACATAGACGCAACATCCACGAACACGAGGATAATTATACCGCATTGACGAGACATGCCATCGATTTCGACCACTCTTTTAATTATTCTCAAGCTAGTATTATTGATGTCGAACCTTTGTATTATAATAGGCTTCTGTTGGAAATGTGCAATATTGTAGCACATCCTAATTCTGTCAACCGTAAACAAGACATAGAACACCTAAGCAATATTTACACCTCTGTGATACGACCTTCGTAATTTTGTCCATTACCGACTGAGCTTGCTCTCGATTTTACCTTCTTAACACAAAAAATTTTTTGTTTTTCTGTCAACCCGTTGACTCTGCGTTGCTCTGATAACTATGAGATCGACCTCTTCCCACTACACACTAGACGTTCCACCGTTCTTAAGTGCTCTGACTCAACCATAACGGCTGTGCATTTTAATTCTTTTAACAAACAAACTATAAATATGAATTCGTGGGAGTTACGTGTCGCCAACGTAGTGTTTTTCGTTTTCGTTCGTTTTTGCCTATCTGTTCTATTTATTTTTAATTATCAACACGCATCAATTAATTGGAAGTGTTATCACATATGAGGTAATCTCTCTTTTATACTTCTTCAACACCTTTGCATAAAAGTTACATCAATATGTCTTACTTTGTCAAACCTATTTGTATATCATTTTATTTTTTGTCCGTGACAGATATTTTAAATAAAATTGTTCTGAGGAGGGCCCCCACCAGGGCCGAAACGTTAACACGATAAATAGTGTTTTGAGTTGTGACCTTCATATCCAAGAATAACTTTAATCAACAAATCTCCAAGGTCAAGATAAATCTTCTTCAGTAAAATCAAAACTCGGAATGCGAATTCGAAAGTCAAAAAATGTGACCTTGAGAAAAATTATAAATGCTGCATAACGTTCTAAGGTTCCAAGCAACGATGCAAAAGTAGCTACCGAATCTGCGCTGAAGGGAGCTGAGAACGCCCTTAAAAAAGCGGGTGGTAAATGTAAAGTGCGAACACCTCACGTCCTACCAGTACCTTCAAAAGTCGGTGGTTTTCTACCGTTTCTGATTTCTCTTTTCGCTGGACTTAGTGCTACAGGCGCGTTAGCCGGTGGTGCGGCAGGTATAGCAAAAGCTGTGAACGATGCAAGTGCTGCTAGACGAGAACTGGGAGAGAGCAAACGACACAACAAAACTATGGAAGCTATGGCGTTGGGCAAAATGGCTTCATATGAAACCGTACAAAACAGGTCTTGGTCTCCATCTTTCAAAAAACTAGATGCGATGCTACCACGTCGAGCGTTGACTGATTGGGACTTGTTGAAGTATGCAAAAATCTTTAAGGTTCCGCATATCCGCGGTGTTTTCATGCGAAACGAAATGCCCGAAAACGGTCCACGGAAAAACAAGTCAGCTATAATCAACCTTGACGACAAAGCCGGTCCGGGAACACACTGAGTGGCATACAAGAAACGCGACAATAATATCGATTACTTTGACAGTTTCGGCAACCTTCAACCACCCTCAGACCTCATGAAATACCTCGGCGTTGGTAGTGTTAAATACAATCATGAAAGGTACCAGGATTTATGACACATTTGAATGCGGACACTTGTGTCTGAAATTTCTAAGTGGTGAGCTATATAAACATGGTGCATGATTCATCAAAGTCAGTCTACCACTCGCAGTCATGGATAATTCGTTAACGTTAACGATTTCGGGAACCTCTTCGATTCTCAAGGCACAATATTTCCCACCGATTGAACTTACTCGTGATATGAGTTATGCTCTTGGCTTGGTAGAATTGTTAACCTTTAATTCGATTCCCAACGTTGATGTTGGTCACAACAAAATTTACGAAGCGGATAAAGTGATCACCATACCTACCGGCAGCTACGAGATCGAGGACATAGAGAAGTATCTTCAAAACGCGCTAAGAAATACAGATATCAGGCTCGCCATCAAACCCAACAATAATACATTACGCAGCGAAATCACATGCAACCACACGATCAACTTTGAGCCCAATGATTCCATTGCTCAACTTTTGGGATTCACACCACGTGTATTCGAGGTTGATAAAACTTACGAATCAGACGTGCCTGTAACTATACTCAAGGTCAACGCATTGCGAGTCGAGTGTAGCATTACAACTGGTGCCTACATCAATGGACACAAAGTACACACTATTCACGAGTTTTTCCTGACTGTCCCACCAGGATATAAGATCGTGGAAGTACCGTCGCACGTCATTCACCTTGCGATCACCGTCAGGACCATAGATCACGTTCAGCTCCGGTTAGTGGATCAAGACGGAGACCTGGATAATTTTTGTGGAGAAGTTATTACTGTGAGACTACATATCAAATCGCAATAAACGATGGGAATTGTATATAACAGACTGTCAAAGAGTAGGTATATCAGTAAGTTGGCATGCCCCGATCAAGTCAGTCATCGATCGATTCTCGAACCGTTAATACCTCGAAACGTGAAGTTCCTGATAGCTCTGGGTCTGAAACTGACCACTTTTGGCAGAGGAATTACCGACAACTAAAAATCCGATTTTGCTGTTTTATCATCTGCTACATACCATGGAGGAAGAAATCTTAAACATTCAAACACCAGTCGTCTTTGACGAATCCGTTGCGCATTACGAGATTCACGCTCGCAAACCTTACGCCTCGTTAACTTTCAACAACAGCGATGAAATTCGAATCACCGTTCAGCATCAGGATTTATGCATATTACCCAGCAAAAGTTCGGTACATATCCATGGACGACTCCTCAAACCTGATGGTACAGCTACTGTGAACGCAGAGCTTGTAAACAACGCGATCTGTCATCTGTTTGAAGAAATTCACTGCGAAATTAATGCAGTTGACATTGATAGAAGCAAGAACGTTGGCTTGACAAGTCTCATGAAGGATTACGCTTCCCCGCACCCTGGTCAGACTTGGCTGATGGACAACGCTGGATGGCTTGATGTAGAAGAGAAGAAAAAATTTACCGATGCCGAGGGTAATTTTGACGTACTGATACCGTTCAGCATGATATTGGGATTCGCTGAGGACTACCGCAAGATCGTTGTCAACGCTAAACATGAGTTAATTTTGACGAAATCAAAAACTGACGTCGACGCTATCATGCAGACTCAAGAGGAGGAATTCAAAATCACGATCAATGCAGTGGAATGGCTAATACCGTATTTGAAACTCGCGGATCAGAAAAAGTTGACCTACTAAATTTCATTCAGAAAGATCCACCTATTTCGATGAACTTCCGCAGTTGGGAATTGTACGAATATCCCTTACTTCCCACAACATCGAAACACGTTTGGACTGTGAAAACTTCCACCCAGCTTGAAAAATCTCTTTACGTCATTTTGGGTTTCCAAACAATAGAAAGAACAAGACCGGCAAGAACGCAAGTCATTTCGATCATTGCAATATCACGGACGTCAAGCTATTTTTAAACTCTCTATCTTATCCGTACGGTAACCTGAACCTCAACATGAGTCATAATCTGTACGCACTCCTGTACGAGATGTACGCAAACTTCCAAGCTACCTACTACGACAAGAACCCCGAGCCGTTGCTGACAAAGAGTGAATTCCTTCGAGACGTCCCCTTATTCGTTATCGACTGTTCAAAACAAAACGAATCTTTGAAGTACGGACCTGTCGACATCCGTCTTGAATTTGAAGCTAAAGCCAACTTTCCCGCTGAAACATCGGCGTACTGCTTGATTGTTCACGATCGTATTGTCGAATACAACAATACAAAAAGTTGGTATAAAAGCTGACCCGTTCCCACCATCTCGCACAGTTCAAAGATGGAGCTTATCGTTGACATACAAGGCTTTCGTAGACCTTTCAACAATACCTTCACATTGAAAGAATTGGCTATAATTTCAATCTACTCGGAAGCATCTCCATCAATGTTTTTCTTCAAGCCACCTTACGAATGGGATTGTCTGGACGTGAAATCCAAAAGCCAAAATTCTTGGTTAGAACGCAATTTTCACGGCTTACCTTGGAGCTCTGGAACCATACCGTTTGAGGAAGTTGAATGGACCATTGAAGACAGGCTGTGCAAAGCTGAAACCGTGTACGTAAAAAGAGAACAAAAACGAGATTGGTTGCTCAAAATTGTCCCGAAAGTTCAAATCATCGATATGCTGGACTTTGACTTTCCGTCGCTTGAAACCCTGCAAAAAACTTCAGCTGTGTCTCTAAGATGCGACGTTCATACAATACCGAACGCAATCTGTGCAGCACATAACGTTTTGATACTTCAAAATTGGCTACAAAAACATCATACTGTTCGGATGGCGAGGGTGTACGATTTGTGTTACTGCGCAGAAGCGTCTACAAGAACGGTCCCGCGTTCCTGGCGAATATATCATCCTGGTTATGATACTGTTGAATAGAATTATTGTACTATCGTTGTGAAGTAATTGTCAACTGTATCCTAAAAATTGTACTCAATAAAACTGTTTTTTAAAGAATATTCATGAAATAATTTTATACCTTCACCTTCACCTTAGCTCTTAAGACAGAATTTTTTTCAATGCAAAGCTTATGTAAGATTCAACCTTGCTCTCCATCCTTGACCGAGCTGTACTCAAACCGAGTTATGTTTTGCATTCCTAGAGCGATAGTAACCCAACACCGCAGATCCTAGGCTCTGAATATATACTACCGCAGCTATCGGTCGACCTTGCACTCGGTCTTGTCTGAACCCGTCCAAAATTCATCGTAGAATTCACATTACAGTTACAAGACGCAAACGCAGCTCGAAACCCTCTATCGTTTCTTAGTGGTGTTCGAAGTAGCATATTCTTAGATTTAAGGACTTAATTCTAGATACAATTACAACGTACAAAACGCACGTAGGATTAAAGGTATAAAAGATGGTTAGACGATAAATGAAAAAATATTCATAATTTCAATCTTTTTTTTTTTTTTGTTTATTGAACGTAAGACTTCCACAGGACACTGAATATTTGAATGTGATACTCAGATTATACGTATACGAATTCAAGTTGACCGTACGGTCCGCCAAGATAGCGTAGATGCAACCGTCTCTCGTTACTGGCTGTCGTCACCTTCTGGAACAAATCTTCATCTTCTTGGAGGGCCTTGATCAGTCGGTTCGGTAGAAAAATCGTGAAAGAGTCCTCCAAGTCCAGAACGATTTTATCACCAAATTTCTTTTTAACCCGACGAACGCCACCGACTCGGTATTCGAAGTATACTACGAGGTCCGAAAGCATTTTCAAGGGCAGAAGTGTCTCCAGGCGAGCGACTTTGTTCAATTTTGAAAAGTCCATGATCGTTACTGTCGGGTTGTATGTGCTCAAAATCTCTTGTGAGTTGATTGAGGTCAGATCTGATTTCCAGCAGATGTTTTACTTCTCCAATATTCTTGATGAGCAGTTCTAGTCGTTTCTTCAATTCACGTTGTTGTTCCAAAGCACTTCTCATTTGCAAGAAGAAGAACAGCTTCAGACTGACGATGAAGTTTTCACTTTTGACTTATATAACGTTCCCCCACCATATAATTTGAAATTTGGTGGAGGGTAAGGAATGTCACGTGGTAGATATCAAATACATATGTTTGTGCATGCGCGCGCACCTTTTAGCATTCTTAGAGCGATAGTAACCCAACACCGCAGATCCATGGCTCTGAATGTACGGCGGCTATCGGTCGACCTTGGATATCAAACCGACATGCGAGTAAGTGAAAAACAATTCTCAGAACCATTAATCTTGGAATGTCACGTGGCTGATAACGTGGAAAAGGAATGCGAGGTGGTTGATGTTACACATCAGTGATATCCGAGTGGATAAAAAACAATTCTCGGAACAATTAATTTTGGAATGTCACGTGGTTGATAACGTGGGAAAAGAATGTGGGGGTGGTTGATGTTACACATCAGCAGTCCTATCGTGGGAAAAGAATGCGTGACGGTAAAAAAGTTTTCGCCCCCGCTGCGCCCTCTACCGTTGGCAGGTGAGCACTACGGACTTTGACCCTCAGTCAGTAAGATTGTCGGTAAAACAGCATCATTTCGACCCTCAACTGATAAGAATCACCGGCATAGCAGTGTGATTCTTACCGTTGACCGATACAACTGTCGGTAAGACTGCACGTTTTTGACCTCAAGTCGGTACGGCAGAGCACGTTTCATCTGACGAGAGTGAGGGTAACCTCCAAGGGCTTGCGTCCGGGATTAGCGGAGCGGTTCGGTCGGTAAAGAAGGTGTTTGTACTGAGAACTCTCCTTGCTATACTACTACCAATCAACTAGAAGAATTACCTGACGACACGGTGAGGTCGGTGATCCGGTCTCCGAACTCTGCTAGTCTGCTTATTCTCAGCTCAACCCATGCTCAACCCGCCAGGAGACAGCTTCACTACTATCTTGCTCTCGTTTTGATTTCCTTCGATTACCTTCCCTTCTTCGTTCGTCGCCATCGCTATCGTTTGTTCTATCGCTACCGTCTTTTCACAACTCGCCTGCCGTTTGCATTATCGTTTATATCGTTCCTCTCCTTTCGATCACCTTCCTTCTTACCCTTTTCTTTGCCACAGACAATTTTAATTCAAATTAGAATCAGTGCTTGTGTGCCTGAGTCATCAGCTAAGTCGTGGCTTCTGCCTTTGTATTGTATCGTTACGAAGTTGCTCATAAATTCTATTTTTTTTTCTCGTATTCATGTTTCTTGGCTGCATCGTGTGATGCCAGTTTTCGATAGAATCATGGTCCACGACTTTGAGTCGCGTTAAGTCGTGTGACTGCATGGTTTCGATAGTTGACTAATTCCGTGTCTTTGAGCGACCGCGCAACTACCGAATAAGTAATTCTTTCATATTTGTGAATTATTCCGATTATCTGTAAATTTCTATTAGTTTGCTTCTGTAATTTCAACCGTATCTTGAGCTATATTGACCAAGCAGATTATAATTGTCCATATCTGTCCGCTCCATTATACATTTGTGGCGGTGCCCGTGTTGATTATTACGAATTTCGAGTCTCAGTATATGTATTTCCAATAAAGCCGATACTATTTTACCCAGAATTTCAGCACTTTTCTGGTAATTCCTAATAATAATATTACCCAAAAGATACGATTGTGTAATAATTTGAAATCCTGCATTATGCCTGTGAGATAGTGGATAATTTTATTTCTTAAAGAAACTCGAGAAGAAAGTGAACCATATATTATCATCGAGAAACTTTTTGTAATAAGAATCCACATACTGACTGGTAATTTGCGGACACCGAGTAAGCTTTGTCGATATTTTTTAGTCGGAATTATAGGAAATCGTATTTTTATGATGTTATTCATGACAAAATAAATATTTTTTGCTTTTTTGACCAAGAAATATTGTCAAATTGTACGCAATGCCCACAAATTACCAGTCAGTACTAGAATTTTTGTCACAAAAAGTTTCCCCGTATATTAATAATGATATAACTAGCAATTCCGACTCGCGTCAATTTCTTTTCATGCGCAATAGCAGATTATAACTATGATATAACAGTAGTACGTTCAGCCGACAGGATAAAAATTGACTTTACGGATAATGTTGCGTTGGAAACAGGATCTACTAATCTGCAAGCTATGGGATGATTTCCCTTGAAAATCAGTTGTTAACAAAGAGCCATGGATTTTTCAATAATGTTATTCGTATAATTCTGAACATCACAAAATTTGCCCTGTGAAAACTAGATTTCACCTGTACTTTGTAGCACTTTGAGAAACTATGAATTGACAATAATTAATATATAGCATTTCAACAATTGAGAAGAAAAATATTATTTGATAAGTACTTCAATATTTATGTCGAAGGTAAAATATATTTTTCGTCATATTTCCGAAAAGTTGTATTACTGTAAGACAATGTTATCAGCTTGTCAGATTTTTATTCTTCATTCCAGTTAATTTGTAACGAACCTCATGATAGATTCATTTTCATATGTATTCAAGAACTTGCGCAATTTTTCTTAATTAAAACCCAATTACCGCTTCCAAATTTTTGGAAAACTCTTAAATTAGGCCTTCGACATATCTTCAACGTGTTGCTAGCAAAGAGAAAGATGTTTCAGAAATTTTCGGTCATTTTCAAAACTTGAGACATAAAATTTTTTCAATTTACAATTTCAAAATGCTCAACAAAGCAACAAGATACTTCTTCATCGGAACATTCCTGAAACGACTAGAACTGAAAATGAAGTAGTTCAAAAAATTTTCAAAATATTTACCGATCGAAATTGCTTACGTAAAAAACTTCGAAAAAATAAATTGAGCATCTTAGAGATGCGACTGTCGCCTATAAAAGATTTCATATTTTCAGGTAAATATAAACGATACAGATGCATGTACTTGATTGACATTTATTTTCTCGTCGCATAATTTCGGCATACATAATATTAATTGTACGGGATTTTCTCAACTTTTCAGTTTCACGATGACAACGGCACGTGACCAACGTTTTGCACGCGATACATAGTTGTTGGTTATGCAGAACTTCTTTTACCGACGTGATCAGCTGCTTGGTTGATAATACGTGAAACTGTTAATACCCCCAAACTCGGCCAAACCCGGCAAACTGTTACGAAAAATAACCCAGGGTTATAAGTCTTTATAGGTATGTCCTCAGTCAACATCATAAACATCATCTAGGAAGGACAATAAAAAATGAAATTTTAACAAATTAAGTGTATAAAAAAGATCAGAATTTGTGAAGAAAGCATGCAGATATATAACCGAAGACGAAAAAATCGTACTTGCTTTATTCACATATACAAAAATCATGGCTTGCTTTAATTCGAGACCTAGTGCAATACTTCGTGCAATATCTATATCTACTCCATTACTACTATGTTAGTAATCCATTTTCATTTTTAGGTCCCTGATACAGTTTTTCCAAGGAAATATGTAATTGAATGGTAAGTTTATTGGTCTTCATGAAATAGTGCATTGTACAATAAAACATAGTTGAAGATATTGAAATGAATCGTGTACGATACTGTGCAGTATCGCGCGGTATTATCCAGTCGATAAAGGGTGAACGATCATTATCGTGTACGATTATCTAACCTAAGCTCAAAAATACAGTTTTATATATCGCATTCGATATTTCAGACATCTAGCATGCGCTATCTAGGGTCCTCAATTCAGAATAGAGCCCCTGATCTGTGTATAATAGAGATCGGTGGACACAATAATCCATGTCTTCCAATCTCCCTACTGGACTTTCGCACATTGAGACTAGAGTAAGGAGTCCAATCTCTGTATTGAAGATGCATCCACGAAATCATGAGAAATAAGGGTTCCGCTACAGCAGCGCTGGTGTCACTCTGGACCGATAGCTATATGTATAATAAATGTATAGTCTCCATGATACCGCACTTATTTACGTTTATTATAATTATTATAATTTTGGTCACTATATCACTGCATTACTATATTTATAGGATCAGAACGTCCGGAGCGACGCTGGTGATAAAACCGTGCACTATTAAATCTGGGAGTTTCGTGGACGCTTTTTCTGCCTCTCCGCCTTAGAGATTGGACTCCTGTACTCTAGTCTCTACGCTTTCGCATTTGAGAACAACAATTCATACCGCTGTTACGTGCCAGCCGGTATCCACGGCGGCATCCTCTCTGCGCCCTACCTTACCAGTGTGCAGTTACCATAAGAGAGCCTTACGTGCTCTTACCAATAGTTGTAGATTAATACCAACACACATAGTTACCATCGTAACTAATTCTTATATCGATAGTTCTCATACGCTAGATTAACCGTTATTTGATCAGTCAAATTCATAACATAGGTATATGGTATATATATTTTTTTCTCATTTAGAGCCGCGTACTGAGACGGCTAATTTTTTACACTACACAGTTATGTTGGCAACACAGAGAAACCTACAGCGCCACAGTCGGCCGAGCGCGGAACAAACTCAATCCCAATAAATATAACATAACCCATGACCGTCGAATCTAACCTTAGAATACCGCAGAGATAATGACTTGTTACGTTGACTGAGGTAATCGACGCGTATTCTAAGGTTAGATTCGACGGTCATGGGTTATGTTATATTTATTGAGATTGAGTTTGTTTCGCGCTCGGCCCACTATAGAGCTGTAGGCTTCTCTGTGTTGCCAACATAACTGTCTAGTGTAAGAAATTAGCCGTCTCAGATTTATTGTCCTCAAGTGTACGTGAGTTCAAATTTGCCGCGACTCAACCCTCAGCGACGTAATGAGTTCCTATCATTTTTTTCCAGTTTTCTTGAAAATTACTAGGGAGCAAGTATCAAAATTGGATGATACGTGATGAACAATCGAGGAGCACTTGAAAGCAATTGTCACTTGGACCGAATCGACATTTTTATATTTTCTCTTTCGGATACGATTTCGAATCCGCCGCTCGTCGATATAACCTAAAGACCAGTTACTCTGGTTTTTCACGATTTTCTCAATAACGTGACAGGAGCAAATAGCTAAACTGGTAGGTTGCGTTTAAACAGTCGAGGAGCAATTAGGAGCAATATGCACTAGGGTGGAATTATTATGTTTTTGTCAGGTACACGGTCAGGTATGTACGTGAGCTTGAACTTGCCGCGACTTGCCTCTCGGCCACACAATTATGAGTTGGTATCATTTTTCACAGTTTTCTCGAAAACTATGAGGGAGCAAATTACGATATTTGCGGAGCAATTACAACCAGTCTAGGAGCAATTATTAGAAATTATCAGATTTTCCATATTCCTTCATTCGCTTAGACGACGTATTAAATACAATTTGATCACACTCCGCCTCGTGAAAAGCCCCTTTTCGGTTTTTCTCCATTTATTTGACACTATGCAAAAGCAATCTATAAAAGTAATAGAATAATTTGGAAAAATTAAGAAGCACTTGAAAAGAAATGTCATGTCTTTTGAATAACCATCTGTTTATTCCAAATATTAGTTTGAATTTGGCGCCATTTTACCGGGGCTTGAGTACGCAAAACTTTTTTTTTTTTGAATTTTCTTGAAAACTGTGTGGCAGTAAATATCAAGAATTAGGAAGCAAGTTAGAGCAATTAAGGAGCAATTATTTGCTACATGAAGGTCTTTGGAAATACGCGAAACACCCAGCGGTTCCCGGTATATAAATACATTATGCAACAAGAGAATAGGCGACTTTTATTCCTGTCATGCATACAGGAATTTATTTCTAATTTAACTCTGGCCACATTATCGGCTTGAAAAATGAGATCCGATTTTGCAATATCGTGTTATAAAATTCCGAATAGTGATTATTGATGGCAAATTGAATAGTGAAAAATGCATAGTAGCATACGGATGTCGGTTGGCGCGAGCGGGTCGGGTGTAGCGGGTCAAGCAGGGGAGGGGGCTTCCCCCTATCTAGAATAAATACTTTGAATGTGCACTATCCAACGTTACGACGTTCAGTTACGATAAAAGTAATAAAATAGTTGTAAAACTTGTCGGGACAATTTTGACCTGCAGTTATTATAGTTATTTTAAGAAATGTATGATCCAAAATATTTAAATAAACCGGTAAAGGTATTTTGTGTATAACAAATCATAATAATTTTTTCTATTATGTGTGAGTGTCATCATTTTGTTAATCTAAAGACTATAAGATTATTGAAAGTTTGTAATAACACAGAAAGAAATAGTTCAAAATTGAAAAAGAAGAGAGATAAGCTGTAGAAAAATTGACAAACTAATTTACAGGATAAAAGTATAAGAGGGAATTATATGCTCCTTTCGTCCCGTTTTTGAGGTAAGCGATTTGAATGACGAAAGTTAACATTTCGGTTCAGTCGGGAATAAATGCAATTTTTTTCAATTTTCTCGAAAATCATATGGGAGCAAATTACAAAAGTTAGAGAGCAATCAAGAGCAATTAAGGAGTAATTATTTTGCGTTAAATTTTTGAGACTTTCGACGGCCGCAGGCCAACTTCACATAGGTTCTAAAATCTTTTTTCGTGTCAGAAGCACTGATGTCGGTGGGTGCAGCTAAATTTCTTTGTATTACAAAGATACATACGGTCAGGGCCGTAGCAACATCACAGATTACAATCGTTAATCGAAAGAAAGCAAGTGGCAAACGTATAAAAAAACATAATTACACTCGTCAATGTCCCTTTACTTCTGAAAGTCGCATATCTTTGCAACATCATGCCTAATATATTTTTTTCTGGTATCTGAAGCTCAAGACAGAGCTTGAGGTTGCAATCGTTTTTGATACAGTATTGAACGCGATCGTCTTTCCGCAAAGCGGTAAAATCTTGGCCACATTCAAACGGTGGACACAGAAATTGACGCGACGTGACATCCTAACTTTTCGCAGTTCCTATACCAAGCATCATTCACAAAGAATATCCGCATCTGGTGGAAAATATATCTAGTAGGAGGCAAATACGCCTGGAACATGACCGCACGAGTGATTTTACAAGGTTTAGTGAGCTGAATATTGAATATCAATCTTCTTTATTTGCACACGAGTAATCTCACAAGGTTCCCTACAGTTTTCGACCAGTATCAAAAGGCACGCGTCAGCTTTGTTCAGACTGTGGCGGATTTAGCTTCGAGACCCCAAAACGTCGATTGTTTGGAAAATGCCGGCGTATTAGATTTGTTACGCCCGTTGCTTTCCGACGTTGTACCGTCGATCCAGCAAACAGCAGCTATTGCATTGGGCAGATTGGCCAACCACGATGATAGAGTAGCACAAGCAGTTATTAGGCGAGACATCATGCCACAGCTACTTAGGAACATCGATAAACAAAATGTAAGCATAATTCATTAAGCCATACTTCTTTGGCTTTGCGTACATTTTTTACCGCTCAGAACTAAAGGAGAAACTTGCCTTAGATAGAAATTTTTCAAAAAAGCTGCACTGTTCGTCTTACGAGCCGTAGCTAAACACTCCCCAGAAATGGCATCTGTGATCGTTCACGGAGGAGGACTCGAGGCAATGGTCATCTGTCTGGAAGACTTTGATCTAGGAGTTAAAGAGGCAGCTGCATGGGCTCTGGGATATGTGGCACGGCACAACAAAAGCTTAGCTCAGGCTGCTATCGATACTGGTAGTTGATATTGAATCATCGTGAGAAATTATTGAGCAAAGTTAACAGGTGTGACTCATTGTACATCCTTATTCTAATTCAACAATCAGGTGCTGTTCCACTTCTTGTTCTATGTTTACAAGAGCCTGAACTATGTCTGAAACAAATTAGTGCGTCTGCCCTCTGCGATATAAGCAAACATTCTGAAGATCTTGCTCAAATTGTCGTTGACGCTGGAGCTGTACCTTTTTTGGCAAAAGCTATTTCTAATCCTGATCCTAAACTGAAGGTTAGCTCATGAATTGACCAAACAAACAAGTATCGCAAACGTAAATTGAGATGATTATTATTTTAGATTAACATCTATTATCTTCTTCAGAGGCAAGTATTATCTGCTCTAAGCAGTATCGCTAAGCATTCTGTTGAATTGGCTGAGATTATTGTCGAGGCCGAAGTATTCCCAGATGTTTTAGTCCACATGGCACACCCTGACGATAATGTCGATAGAGCTGCGGCCAATCTTACCAGAGATGTGTGTAAACATACTCTGGAGGTGAGAGTAGGACAAATCATGTACCTTAGTTTCTATGTGAATTGACATCTGCAATTCATTCTTTAGCTGGCACAGCTAATTGTCAACACTGGGGGTATTGGTGCGCTTGTCGAACTCGTCGGCACATCCAAATCAGATTCCAGATTACCCGCAATCATGGCACTGGGCTACATTGCTGGACATTCGGATCAGTTGGCAATAGCAGTTATTGGGTCCAAAGTAATTTGTTATAGGGTTGCAAAAACCTTTGATCTACTTCAGTTTTTTAGGTGTACCTAAATTTTCAGAATCTAAATTACAGGGTGTTGTCCAACTGGCTATAGTGCTTCAAGAAGAAACTGAGGATCACATTTTATCTATAACAGCTTGGGCCCTTGGTCAAATTGGGAAACATACTCCGGAACATGCCAAGGCTTTGGCCGTCGCTGATGTGTTTCGCAAGTTATTAGAGGTAGGTGGTTCAATGAAACTGCGTGAATGATGTTCGACCAAGCCTATCAGATTTTATTACGTATCACAGCTGTACATGGCACCTAGAAGTTCGGAGGATCTAAAAGCCAAGTGCAAAGGGACAATGAAACAAGTCTTGCAGAAATGCATGCACATTGAAGCTTTGGAGCCGCTTCTGTGCGACGCACCTCCCGAAATCCTAAAGTATATTATCGGCCAGTTCAGTAAAGTGAGTTCTGCAAATTTTTTGTTGGTAATTAACAGAAGGCTTGAGTGCAATAAAGTAGGGATGAGAGGGCTTGGTAATGGAATGAAAGACCTTGGTATGGATTTTAACAATGTAATATATTAAAGGTCATATCAATGGCTTCCTGTTTTGACATTTATATAATAATTTATAAATAATAAGTAGCTATAATACGGTATACAAAGTTCAACATGTAATCTGTTCCTACATTGCCAGATTTTTTATTTTTTATGATTATAGTGAATGATTCGTCTATAATTTTTTTGTAATATAGCGAGGAATGTTTTCCTCTTCAATAATACAGAATTCAAAATTTTATATATATTCATATCACTTTATACTTGATCAATGCCTCAATCAGGTTCTTCTTCTGTTTTTGTTTATTTATATTTAAAAAATAATATGAAATCGTTGTTAGTTTTTTTCTTTGAAAAATTTTCATCCGAGAGAAGCAGGTATAATGTATTATTATATCTAAATTTATGGTCTGTTATAAAAATCTGGTATCTTAGTAAAAATTGGTCAAGCAGTCCTGTAAGGCAAATGTATATAACTGTGTTTTTTTTTCTTCTCATAATTTCGCTAATAGAAATTACCAAGTTATAGCGTTTCCTAATAATGATCTACAGTGATTACAATGCTGAGTATATGTTACAATTATTTATAGAAAAGGAAACCTCTGAAGGTCTTCCACGTATAATGCCAAATAAATTTGTCCCTGTGAGTTTTTCAACCGCTAGTATTTTCTTGAATACGGGAACGCTCCATTTATGTAGTCTCAATTTGTATTGTTTCATAGTTGCATCGTTTGGCATTGGTCTAATTCCTGCATTTACCGTGATCGAGGGCATTTTCATGTATGAGTTGAAATATCTCCGCTTACTTTGTGTTAGAAATCGAATCTAATATAAGTTTGGAAGATGACAATTTTTTTTTATTCCGAAAATGTCATTTATAATTCACATTTATTAAATCAAGTTTTCTAACAGTGTTCCACCAATGGGAAAATAGAGCGAACTGAGAAAACATACTTTATTAAATGCAAAGTGATTGAATTTGTTATCTTGAACTTTTGACGTACATACAGTGTTATCGCGTCAATTACATCTTCACATAAGAATATTGACAGATAAGGCATTGCGTTTGATATTCACTCAATCATTTTCTAACTCTATACAGTACAAACCTTAATTTCTAATTTCAAGATTACAAACTACATCATTATTCTATGTAGCTGAGTTTTAAAATTTTAATAAGTTTGTATCAAGCTCGTAGTTCGTAGAAAAAAATGACTTACTGTTTTAGCAGTTTGTTTGAAAAGTAGCGTACCTATATATTATATATATGTTTCAGTTTTATAGACATTATTTTTACCTACATTTCTTATTATACAAGTCCTCACGGTTTTCTGTTGTTATTTTTTATTAATCTATTAGGATTATTAAATGCAATGGTATACATACGCACTTGATAACTTGCATGAAAAAAAATGGGGTCTAGTGATTGTTAGAGATTGAAAACTGCGTCTAGATATTGTTTATCTTTTCTCTTGATGCAGCTGTAGCAAATGGTCGAGCTTACGAATTTTAAATATAAATACTTTCTAAATGACTTACTCCGGTTTGTCTCATCATGAAGTTGTATTCACCTTAGATGAGATGTATTTGCATAGTTAGTCTACTCGGTTTAAAAAATTCTCATGAGAAGTGCACGATGCACAGTAAGTGCATCAATATAGATTTTAAGTGAAAAATGAAAAAATCGGAGCTAACAACTACAGATGAAAGTATAAAAATATGGGCAAAGTAAAACACGAAATTCAAATGCAAATGTAATCGTGATCTATTCAACGGGGATTGTAAAGCCAAACTGACGATTTTAACTCAAAGAGTGACGATGACAAATACCTGGGCCAGAGCATGCATTCTGTCCAGGTAAGCCTGAAAATAATAAAGTAATATGAAATTAGTTGCAAGTAAAACATAAAAAATCAAATCAGTGAATTAGGAACCAACACTATTCAATGCATACGAATTCAATCATATGACTGAATTAAAATGACTTGAAAGGAGAGCAGAGTTGATGTTATAATAAGCTAAATTAAAATCACATGTTGTTCGTTGGCCATTTACAGTACAATGTATAATAAACTTCCAACTAACGTTATCTATTTTACACAATTCTTATGTAGGTTTTCCTCTCTGATTACTTGATTTTATTTTTTTATTTTTCTAGTTTTGTTTAGTTTCGTTTATCTACAAACCTATGGAGATGATATACAGCCTTTTATTTTAAATACAATTGAAAGGAGTCACAACGGCAGCTACGGCAGTCAATGCATATAGTCTTTGGCTTTGTGTCAATAGGACGGTGATTTTTTTAGAACTCATTGATTGATTCTTTTGCTACACGTATCATTGTTACAATACTGTTTTTTTACAAATTCGTAGTTATGTATTTGAATAAGTGGCGACATTACAGACTTATGTTACTTTCACTTGAACTGATTGAATAGTAGCTTTGTATTTTGCAAGGTATATGCGTCGTATACTTGATAAATAAGGATTTCAACTGTAACTACGGCTAACAATACTCAATGAAAAAATATCAGGGCTGAAGCTTGAACAACTATGGATATACCAGAAGGGGTACATTGAAAAACATGACTTTTGTTCCTATGGCTCATAATTACCTTGCTCACATATGTATAGTAAATGTGCATAGTATTATAGTCATGTTATTGTTGTTATATATAGCGTGTGTAGTTAAATTTTATTTCTCTTCTTAGTATAGACGTTATTATTATTGCCAAGGCATAGAATGCGTCCAATACATAATTGTCTATATTCGTGATGAGAAGCCTAAAATAGTCGTCATTGTGATTATTTTCGAGCCGTATATTTTTCTGGCGCCTAGCCAACTGCATGTACTGCTGATTCATTTTATTCCATACACATTCCGCTTCACATTTATGGCATATTTCAGTATAAATATAGGCATCGCTTTCTGCCTCTGTAAATTATAGTCGTAGATGATATACTTATGCTGAAAACTCATTGTATATTTACTTTGGCGTTTATAAACTATAAAAATGCTGGCTGCGAAAACAAGCTGTACTCTTTATACGCTTTGTTCTTTACCTACTAATTGTTATTAATCATTTGTGTAGAAAATTGAAATCTGGGTTCCTGGGTTCTCAATTGAAAAAAAAAAAATTGACAAAATGTATATAATAGATATTTATTCATCGAGTGTCAAATTGATCTGTCAACATTGTCGTTACTGAATTATGAATTTTGAGAGATAGGTAATCGTAGGTATGGCTATATGTGCTCCATTATTTAGGTCTGAGGTGATAAAAAAAACTCTGCGCATAGTGCCCTTAGAGTAGCAAACTTCTATCTAATCCAAACGTATCATGTATGATAGTACAGGGTGCTCTGTCATTGAATACTTGAAGTAATTGTCATGACGCATTTTTGTTTTTGGAGACAGCATTTTCACACAGAAATGTTAGGACCCTGGAGCGAATTTGCCATTTAACCTTTATTTAATATTTCTATATATTCGTGAAAACAGATAATCAACTGCCATAACATAATGTATACTAATTTCGATATTTCTTCATAGTATTTCGTCTTATTCATCAGCTTCGTCGTTCGCCTTAATGCTAGCGTATGTATTAATGTTTCTATTTACCCTTAGCATCTTCAAAAAGCTGCCCAATACCAAAATCGTTTTTCTGTGCCTTCTGAAAATTCCAGAATACAAAGCCTCTCGTACATCCCTTCTGTCGCTTACATCTGAGTCTATACTAGATACCGAAACTACCGATGGCTTTGCTGTTACAGGTTGATGGCCATGAGCCTCGCCAACATTGACGATTACTCGATGCTGATTATTTATCATTTTTGAAATTATGTCTTCAAATCTCTGTGTACCTTTCAGGAGTATTTTGGACCCGCAAAATTTACTTTTCAAGATTTAAAGACGTGTGGATGCTATTTCGATGCTTCATGCAATGTTACACATTTGAGTATATATATATACATATATGTGTATACTGTTACAATTAATAACTCCGTCTCACTGTAGCTTGTATTTATTACTTGAGGTCAATTCCAAGCTAATATAATTCCACTGGCTTGTTGTTTGACCTCACTCTAATTTTTTACTTGGAAACTTTTAATGGTTCTTGATTTTGTTTTTGGTTCCTTTAGTTTAATGTGACTCTCTGCCATTTAGTGTTCATGTTATTTTTCACTCGTCACTCATTCAGTATCTGCGATGTTTTACTGTCTTTCCTAGCACGCTATCGGTACTTTTATACCTGGATACTATCCAAGAGAACGGTCTGATCATAAGCACTGCTTCTTCGTAGGAGGAGTATTTGAATACTTAAACCTCGTTTGCGTCAATTTACCTTATTTTAATTTCAGTTTGCTTATTACTCTGTCGACTATATCTTATCTCAGAATCAACATTGAATTATTTTCAGGCACGTAACTGGGAGTTGTGTTTACAATGTTTATCTGACCTTCTGCGAACATATATTCTTGACGAAAAATATGTTTCTCACGAATAGTCAACAAGAAAATTTGAATTAATAGTGATTGATTATTAGTTCGCACAAATGCTGACTTTTTAGATTATTTTCCAGCTTTGAAATCCTTCCCGATCTTTTTTGTTTCGTGACTGCTTGTATTAGATTCAATTTTTAATGGCAAATCCATCACTTCATTCGCCTTGCATGTTAAATTATTTTAAGATATTCACAAATTTGTATCAATTGCAAAATCCACGTACAACGGCCACTATTAAAATTGATTAGAAATTACATAAGTCACATTAATGTTTTTACCGTTAACTCTTACAGCTCGATAAATTATTCTTCATTATTTGGATTTTTTTTCAATTTGACGTGCTGCTTGACGCACTTTCTGTGAAATTAATGAAGTTTCAATGTAAGAGGAGGATATATCCATCTGTTGTTACCAGAGCCGCTGAATCTCTCGACCTCCAAGCTTATACTGAGTGCTGCAACTGAAATGAAAATGAAAGAAAATAAGTCAATCGGCTATTTTTTCATGAAGATATATTTAGATCCTTGGTAAACAGTATGAACCAGGCTAAATTCTCGTGCTTGCCAAAATTCTGTATGTCAACAAGCTAGCGTGAAAACATTTCCGTCCTAAAGTTTATTTTAATAAAGTTATTTTAGTACATAGGGTGCGAGAGAGGAAATTAATATATTATTTTTTAATCCTATGTAAATATACTTACTTACATATTTGTCCGTGCATATGCATACCAAACATATATGTATGCGAATGTGGAAATGCCTGAACATAGCGAGAGTGAAATACTAAGTGGACAAAGTGCAAGAGCGAGAAAAAAAAATTAAAGTAACTTTTAAACTATGCCATGGCATGTTTAGATAGATGTTTACCTGGTAATGATTCTATCTGTATACACGTTACATAAATATCTTGGCGCAACAAAGCAAATTGAAACATTCAATTTGTAATCTGGACAAGCAATGTTACATACGAGGTGTAAGAACTCAGACTGACTATTGACCAGGCTTCGGAAGCCTTATTATCGTTTTCACGTTGTAATGTAACTTATATGATTGTTATTAATGAGCCAATTATATAAACCTCCGTCATACAAGCTCACAATCAATGATTTCTCATACTT
Organism: Neodiprion fabricii; assembly: GCF_021155785.1. Classification (NCBI taxonomy): domain Eukaryota; kingdom Metazoa; phylum Arthropoda; class Insecta; order Hymenoptera; family Diprionidae; genus Neodiprion; species Neodiprion fabricii. The sequence continues at coordinate 15,136,394 of NC_060242.1, read as the reverse complement.
CGATCGCCAAACATGTATATACATTGAAATACTTGTGCGATACATGCTGTGCTTTGGACTCACAACATACGTATTTGTTGTCCACATATTTACATGCGTACGTGACAGATACGTAAGAATTTAAAACAATTTAGGGTACTTGGCCACTCAATGGAACTCTATTGATTTATGAACTTGTTTTCTCTGCGCTGCTGATGTATGCTATGAAATCTATTAACTCTAATAAAAACTGAAAAGTATAAATAAGTACAGGCTCAACGGAACCATTGGTAGAAATTCTACTTCGCATATATTTTTATTTAGATTTAGACTGTAAAAATTGTTTTCCTAGCAAATCATGTAAGAAATTAGCTATTTATATAATCCACCGGCTATGACATTCTTTCATTTAAGAATAGTTATGAGATTCTTGTCGTAACTTGACTATAATGTTGAACATATTTATGTTTTCACAAATCAAACATGTTAAGAAATGAATTTATAATTATAGATTCTACCTAATGATGCTAGAGCTCGTCGTATGTTTGTTACCACTGGAGGGTTGAAAAAAGTGCAGGAAATACAAGCTGAACCTGGTTCAATGCTACTAGAATTCATAACTATCATTAACTGCTGTTTCCCTGAGGAAATCGTGAGGTTTGTAAAGCTACTAATTACATTGCAAGGAATCTATACTGTATGAATGAGTAATCTGGATTTTGTAACCAATTTAAATCGTCAGTTGAAACTTAGATTGTCCTGAAAAACAAATTAAGTGACGTGAAAATAACAATTAATCAAGTGAAAATGGCTAAACATCTAGAAGAAAACACCAGTTGCTTGTCACATTTTAGTACGAAGTGAAACCACTCACATTTAGTTGGAGAGTCATGCTGATTGTCAAGCAGAGATATGAATATCAATCAACTGAATACTTTGATATATTTTTCATTGGTTCCTCATGAGTTCTTGTTATTTAGATTGAGCAGTTGATATGCAGTACTGGGAGTAACCACCATATTTGTTGGGTATTTGGTGTGTGCCAGAACCGTATATAAGTATTCAATGGATCAATATGCCTATATCTCTGTGTTGGATATATGTATATTCTCACCTGTAGGCTCACCTACCCACTGTAAATTGTACATGACTTCAGTACTGTTTCCTAATAGCAGCAAACTGAAACGTATGCACTTACAACCAAATGTGGAATTGCAATGTATAGTAAAATATTTACCCATCATTCAACATTCAAATACCATGAAAGAAAAATATTGTTTCACCACTTCAAGCTATTTCAATGAAATGATGAACTGAGGTACACGTTAACAAATAATTGATCGCCAAGCGATTCTTTATGTTATGGATGCTCTCTGGTTTTACCTTCTGCTTACAGTTATTATATACAGGAAAATATTTCCCTCAGATGTTACATAGTTATTCTATCACTCTGCATCTGTTCTGACATTGCTCAATAAATTTGCTGTTTGGGATTCACAAATGGAGGGAAGTACACATTTCATTCTGAAGCTGGTTTTTATTATTCCAGATATTATTCGCCGGGATATCCAGACACGCTGTTAGAAGCGGTCGAACAATACCAACCGAAATGTCCATCAGTTTTTACAATGGACCAGAAGATGTCCGATGAATTTTCTAACTCCAGTATGTCATTGCTTCATTACAATGAGGAACGCGGCTAAAAATTAGTGTAACAAGAAAATTTTAATGTACAACTCTTTTTTTTGCAATAGTATAGAAAAATTCACATCCCAAATCAGCTGTGTCCCGACAACTGGGAATGCTAAATGTATAAATTCTGTACGTTTGAACCATCATTATTTGTTTATTTGTATTTGTCAAACAAATGACCATCATGTGCTCTTTTGGAAAGAAAATTACCGACAGGCTGTGAATTCGTAGGTACTATAGATTTAAAAAATCGTTATTTTTATATGTAACTTTTATATAATACTGTGCCAATTGAGAAATATACTGGAACGCCTGAATTATATTGTACGACACGAACACAGTCGGAGGTGGCTGGAAAAACAACACCTACTCTACAAATATTGGGTCAAATCAAACAGCTGAATAACATTACTTGTGTCACTTAGGAAATATGTATATTTGGATGCGAATTTTTGTAATTGTACCAAACTAAAATGGAGTTTTTTGGAATGACATTCTCTGGCTATGGTAATTATATTACGGATGTCATGAGAAAAGGTACTACTTTTACGCGGATTCATCGCAATTTAGATTCAGACTCCCCTGTTCAGCTTGTATGAGGAAAATAAACGTGATTACGTTTCAGATTACGTAGAACCGACAAAAGTTCCTAATGCTAAGGATATTTTGGAAGAACGGCTGAGGTTCAATTCTCGACTGAGTTTCAGTGAGATTTACAATAAGCTGGACCCAATTTTGGGTATTGGGAATGGCTTTTCATATGGCAGCCACCAGCGCTTAAGACTTCAAATTCGAAAGGGGTTAACGAAACTTGTAGGGCCAACTGATATGTATAGAGTACCAGCGACTACTGGCCAGGATTGGGGATTTTGGCAAAATGATCAGCTTCTTAAAGATGCGGGTTGGACAAGAATAAATGCGAACTATAAAATGAGGTCTAGCGAACTGGCAAAATATGCACCTGTGTTGTGACATTGATGCGCTATTCATGTTTAATTAAACTGAGCTTGGTGAAATAATATTTTGTCTAATGTCGAGTTAAATTTTATTTTAAATTCGTACTTTTTTTGCTTTGTAATAATTTTTTTTTCTTTCCATTTAGTGGTTAAATCTGCATATTCTGTTTATGCAGAAGATAAAGAAAATTTCGATGCCATTTTTTTTGTTCCAAAGTGTTTTATTGTAACTGATAATCGAAAGAGCGATTAGTTTGCTAAATAATAAATGGCGCGATGTTTGCACACATTTTACACAGTGAAACTTGTCCAATGCATAGATTCATTATATCATTGTTTCACAAAGTCGAGTAAAATACATAGAGAGGATCTCTTGAAATGGGTCCTTGAGTGAAATCATTTTGAATATCCAGTGAAGTTAACTTTGAAATACCCTCGAGGTATTTACGTTTACGGTATTGTGAGCAGAAAATTTTTGTGAAATTGAGACAAGTGAGCTATAGTATTATATGTGTCGATAATTTATCTATGACGAAATCATTGGCACACGAATGCAGTTTGGCTCATTTCCAGGAGGAAAAGTAAATTGGCAAAAAATTAGTCAATAATACAGTTAAATACGTTTTAATTATGAAAATATGCTTATGAATTCGTTATTACATAGTTATAACATTTTTCGTATTTACAATTTACTTTGTCGTCTTTGGCAAGGGTCCAGAGTATCATTTAAGGCTTCTTATTTTTTTTTTCTTTTCAGTTTCTATACAGTTATATCTATATACCAAAATGTTACTTTGAACCAGCGCCACTTTGCGTAAAAAAATACTTTTTCAGTACCTGCAAAAGTATTTCTCAAACAATTCCAACCCCCGTCAATACTACGAGAAAGTTTCTAAGTCGTTTTCTTCGATATACCTCATGTGGTCAGGTTCTCTTCCCCTTTTTAAAGTTCTAATTATCTCCTTTTTCTTATGATATCTGAGAAATATATTGGCCGGAAACTTTTCTTCGTAGCATAAACGTTTGTGCAATTCTTATCTAGCATTCGTTTTTTGAATCGGAACATCGTATAAGCATTCCAGCGATTTTCATGATCTATTACGCTCATGGTTTTTTAATTTTTTTTTTATCGTTTTCAATTTTTGCTTCGATGTTTTAATCATATACCCACCACCGAATTAGACCCAGTTATTCGACTGCTTTCATGCACAGCGATTTTTTTCCCTAATTTTAATTTAGTTATAGATATTTTATACGCCTAGCTTTGTTTTAGCTGGATTAATGTTAAGACTCTTGCGTTATGCAGCTTTCAATATGTAGGATCATTATCGACTTACAACTAGTCGAGTAATTGGCCATTGAAAATCCGTAGATCCATTACAAGAGCAGTAACACAAGGGCAGCACCTTGATTTTATTTACCTAGTTAATATTAAATGAATAAGCGTTATTGGATTATACTCTAAGTAAATATACTCTGAGTTAAGACTAAGTAGCAGCTGATTGTCGTTTTCTGTTCATAACAGATTTCATATAGTATATATAGTTGACGGTAAGAGGTGATTGCGAGACACCGGTGGTTGATACAAATTTAATAACACGAGGATAAAAATGCGATATCCTTGCTTTCAGCTAACAACTTGAATTGTTAAAAAATCTTTACACTGTATTTCCTGCAACAAATAATGACCGTCTCTCGTAGCTACCTCTAGAAACTGTGTGTTTTTGTCAATCACATAATATAGCTGTACGATAAACAAACGTATCGTAATATTAAGGAAACAAAAAGTGCAAAAATGCAACCAACAAGGAATATTGATGGCCTTATCATTGAAAAGTTTGATTTAGTCACGAGCTTTGTAAACAATCTAGGAAATAGTTGACTCTTGCCAGATAAGCCAGCAGGTGAATTACTCGTATATAATTATCGTACTAATTGCTATAAATTATAAATATTACTTTTTAATGGACGGCTAATACGGGAGGAATGTTTATGTTTTGTTTGTGTTCATCTGTGTGAGTGCAGTTTTAGTACTTTGAAAAGTTAATTGTTGGATTAGGAGCGTGTATATCGGGCTAGTATACGACGCATGGATAGCTAGAGACGAACAATGGATACTTATTCTTAGCCCACATATTAAAATTAATTTCATTTCCCACTTATACGTTCTTGTGTTGATGATAATATTGAACAAGCACTGTAGCCGAAGTACCAGTCCAAATTATTCAACTGTTCCATTTATTATTTTTATATAATATACTTTGACAAGATGGAGCATCGAGGCACCAAGATTTGGTAGCCTCACATTTCAAAGTACTGCCGGAAAATAAGAAGTTCAGCAAACGTTGAGATTGTCTTTCTTAAATCCATTGCTATATATACATATAGTAACTTTTTGAACTTTGATTTCGCCCCCAAAGACATAGTATTCAAAACAAACCAAAAATACTGCCTATTCGATATGAGTAACATCCCGTAAAACTACAACAGCTTAACTGCTATGACTGTAGGCAGTGTTTGTGTAAGGGCCGCTATAGATCGATGATCCTGTTGTTGAAATACTCTTGTGCCGCCGCCTTGCTAAGAGAACCAGAATCGCAGCAACCACCGCCAACATCAGGATCAATCCAGCTATTGCTATCCCAATTGCGAAGCTCCTCTGCGATATGCATATGCTGTTCGGATCATCTATAGTCTGTAAGGAGGAAATAATTATTCGACGTGTAGATTACAGCAGAGAATAAAAACTTTTCAGGTAAAGAAATATAGCAATCTACTCTTTTGCTTTGATAATGTACTCTGTAATAATTGAGTACATTATCGAATACTCATGTAAATGTCTTATACCCTTTCTTTAGAGACTTCATTGAAGTAATCCGACTTTGAAGTGGTGTCTGAAGCTTCGTTCACATAAAGTCCACTAAAGACTTCGATCGTAGCCGGTGTTTCACCTTCAGGTAAGCCTTCCGCCGTATTAGTATCACCCTTCGACTTATTGCTTGGCAAATCCCTGCGCCGTCTTCCTTTGCTGTTGCACGACGGTGGCTATTGAAAAAGATGTGAGAACTTCATATTCCAATGTTTGAAAACTATCGACGTTACATAATTAATAAACCTCAATAATGCACGTAATTTCAATATTATTTCAGTTGAGAAAACAATTATCATATTTACCGTATTCTCACATCCGCTTCCTAATTTAACGCAGAGCTGAACGTTGCACTGGTAATAGACACTGGCTATGTATGGAAATTTGTGAGCCTGGAAGTTTACCTGTGCCTTAGTTTTGTCCTCGCTGTAGGTGAATTGATCCATTATTTCCTTATCCACTGGACAGCTGGAAGTTGAATAAGAGAAATTTTAGAACACAGTTTAACTATCTGTTCATATAGTACAGTATGCCACACAATTTACTGCCCCGTACCCTTCGTCATTTATCAGCCGCTGTTCACCCCAGCCAAAGCCATCCCGGACGAGGCAATCTGATATCCTCAAGCCGTACATCTCCTGGGTGTCAATGCTGATAACCAGAGTCAACGGGTCTCCTATCTTCACATTCTCTGCGACTTGGTGCTGCGTCGGATCTCCGCTGAAAATTTTCATTGTGCAGCCAGGCATCGGTGCAGTTGCCTAAAGATGGTGGTGAATAACAAGTATTTTTAATATGCTGTTATTGTAGGCCATGATTGTTATTTATTCTTTAATACTTAACGGATTTTAATTGTTAAATATATTCCATCGAGAATATATTTACGTTCTTCCCAAAACTCTTTATGGTGTAAGCCAAAAAAATTACAGGAAGACTGTATTATGGTCTAAAAGTGTAGCGTCTCTTCAATTAAAATTGCTATGTATGTACACCTCCCAAGGTAGTGTACCGTTGGTTGGCGTTGAATTACCTGAAGCGGAAGCGACTGTAACATCGCGACGTGCGTGTTGTCGTTTGTAACAATTTTATCCCTAGTTTGATAGCGGCATCTCACGTGAAAACCTCTCCCCTGATTTGTGACTAATTTGAGGTGAGGCTGGACGACTATTGTGTTGAAGTATTCGATTCCACCGTCATCCTGAAAAAGCCAAATATATTTGAATATCATTAGGTGAGGTGATTCGAAAATGTCGAAAATAAATATGAACACAATTGAAATTTGGTCGCGTTCGGAACGACCGAATGACGTAATTGTAGTCAATAATTGTTTTTTTCTTGCAATATCCAAAATCGTGATGACGTAGACATCGCAGTATCATTAGAAATCGGAAATTAGACTCACCGAAACATCGCCCAGGTCAGTATTAGACTGAGCAAGGTTTAATTAAAAGTGGGCTAGTTTCTTATGTCGTTGCACCTTCAACTACTTGTATCATAGGATAATGAAAAATTCCGATATAAATGGACGGAATACGGTCACAGTGCTAATTAGGCATTACAGATAATTGCCACTCTGACTACCTAATATCCGCAGCACAGTGTTTAGAGTACATATGTAGGGAAAAAAGAGAGACAATTGGTGAATTGAAGAGTATATAGTATCCTTGTTCTCCGCGGGTTGCGTAACGCGTTACAAGGCTTTTTCGTACAGCGTTGAGTAAGGAATGCCCTAATTGTAAGCCATCGCGGCTATTCATTCATATCGTAACAGTATAAACAGCTGTTACGTGTGCATGTATGTGTACTCGTATGTATGGATGCGACGTTAACTCTGCATGTCGGTAAACTCTGTACGGTATTTATTTTCTCGACTCTATTCCCTCTTCTCGTATTGTGTCGGCGGTTCTTCGTCTGGTCCCGGGGCACCGAGGAATGCCACCTGCGAATCTAATTGACACATATTCTCTTTTTTGCGTTGTTTTTTTCAAGAGAATCCAACACATTTTTGCATGACTGTTGAGCGGAATTGTACGGCTATCTCCTCGCGACTGTCTTCTCTGCATCGATTAAGGCTTCATTCGAAACGCGGTCACGTTCCCGTGAGGAGTCGTATAAACGCGCTCGCTAAGAATTCAATATGTGTGTGTAACACAAATGACACATTCAAACACGTATGTACGTTAGCACGCGCTTGATTTTCGTACGGACTCTGTCCTGCTCTGGCACGCCTTATTTCGGAAAAAATCATTCCGAGTTAGCTTTGCCAAACGAGGTAAATCCGACGTATTCGCCAACGTTGCAAACTAAATTTCAATTTGTGAATGCCCGCACAAGCTTCCAAACTACATACTTGGAAAGTTAGTAACATTATCGTAACGAAACATCACTATTTTCTTAATTTTACAATGATTTATAAAGAACTAAGATTTCGAAATATGAGTGTGTTTTGTTTTATTACGGTTTACTGAATTTCAGGCAATTCAAAAATCGCGAAGTAACGGTTTTTCCTCACCATGAATGGTTACGATAACGTTACTAACTTCAATATGCTTCCAAACTTTAGCCCCCTTACTTCGCGAAAAAACGGGCGCTTGCAGGGTCTTCGGTAGACGATAAACGGGATGTGAAACAAGGATCAATTACCGGCTCACGGTTCTGCCGGCACATTACATCTATGTCCATATGCATTACGCAGGTATGCACTGGTATATGTATATCTCGGTTATATCTGTTGTTGCATTTCTTGCAGGGTTCGATGTCCGGTCAGTCGAGGCAGCTCAGAGGTTGGGATCCGGCCTCTCCGGACCACCTTCAACAAATAACAGCTCTCCGATTCTACAGTCCCGGCCTCAAATTTCGGTAAACATACGATTTCGTTGCCTTTTTTTATCTGTTTGCACATAGCAAGGCCTTCCGATTTCAATGTAATTTCGCAGTCACCCGTGCAACTTTCGCGAAAACTTTCGGTTTCTTTTTTTTTTCTTCGCATAATATTGTTAAAAAATATATCTTGTACCTCCTACGTATGATTCGAGTTAAACGGCACAATCCGTCAAGGACCCAGGCCCGTTAATCGTTCTCTTGTAAATTAGGACTTGAAAGTGTGTGGGTATTCGATATTTATGGCTCCAGAAATTAGCATATACAAATATTATCTTATGCGAATATCTGAGGTACATCTATAGTGTCAAATGCTTGCGATAAGGACCACACGAATAGTCCCTTCTAAAAACGGAAGGTTGTATATCCAGAGAAATTTCATACAAGGACTCTATTTCCTTTTTGTTTTGATTCTATTGTTATGTGGTCGGTTTGATGAAGTTGTATATTAATTAGCAATTTCTCTTTCTATTGCATATTTGTTGCTGCTGTTGTTTTCACATCCATTATTATTAATATTATTACTGTAACTCATTAACATAGTTTCTTGTACGAAATTTACTTTCATATCATAAAAAATAAGTATTATTTTCAATCATTTCTCCGAGAAAGTTTTGCACTGCCATTCCGGACGATAAATTTCGTTCAGTGCACTTCGATCATCATATGAGAATCAGAAATCGCGTCATTTGAACGGCGTTTTTCCGCCCCCTCGCGATTAAGGTGAAATCGCGCAATAATCTGCGGGTACCTTTCTACCAAGAACAAGCAACGCTTTTTCCCCCGTAAAGATTCTTAGAAGGCGATCATGGTGAGTAGGCGTCCGCATCCCGCGTTAGCTAAAAAAACCATCCGCCTCGACCAGTATACGGGGAAATAATAAGCTGTAAGTTATATATATAGGTGTTCCTGGCAACGACCTTCGCCCATGCAGCAGGAGCCTCCACCAGACCGTCCTCAGCAAGGATATTTGCAATCGCGAGTGCATCGCCCGCGGTACTCGACGGCTAAGGATAGGATTCTCGTCCGTGCGGCTGCATACTTGGAGCTGTACCTATATCCAGTCCTGCACACATACATACATACTGTATATCGTATCAACACCCACGTTACAGGGTGGTAAGTATATCGTACAGTACGGACCGGTATAATACACACCTACGGGCAAGTACGTACGGATAGATTTACTTTGCATCGTATGCGGCCGCAGATCGCGTTTCCGCTTCTTCGGCACTAACGATAAGTGATTTTATACCCCGCACAAAACTCTTCGGGTACAGCGCACACTGTCAAAGATATGCACACGTAGGTGTGTGCACGTATGTGTGTGTGAGTGTGTGTGTATTTAAAACGAATTATACGATCAAGATATTCAGCAAGCATTACGTGATTCCCGATCTTATGTGCCGGCGAGAAGCCAATTTCCTCTACATCTCCCACGTATTTCTAAACCCACGCTTTTTCCTCCGCCTCTTCTTTCTCTCCTTCAGTCACTCGAGATCCCGTCGAGAAGTTTTTTCAATTGTCAAATGAAAGAAGAGTAAAAATAACATCATTTTTGAATATGGAAAAACCCGACAGTCCTGTTGATTGATTTATTCTACAGAGGTATTTTATCGAAAACATGTTGGTTTCTACTTATACCTCTCTCGAATTTCATCGGGATTATGCATACTGTAATAAATATATATCATAGCTATACGGAGATGACTATGTCCAAACAGCTGGAGCAGCAGCAGCCGGACACGGACAAATTGCACAGCCTCGTTCCCGTTAGAGACATCACGAAGATGATATTATACATCCGCATCGACGTAACGTTAATTATCGTTCGTCATAGGTGGACGAGGAATAAAAAATAAATAAAAGAATTAAGAAAAGTGCTAATGCCGCGGCTTGACAGTCCCGTGCCTATGGAAGCGAGACATCATGTATTATGTGCACACATACAGGCGGATACGTTTTATAGAATCGAAGATGTACGTAACTGCGCGTACCGTTTAACTATGCCTGTTTTTAACAACAACATCCAACATTCATTCTCCAACCAATGATTAGTGAAACTCGACATTCAAGGAAAGACCTTGAGGCCTCGGTAAAACGTTGCTGTAACCGCTGCCGTGCTGCTGCTGTTGCATGATCTTATCTAGAGTCGAAAAAGAAGATGACAAAAATAAATTTTTACCTATAACGTACGTATGTATAGAGGTATAGCGATGACGCGCGTCTATCTTCGGAGTTCTTTATACACGACAAATCCCGACGTACTTGACTCGGAAACCGCATAGTTAATATTTATCGTACTCGTGCAAATGTTACGTGTCAGGTACTTCCTGAAGGACAATCTCAGCTTATGTAACACGTATAAGCGATTAGGTATGACGCGCTTGATATGCGATCTTCATGTACGTATATGTATAATAATGTAACGTAAACCATCAGCAATATATGGAATCGCGTAGATCCAGAAGATAATCTGGCATCCCAGCCGTTAAATATACGCCTACGACTTCTTATGTTATACCGCAAACGGAGAAGGATTTGCCCCCTGGCCGGTGCGAGACTCGTTTGCGAAGATTACGCGGAGCAGGCGACAAACAGTCGTTGAGCCGGTTCGGAAGACCGGGCTTGTGACAGTGTCTCGCAGGTCCCAGGCACTCTAGGATTGAGGAGGAATGCGACCTTGACGTCGCAAGTTTAAAGGATGTTTATGTGGGGACGATTAGACTGCCGATGTATCTACTCCTCAATTCCTTACTACGCGCGTTATACACGGCTGTAACCTTTGTTCGACCCTGTATATCCTCCAGAATCCTGACTCGGTTGTATCCTTGACGACGAGGTCCGTTTTCTGTATAGTTGTAATTTTCCCCGCCCTCTTTTAACTAATTCACCATTATCCGAGTTTATCTTATGGTTATTTAACGGTGATTATGTCCCACAGAAAGAGCAGCTGTACCTTCTACGACGAACGATTCGCCACACACGCTGACGTCACCGAGGAACGCGTCACGTCGCCGTCGGTCCCTTTATTGGCCTTATTGTCGAGTCGACGAGAAAGAGGGAAGAAAATAATAAGGAGCCATGTAGGGGGAGACAAAGGTGGCGAGATTCTCGAGGGACCGGTCCTACTGCAGGTTCGCGTCGAAGAACATCCCTCCTGTACTCCCGCTGCCTGTGCCACGGACGTAGGTGCAAATATTGCGAACACTAAGGCAGAACTGGTTGGAAGTATTTTCAACGTTTTACACATGTACACGCATCACTTTTGTGTTGTACATTAACCGTGAAACGACGATCATAACTGCCGCGCCGTGAAGATTGTAATAACTTAGTTCTTATTCGCTGTCATCTCGTCGGTATTCAAAACTTTATGCAGATCTGATTTGAGTGTAACTCACTGCGATATTGAACTTGGCTGTAACGTCTAACGGACTCTTGTCTTTTTCCTAAATTCTGATCGCAGGTTGTGAATGCATTGGAAGTGTTTTTGATTTATTAGGTATAGCAGGTCAAACATAATGATCGTTAGTCGCGGTTTAAACTGCATCTTTAAAACGAAAAAAGGTCGCATCCAGTTTCCACGGCTGTTATTATATCGACTAAACTTGCGAATCTACTACTTAACTGTGGTAGAGTCACGGTACTGACCGTCAATTTACTCGTTTACGTAGCTCGATTTGCTCCTCGCACGGTAAATTATGAGCCTTAAAGATCGCACGCATTGGAAAACGGCTGTGCTGAGCGTCCAGGGGCTGATAGGGCGTTTTACCAAAGAATCGGGATGTTTCCCACAGATCATTTCCATCTGTGGTGGTGGTATGTATTAACGGCAGTAAATCGCCTTTTTGTTTTACAGAAAACAGATGGGCTGCCGTAATTTGAACAGTAGAATCCGTGAACGAAGAAACGAAATAAAATTCATGTTATCGCGGATGAACCTCAGGCCTGACCTTCGCGATCTGACTTTGCATTCGCCCGCATGCAGAGTTGGCCGACGATTCGCGAAATACGGGAGTATTGAGCTGCAGAACGTTTGTGCTGTACATACTAACATATTCCGCGCTGCGGGGCGAAAAGCGTCCTATTTTGCCTATGGTAACTTACGGAACACTGCGCATACGCATCTTAACATATATTATACGCCTATTCATGTGCGCACTTATGCCTGTATGTATAATAACGTACGTACGGTCTTTCGTTCCACTTCACTGTAGGAAAACACCTACCCGCAGAACGAAATGAATCTTTTTATCGGGTTGTTAAACCCATGCAAAGGTCAAATGACCATAGCAACTGCAGAATTGCTTAAAAATTTCGGGAAGAAGCTGATAGGTGATAGTCAGTGAGTACGGATATATTACACCCATACAGCCGAATGATGTACCTTTTATGTCTAAACGTATCGCGAAGAGGATAGGATACAAGTACTTCCTCGTATTCTCTTTTCGCGGTTATACCTAATACGAGATATAATTTTTTAACGAAAATCCTAAAATTTTATATACTGTATTACGAGTTTACAAGCGTCGGATATATTGCATGCCGTTGAAAAAGGAAAGGAATCAGTCGATGATTTTTGTATGCAATTGAGAAAGCGCGTGTGAAAGCATACCGCAAGTAACGGGGATCTGATGTTTTTTAACAAGATTTCAGTCTGTAACTTGACCGCACGGACAAACATCATCTACTCAGGGATTTTTCCGGTCCGCAATTTCATCCTATTCCGTATTTCACGCTCATGGAATACTTGTTTTGTTTTTATATTGAATCATCAATACAAAATATTTTGATGTAAATTCCCATAATCTGTCCACACAATTTCGTAACTTTCTAGCTATATACCTGTAAGTTTAACCGAGTATAGGTATCCATGTATGCATATTAATTATCGCTTTCTGTGTGCCGTAGATATATTTGGGAAGAAACTCTCTCGAGCGAGTGAGCGAGCGAGCTACGGACGGACTTGCTGACGATGAGCCTACAAAGGAGAGTTAGTCGGACAGAGAGTCAAGAACCGCCGGACAAAGATGCCCCTCGCTATGCCACCTCGTCCTGTGCCTACGAAGAGACGTCGTTCCGAAATTTCACTTTCACTTTGGTCAAGTCACTTGCAGGCTCGGCTTCGAAGCCATCCCACGAGAGCTGAGAAAACAAATACGGTTTACGTGGGGGACCGAGTCGTTAAAACGAAAAAGAAGACAAAAGTAGTCGGAACGTCGAAGGTTAGCAAGAATTAATGAATTCTTGGTAATATTTTTCGTCGCCGTATTTGCCGGACTTCGAAAACAATTTCGATGTACGAATCCTCGACCTCTATGGCATTAATATGCCTATAGGTTTAACGTGTAAATAATAATCATTAAAAGTAAATTCTTGAGCTGGGATGAGCGAGAAAAATGAATTTCTCAGTATGAGCGCACAGGTATGATCGCAAGCATCGCGCGAGAGCATAGCTCGAAATAGCCGATGAATCGATTCTCAGCGTTCTCCAGGTATCCGGTCCGCGGTCTGGTCGCGGTCCTTCGAGCGACCTTGGCGAATCGCAGGAGAGTCGTAGGTTTAGCGCGTTGCGGTGCGGGTTTCGCTCGCCGACGCAACCGTAGAGCCACTATCGGCAGGATTGTACATGCACACATCCGAGGTACGCTTTAAGGAGAGAAGTCAAACGAGTTTCAGCGTGGGTAGTTTTCACCACACGACTCCAACACCACGCGCCATTTACGGAGAGAGACGACCGGGAGAATTTTTTAGTTGTCAAAAATTTAGCGCCTCTCGCTTATACGACATTGCGAATTTATTCTGTCTCGTTAGGTATCACAAAGCTTTGTAACTCTCACGCGTTCACCAAATGGTATTTTTATCGGCTCTGGCGGCAACTTTTACTTTTGTAATTCGGCCGAGTCAAGACTCCGATCAGGTGATTGCCAACTCATTGTCAGCTACGGCTGCGCAGCCCACGACGAAGGCTCAGGGCCGAGTATCCTTTTCCCCGTCGTCGATGACTAATCCTAGGCTGCGAATTGTAAAGTTTCAAGCGTTCATTCGTCCAAATTTTAACAGATAGCTCCGGTTCCCTCACACGGCATTTGGGCATGATGACAATGACGATGATGAGAGCCTCTTTGCGACAATATTTCACCAATTTTTTTTCTTAGTAACAAATAATACTCACTTCGTCGCAGTTTCATCGCTAGACAGATCAGGAGGGGCTGTTGATGATTCAACTGGGAATAACGCAACTTCGACGAAGGAAAACAATAGACGATAATACTATTATACACGTCCGCGTGAACACGTGTGTGCTTGTAAGCTTACGCAATTGCGTAAAATGGCACTTGGCGAGTATTAACGTACATACATACCGACACTGTTTATGTATAATTACACACACGTGTTCATCAAACTTATTGTTAATCAGCTCGTATATACCAGTATAAGATACCAGAATATTAGGAAAGATCATTTGAATTCTATTAGGAGTACCTTGAAGTATCAAAGGTTCTCTTGTCTTTAGAGTTGCGATATTTGATCTCCTCTTTTTGTTCTTTGGATTAAATATTTACTTCGTTCACGAAACATCGTTCTTGTCAATAACCAATAATCAAGCCAATTGGCCTGTTGCCAGAGCAAACGTGTGTAAAAAAAGAGTGAACAATGGTTCATGAAGTGTCTGGTTTTTTTCTGTAGAATTTTAAGGTTGAGTAATAACGCGTGGGCGTAGTGGTATTTTACAAAGTTGTCAGTCAAGATAATCTCTTTCTCTACGCTGTAATCCTTCGTTAGATCAAATCCCGTATAATTTTAATATCTCCGCGTGCAAAAATCGAAAATGTGACGCGGAAGAAGATTGATCGATCGATACATCATTATAGTCACAAAAACGACCTCGCGGAAAGTCTTTGACCTCTGGGAGAAGGACTTTCACGGTAATATATGCGGTGTTCAGGACTGTTTTCTGTGTCTTCTGTTGTTCATTTTGTTTTTCAACTTGAGCTGTGGGCGCATCGGGCGAGAGCGAGTATGGAACCGTAGGTGGTGGGTATTTTCATGTACGCGCGATATAATAATTTACCCGTCGACCTTAGAGCCACCTACGCTGATGTGGGTGCTGTTATACAAGTTACAGATTCTCGATCTACTCGTAGATCATACATCTAAGCGTGGATAAGTTTTACTAAGTAATTGTGATTAAATTCTGACCGAGGGACGAATCGATGGAGGGCCGCAGATCTACCATAAAGTATCTAGGTACGCAGTCGGTACTTTATACCCTAGATGGTACTCGTTGCGGTTTAAATAGTTGCATACAAATGACATAAACGCCGTTACTCAACTTCGCGTGAGACAACTACGGAATGGAAAGACTAACCCCGCCGGCGTCGTCAAGAGAATGTAATGGAATGGAAGAGTGGAATAATGAAACGGTTTCTTTAGCGGACCGCGACCACGTCTAAGCAGAGCGCCAAGGTGGAGGCGGAAGCGAGGAAGTCGCGATGCGCGGACTAACCCAATTCAACATAAATCGTGGAATATCGCGTTCATCATGCGCAAGTTTCACGAAATTCATCAGTGTGGTTTTTTAATTTTCTGCTGTTCATCTGTGATTGTGTCTTGACGAATGCTGCTTGATCCATATCGCTAATGAGATCATCACTTACGATCCGGGATTTTATTTTTATCATACTCTGGTACCTGTTACAACGAGTACGATTAGTATTGCATAGTGGCAACGACACGGGATTAAATTTAAACCCCATGCAATGTACTGTATAGTGTACGCGTTGCGCCTACGCATATGGAGATGCGGTAAGAAGATGAGGACGCGGCTATCCTCGTCAGCGTGGGTTTCAAATTATCAAAGTTAATTTACTATTACCAATTCCCATTGATTCACGCAATAAACAAGTATAGGCGTAATAAACAAGGCAGGTTCATCGTGTCGTAACTCCTAGACGAGTGTTACTCAATTCCAAGCTGAGGGAATATTCGAATTTCGATGCCGAGGTTTGTAGATTTCTGAGTAATGCATCATCGGCGACTCAGACATCCGGCGTGGAGAGTTTAGTGTTCAATACGTCCAGTAGCCGTGTAACGTGATTATGAAATAGTAAAGTCGACATCTGCCTCATATATTGGCACGAAACCGACGAGGAGAGAACGGTCTGTTACAACGCGAATGCACGGGCATGGCAGCTGCCATGTCGTCGTCGGTGGTGCAAACGGCGAACCTGATGGCGATGGCGATGGCTTCCTCGCTTCCATAACTGGACCGTTATGTGACCGGGCCCTCTTCTGGTATGGGTACACTTACACGCCGTTCTCCGTACCTATGCATACCTTGCTCGTGTATGTGTATACACCGGATTATATTCTCTCTCTTTCTGCGAGTGAGATTTTTTTGCACGTTTGCATTTTTTATCCGACGCACGTAATTCCTCGGTGATCCGAACTTTACCGACAAATGGGAATATCGAAGAAAAAATTAGCATGAATTTTAATTGAATTAATAGGTAATTCAAAGAATCAAAGATACAAGCATCGAAGAATGAACTGATTAGTCAGAAAGTCGATCCCTGTATCTTCGCTGCAGACACATAGAAATATTGTTCGCAGGTAGTTTCGATCGATTTTCGAATGTCATTTTCCAGTTTCCATTAATTTGTTATAATTAGGCTTACCAGCTCGGTCGGCATAGTGTTGCACGACCTAAGGGGCAGGGTGTAGGTGATGGGGGCCGGCTGACTCCTGTATTCCTGTAGGCACGAGCTGTTCTTCGAAAGGCCTCGTGGATATACGAGACCGTGAAACGCGGAGTTACCCTCCGTCGAAATATGCACGATGATTGATTCGCTCGCGCATTCGATCTGCACCGTGCTTGCGACCGCCACGGTTGCTGGAAGAATAAGAAGATAATGAAATTAAAGTATATTCAATATAATATAAGGCATGAGCAACCAATTGATAATTAAATCGAGACCGAGGAGAAGGGTTAATCACCTTGAACGCGTGAAAGGTCGACTGACTGTATAAGTATATGTGTGCCAAGGAAAAATTTGCAATCCGCAGTGTCCCGAAGATTAAGTTTTTTGGGATTACCGCGTAAACCGGCTTAACTTTGCCAGGAACAAACTTCGACTATCGCGATTGTTACGGTCGTAATGACCGCCGAAAAATTCTAAGGAATGTATCCAAGTAATCAGCGTACGGGTATACATCCAACCGTTAGAGGAAGATATTTTAGTTTGTTTCCAACAACTTGCACTCCACAATCTTTACTATTTTTTCAAAATCTTCTCACAACTTTTGTTTCACCGCGCGTGATTGTGAATTTATTTTCGGGATACGTCTGGAGGAAACTGGACCAATCCGACCAACGACTACGTAGTTTTACCCAGAGCAGAATGTGTAACGGTGCTCGATATTCACTGTTGCAGGCCAATGATCGAATGTGCCTGCTATGTATACGGTTAAAAATGATTTACACGCCTCAGAAACGACCCAGCAGCTTTTTCTCAGCTTCAGGTGCTGCTACAATATTACGAACCACGTTGGTTAATATCGCTCTGCCCGATTCGAGATCGCTGGTTATCATTCGCTTCATGTTCCTGCGGGGTTCCGTAGAGTGCAAAATCCTCAAAGGTCCTAAAATAAAAGTTCATTGTTTCTCGCCGCTACGATTTCTGAGGGATTTTCACACAATCACTGAAAAGGAGTGCCATACGAGAAATAAATGTATAAGCGTGAAGTTGGTTGAATTATATCGGAGATTCGCGGTAAGTGTCATGACGCCAAGACAATGATGAGATAGTGTTGAACTTGACTGACCGTCTCACTCGCTCGCTTGCAATCAGAGAAATTTCATTCCACGTACGCATACATATGCGTACCTACATACGTACATACATACCTTCACTTACAATTACCTGCACAGGTATTTTCTTACACTCTCAAACCCATTCAAAGATGTAGTATAACATCTCACGTACAACTTTCGCTGGCGGATGAAAGGCCTGTAGCGTCATAATTGGTAATTTCCCCGTTACAGATGCATGTATTCTCGAACTCGAAAATAGATATAGGTATATTAGTGTGGTCGTTATTTGGAGTCAAAATTAATTTTACCCCTTCCGCCCCCCAAATCGGTTCGAAATACGTTAAAAGTAACGCTGTAATTTTTTAAGATTTTTAAAAGAACACTTAACCCTTGACCTCAGGGGTTGAAGTTTTCCATTTAAAACACATGGGGTTTTCCTGCGTTTGGAGTTACTATTTTACTGTGGGCCTTAATATGTTTATAAAATCCTGAAATTTTCAGAAATTAGTTTACAAGCATGCTGCTACATGGAAAAAATTTCCGAAACCCCTACCCTCAAAATGTTGTATAATGTTACCATAATAATAATAATTGAAAAAAAAAAAAAAAATTTCCTCAATTTTTTTCTTAATTTGCTTCCTCGTTTTTTTTTTTATAAATGTATTTAAAATAGAATAATTTTCTACGCGAGTTACAAATTCTTAAGTATTGTCTGCTTTTTTGCGTCTGGATGATTTTTTTCGATATTCGCTTACCCATTCGCGAGCAGTCCCTGTCCTTCTCGCTCGACCACGACGCGACGCCGGAGGCATTCGTATTGTTTTTTCGCCGGTTTTTACTCACGGTGCAAGCTCATTATCGGTCGGAAAATAATTCATATTCTCGCTGCTCTATAATTCACTCCATTATACAATATTTCGGTGCTATCTCAATTGATAGAGCTCTCGTATATTCAACTTTCGAAATCGCACTATCGTGAGCACGATAGTTAGCACTATTTTAAATACATTTGTAAAAAAAAAAACGAGGAAGCAAATTAATAAAAAAAAATTGAGAAAATTTTTTTTTTTAATTATTATTATTATTATAATGTTATACAACATTTTGAGGCTAGGGGTTTTGGAAATTTTTTCCATGTAGCAACATGCTTGTAAACTAATTTCTGAAAATTTCAGGATATTACAAACATATTAAGGCCCACAGTAAAATAGTGACTCCAAACGCAGGTAAACCCCATGTTGTTTTAAATAGAAAACTTCAACCCGTGTGGTCAAGGGTTAAGCGTTCTTTTAATAATCTTAAAAAATTACAGAATTACTTTTTACGTATTTCAAACCGATTTGGGGGGCGGAAGGGGTAAAATTAATTTTGACCCCAAATAACAACCACCCTAAGGTATATATATATATGAGAAAAAGAGAGAGAGAGAGAGAGAGAAGGATAAGGAGGAAGCGTACTAGGTGAACAGAAGTCTCGGTAAATCGTTGGTGTATTATTCACATTGTACTCGAAATTTAATAATTCATAAATTTTGGCAGAAGATTCGGAGAAACGGATTTCCGCGATCACAAACGCGTATCAGGCTGAACTGTGAAATTTTTCATCTACGGAACCGTATAAAGTGCTACCAGGGATCCCGTAACAGCGTCAACGCTAATCACCGAGTTACTTCGGGCGCGACGAAGCCCAGGAGGTGCAGTTGTAAGGCGGACCGCTAGGCCTGAGCTCTCGCGTAATCGCGTAATCGTATAATCGAACCGCATGACGAACTAACAAGCGACAGCCGTGGAGCGGGCGGAGGACGAGCAGTTATGCAAGGTAGTGGGCAAGGTGAGGATACGTATGCTCATACCTGCAACGTGCAACGGAGTCCAAGACCTCTTCCACCTTCCTCCTCCTCCTCCGTCTCCCGTGCTTCGGACGTTCCGCAGTCGAACTTTTGCAGCTCATTATACCGAGATATAATACAACGGTTGACACGGCGACCAATCGTCGTTGTCCTCGCTAGACTTGGCGCAGCATACCTCGTATACATGATGTCATGGTTCTACGATGCTGCACGTGGCGCTACATGCCCGCGGTGTAATATGCCGCTAGAATAATAACCCTGCTCCTGCGGTTTGTACTTCGAGACCGTCGACGATGACGAGAACAACGACGACGACGACCGGGATGGACTCCGAAGACGGCCCTTAATTCCCCTCATTGCACAGGCTTCCTGCACTACCGGGGAATATGAACGTACCTATATCCATCCCTGCGGGATGCCATAGGCTTAAAGCTATATATGTGTAATCCTGTCGCGGTCGCTTGTGTTCGATGATAAATACGTAAAATTTTCATGACTTGCAGGGTAAAAAGTTGCGGATATCACACAGCGTCGAACACGTAGATGTTGAACCAACCAAGCTCTAATAAACACCGAACGGAGAAATTGAAGGGAAAAATGAAGACGCGGAGAGCTGGACCTGAGAAGAGCCGCAGGATTCGCGATGAAGAGAGGAAGAGATGGAAAGGGACGAGGTGTGCAGGCGGAGAGGTCAGTAACCCCGCAGCGTTGACCGCACGGACTAAACTGCGCCTATCACCCGAGGAAATCCGAGTTGAAACGGAGGGACGTTAAGGTGCGGATTGTCGGTGCAGTTTAAGATCGATGACCGATGACTGTGCAAGCAAGGGATAAGAAATTTGCTTCCTTCTTCTTCCTCTTTTCATCTTTATCCCGCGAACTTTTCCGCCATAGAAATATTACATGTATTATAATACGTACTATGCTGTCGTTAAGTTACTTATACCTGATACGTACATGATCACGTGGTAATAAAACGGTAGTTCCATATAATCATACTCGTCTGATAATTTAAAAATCGACTTCCGTTCCTCCTAATGAGTTATTGTAACGGTTAAAGATACGATGTATATAGAGGGTATGAACTTTAGGAAGCACGTAGTACGCAAAATACATTGATTGAATTTCTTCTGCATGCAATTTTGTATACGATTGCGGTTTCCGTTCCCCCGACTGTAAGAGTGACGTCGGCAGTTAGAAAATATTGTAAGTAATGAGCGAAGCTGCAGTACGTCCAGCTATTGCGGACTGTTGCTATACAAGAAATGAATTAGTATCGAATATAAAGTCGCAACGAATTTAACTTAATACACACAACTTCTTAACGCTTCTGTATATCGCTTGCAGTTATATACAATGTGCTTTTGCATATATTAAATGGTGGCTCTTTTTTTCGTTTCCTCTCATCGTTTCGAATCGTTTACTTAATTTATTCCTCCGGTCGTCTCACGGCAAGTATTCACATGATCGCACTCAGCATGCTCATCCTAACGGCCACAGAACTTGAGATATAATGTACAAGGCTTGATCGATCGTTACTCAAACTTGGTTTTATCGGACGATCGGCTTAAGGGGGGAGCCTGCTTTAGAGGCTTCAAAAAATCTATTTTTTTTTTTGCATAAATGTTTTCCCAAACTATCCAAGAATGTGTCCCTAAAATTTCAGACGCAAATTCGAAATATTTTTGGAGTTACAGAAGAAATAGTGAGCAAGCGTCGAGCAGGTATACGAGCGGTTTTTTGAAGTTTTCAACCAGTTTTTTGAAGAGTCTGAACCAGTTTTTTGAAGTTTTGAACCAGTTTTTTGAAGAGTCTGAAGGGCAACTCTATGGACCAGGAATCGCTGATTAGCATATTAATGCGGTAAGTTCAAGAAAATTACAATTTTTTATATACGAAAACTTTGACGCACGATGTTTTTCATTTTTACGATTTTTCCTAATTGGCGGGAAAGATAGGGAAAAAACTAAACGTCCTATCGAAACGAGACAAATTGCATTGTACTCGGGATTAAATTCTCTTCTAGTTGAACCTAAAAAACCTTAAGAAAGTTAAGATTAACCCACTTTTTAAACAATCTAAAGTGAATTTTTTTTTTTATTTGCGAAAAATTGTTGAATTTTTCACTTTTGTTGAATTTTCTTGGTTTAACTAGAAGGTATACTATTGAGAAGTAGAAATTTTTATGGGTTCTTTGTTTCAGATGGAAATTGCGACCTGCACCTTTCCCGCCGCACGACAAATGCACACTCGAGACGCCTCGGTGAAATGCTTGTACCAGGCATAATATGACATATATCTTAATGAAAAAATTGAAGAAGACTGCTGAAATATATAACAATAAAACCTGAAAGTTTCGTTTCAATCGGATATTTCTTTCCTTCCCGAAAAAATCCTTGAAAAAATCGATTTTGTGAAGCCTCTAAAGCAGGCTCCCCCCTTAATCGTCAACCTGCAATATTTTGCAAAAATATTGTGACAAAGTGCAGAAGCTATATAGGGGAAAGATTTTAAAAGGAAGTTCGTACCGACGCATTCTGAGAATTCCGATCTATTGTTTCCTTAGCTCAAGATCGACTTGCACAAGCGGAAATGAAGTTTTTCGTTTACTTCCGCGCAAAGTACGGAGCGGCTTGTGAATTTACAAGCAATCGCTTAGTCAAGGAATAACTGCGTATTGCAATTCGGAGGCTTGTAGAGTTCTGTTTTTTTCGTTCTTCTCTTCTTGTTTCTTCGTCTTCAACTTGCCTGTCTGGTCCCGTCTACTGGTCCCTTCGGGCGATGACTCACCACCGAGAAGAAGACGACGCCCCGCGCGAGAACAAAGGAACATCGAACCGCGTTCGATGCCTGTAAACCTGTCTTGGAATTTTTACTCCGAGAGGACGAAGAAAAGGTGGATTTCAAAAGAAAAAGGGGAATTTTGAAAAGTCAGCGGTAATCGCGCACATTGTACCTGAGTTTGAAGTCAAGAACGTGGTATGCATTAAAAAAAAAAAAAACATACGTGATATAAACGTGGTGCAATCGTCGAATTATATCGGTTGGATGGCTGTAGTCTTCACGTGATGCGACATCCGGAAGTCGGGTACTCGACAGACATCCGGTTGTAGGCAGCGATCGTACGTATACCCTGCCGATTGTATCCACCGCGTGTATGCAGTAAGAGGACGGATTGAATATTTTAGTACCTCGGTTCTTAGGTAGGCATATACACCTGCGGAAGCGATGCGCGTCTTGAACGCGATCGTAAAATTCAATTTCCGTTGTCTTTCTGCACTTATTTGCAGGTTTCTGGCAGATAGTATCATGATTTTACATGTTACGAGGAAAAAAATCCAGTGATTCGACGTACGCGTTGTACGCAATTATGTCGTAGATATATTTATCCAACTCTTCATTTAATTATATATTGTTTTAGTTTTATATTGGTTATAGTTGGAACAGCCCTCGCGACAATAAACAAATTGCGGAGATGGATTGAAAAGTCATCAGCCATTAGAGTCCTTCAAAATCACACGTAACGCGTGCGAACTACTGCGTTACACCTATAGACTTAATTGTAATACAGAATCGATTCTTGCGGGCGGTTTAATCACGAAATGTAGGTTAACACGTGTCGTACAGTGTCTTCCAGATCCGTTATAAATACGTCGATTCCCGTATAGGTATAAGTATTCACAGTGATATTACGGACTATAAGGTATATTATACACAGATTCACTTTATTCGCGGTCAGCGGCAGTCCGGTTCGTCTATTATTATACTATACACTAAAGGTATTTACTAAAAGCGAAGCCCCACATTCCTACTGAATAAAGTCTTTCCGCGACTGCAAAGAATATCGGAAAATGAAGATAAAAAACAATCCGACAAAAAAATTAATCACAGAAAGCAAAAGAAACGTGAAACGTTCAGCCACAGCCTCTCAGTGGGGATAATTATCGCATAAACCGCGGGCGGCCGAAGATTTTACCGCTGCCTCCTGATACCAGAGCCGGTTGCCGTTTCTTTATAGTACCTTATACCTACCTACCTACCTACCTACTATACTCTGTTGATTCGGAGAGACGAGAAAAATCCTAACGGGATTCTCCTATCCGTAGAGTTTGCCTTCCGAAGCAGAGAGCTCAGAGCACCGCAGTGTTTGGCGGAAGTAATGTAAAAAATAAACCGGCCAAGCACGTAATATCGGTGTCCTCAAATTGAATAGATATATGTTACGCCCTTGCAAGTGGTCGATAATTGGCGAAATTACCGGTATTCTTTTTCAGTCGCTAATCGTATGTCCGCTCCGTTGTGCCGCATTCTGGAGGTCTCACATCCGCTGTCATGCTTTTAACGAATAGTTGTACTTGCGGTAATGATGAATAATTAGAATGGATTAATTGGTTCGAAAGATCCAAAGCTTTTTGCATATAAAATATAAGCGAAGTAGACGAGAAACCCGTAACGAAAAGGATGAGAACGTGTTTTTTTGCTGGCGTTTGAGCATAGTCTGTTCTTATTCTTTATTTTTGCGAAGATGACCAGGCGGATATAACGATGTGATTTCATCAACTGTAATTATACTCGTGTATGTGGTTATATACTCCGGTCTAACCATGCACGTCGAACTTTGGACGTTTATATACAGTAGATAATGTTAAAAGTCACACGATTAAAGTGTCCAGTCAGCAAGATTGGCAAGGAGCCGGGTAATTAGCGATTCTCACGATCAGGATCCCGGCTCTTTGATGATCGATACGACACTTCGCACCGGCCAATTACACTTTATCACGCCTCGTCGTCCGCTTCTTGCTCTCATTTTATAATATAATACATCGGAACTATAACTTCTAACGGACCTTTTGTCTGGAGCAATAAAAAATAGCACACATACAAGACCAATATAGTAACAGCAGTAAAAAAAAGAACTTGTGAACAGAAAGCAAGTGTGACAGCGTATATTAAATGGCGGATGAAACTCGTCTTAAACCATATACGAACAATGTTCAAAGTTACAGGTTACATACGGATGACGTCATATGTCTACCGGTGGATTGAGAGGGATGATGACGAATCATTACGCTCATCTGCAACTACTTCAAGAAGACGTAAAATTCGTGGCTCATTTCCTGTTTACGACTCCAAAGTCCCAGACATCACCGGCCACCGGTTTCTTCCCCACCTTATAAGATGGACGAAGTGATGTTCAAGGTAAAAAGTATCAAGGACCTTACATTACTTATCACATACGCATATACCGGTGTAGAGTATTGTGTATAATACGTAGTCGGAACTCAGTTCCAAGTAGGTAAATAATTTTACGTCAATAGGTATCTTCTTCTTCTTCTTGCTTCGTTATAACTTTTTCTCTTCTTTTTTTTCCGTTCTGCTCAGGCAACCACGGTAGTTTTTATATCGACAATGCGGGAAGAATGTATAATCTTAGCGATGATTTAACGGAAATAATAACAGTTGTCCTCGGTGTTTCTGTAAGCTAAACACGTTCGGCGACCATAAATTTTTGCATACCTATATGTACCTAACTACAGATGAAAATAAATTCCCATTGGTGGACGAAAACGTTATAGCGACCGAAGCCTCGTGGAGAAATATTACCGCTTATTAACAGCTAGAAACAGCCCCAAGCAATTACCTGTTCGCAGGCATGCACACTTATGCGTGTAGCATCTACATATTACGTTAATAGATTTGCCAGACTCAAATCAAGGTTCATTGACTCCGTATATAACTGTACCTTATACCCTATAATACTGGAAATGTACACGGATATGCAGCGGGTAATTGGATTAATTGACCCCGTGCGTATAAGCGTATATTTCTAGGAACGAATAATACGCGAGAATAGTATATCGTGTAACAAGGACGCAAACTCGGTTTTTTCGGGCGAAGCGTAAGTTTGCAATATGAGTCGTAGGTGAGCAGAAGACGAATATTGCAAATACGCTAGGCGAAAAGATCGTGGCCTCCTTGTTGCACACGATTCTTTACACAACGAGAGTACGTTACGCGTTCTTTCACGAATCACAAAACTGAGGTTAGAGTCACGTAATGTCGGATTTGTCCGCCACAGCGCATGCGCACAGCACGGAAAAGACCCGTTTTAACTCCTAGGACTTGAAAGTGGTTTTTTCGGTACTCCGCGCATGCGCATTCGCAGACTCATTCGACCGTCATAGAAACGGGTTCTTTGTGTACGGTAAATACGCATGGAAAAACGCGTAAACCATTCTCGCGTTATATGTATAAACATATATTGTATACATTACGATTTGGTGCGATTTCCCAACATCCAACAAATAATTCGGAATTTTTCTTTCTCAACACCATCGACCTTGCCGTTTTCTACGCGAAGCCGATTGCCGCTCACTTCTTTGCACCTGAATATACGTACACACATGCACATTGCCGGAGATTGCCCGCGAAAACAGGAAATAGGAATAAAGAACCAAACAAAGCCCTTGTTCTTCTCTGTGCCTTTTACCAACTTACCGATTCTCCGATGTTAATATATTTTCAACTTTCTGACACTCAGGGAAGTTGGTCATCGTGTAGACGGTGGTATTCTACAGGTATAGCCCGCGTGCATACAGTCCAATTACGCATAATATAGCTGGGTAGGGAGAGGCATTATACGATAAGCCTAAAGTCCCTCGTCACAGTGAATTACGCCCGCTGCAAAGGATGTTTATCTCGTCCGTTGTTAATTAACGCTTCGAAAGTGTATAAGCGGTATAAACAGGTAGCCGCGTAGGTATTGTTCCAAGCTATGCTATATTACGCCAGATCACAATGGGAGATTTGCAATCAACACGACATCCCGGGGCGAAGCGAGCCTAGAGAAAATAAAAGGCCAGTTGCTGTATCATCTCCAAAGCTGGCAAAAAACTTGTCGAGCATAATATCTCCAAGTCTCAACAACTGTAACATTCATAGGCAGGTGCCTTCGTTGTACACTTGTTGTAGGTACCTGAGTTAAATGGTGTACGCAGGTATACCCCCTCTATGCAAACATTACGCGAGGGCCAATTTGTTCCTTGCGGAGGAGCAAAAACTTACCCCCACAGAAGTAGTGGTACGTGATGCGAGATTGCATTGCATGTATGGACATACACGGTTATCGCATACACGCATCTATAACTGCCACCGATGCGTGTGTCAATCACACGTCTCTTATCTCGTACATCCTACCTCACGACGATCGACCCGAGTCACGTTACACACAGGATCTATAATCCATCCCGTACAGGTAGATTATATCCGCGATCGCTCCTAGCCGTTGTTCGCATCGCCTTATTTATCACCATGACTCGCAGTTATGTTATTTTCAAGACTGATCGGTGAAGACGTGCAGACGTAATTGGTCCGAGTAATAACAGATTTTTTCATACCTTTGTACGGAATCAAGAACTCGCAATATCGCATGTTCAGATTTGTATATCTGGCATGGATGTAAGTTATTATGGAAATCGTTATTCTTATAGCCGTAATTTCTAAAATGAAAAAAAGTAGTTCAAGCCGGCGAAAACGTGCTCGACCGTTTTCGGAGAAACCCTTGTAATTAAGTATAGTAGTACATAGGTACTTAACAATGGAGAAACTAGTTAAACTTCTATTCATTCAAGCTAATTTTCATCAGAGTGGAATGTATATTATACATACGTATGGTATGTAGGGCATTCCATACCAATTCAACCTGCTGCAAATATTGACATTTTTGATCTGGCCGAAACTTGGTTATCTTTCTGTATTCTGTGAAAAACTTTTTTTTTTGAAAATGTTCATGAGATATGAATTTTCAAAAATTTCAAGTTTTTTTTCAACTGCTTATGACTTTTTGAAAAATTCATGAATATGAATTTTTTCAACTTGATTTTTCATACTTTCGATTTTGAATTCTTGAAATTGATGAAATCCATTTTGTTTATTTAAAACTTCAAACATTACTTGCAATGTCTCTATAAAATGTCTTATTAAACATACGAGTAGTAAAAAATTGTTGAAATAACGAATCAGTATTTAGAACGCGATTTTTGCTATCAAATTTTATTTTTTATATCTTTATCGTTTGAATATTTTACATCAATGATTTTCATTTAAGCCTGAAATCACTTTCAACGTATCACCCATGATGCAAATGAAGTTCACGTTTTTACGAATTATCACAAACTTTATTAAAAACTTGCCTAAAAATGTTAAACAAATTTATTATTTTTTCTGATGAAGTTCGACAACAGTTCAAAAACTACAAAAATTTTATAAATATTTGCTATCGAGAAGAATAGTTTGAAATAAATGCCGAATGGCATTTCTCGCGAACCATCATAGTAAAGGACCTTGCGACGGCGTTGAGGGTGGGATAAAAAGAGCAGCAGCACGAGCAAGTATTTAGTCTTCAGTTGCCATTTAATCAACAAATTTTAACATGTCAAGCGCTATGCGAATTGGTCTGAAAACCAACTAGCTTACCAAACATCAAAGTAAAGTTTTAAACAATTGCAAATTATGACAAAGCTGCCAATAATCTTAATATCCGATGTAGGTACAAAGACTAAAACAATAGCAGAAACTCGAAAACTCTATTGCACGATTTCGAATAAAGATTGATCTTTAACATTGAGAGTGATTTCAAGAAAAAGTTTTTAATATTTTTTTAATTGCATTTTTAAAAAGTACACTTGAATCACACAATTTGTAATAAAAAAAAAAAAAAAACGTTCGAAATCAAGGATTTTTTCTAAATTATAAGTGTTTGAAAGAAAAATTATTAAACTTTTCCAAAATTCGTATCTCATGAACGGTTTGTCAAAAAAAATTTGAAAAGAATCAAGGTACCTTTTTTCACAGAATGCAAAAAGATAGCCAAGTTTCAGCTAAATTAAAAATGTCAAGATTCGCGGTGGGTTGAGTTGGTAGAATGCCACGTATATCTCCACTTTTGGGGAAATATTTTATTGTTGCCATAATTATTGGTTGAAATTTTTGTAAAACAATATTAGTACCAGAAGGAGGAAAAATACTGAATCTATATTACCAGACATCGAAATTACAGCATACGAGAAACTCTATCGTCCCTCAAAGTTCTACCACATCGTTAGGCAGGTGCCTTGTAAAAATAGCCACCTTTGACAAGTTTTTTTTCGCACGAAAGCGCGTTCGAATTTCCTACATGTAGGATTAATTGAAACATTTTGTTACTATGCAATTTGCCATTTTTTCCTTTTGCAGGAAAATTGTCAATGAATCCGAGAACTTTTTTCATTAATTTCATAGGTTATTCGTGGTGTTTCATTCCTGTAATTTTTCCACTTGTCACAGGTTGAGAAATTGATCAAGTTAAAGGCGCGACATTCGTACCAACACATCTGATCCGGTGCGGAAGTGGATCTCGCTGTGAGGGTGAGCCGACATTCTTACCTACACATTCTTTATACCAGACCGAGAAACGATGACCTTCCGTTTCGAGGGAAGGAGGAAGGTGAGCGTAGAATCGTGCGACCTAGATTTCAGATCATCCACGCGAGAGTACATACAAGTCTAGAATGAGTCTGCAGGTACGGCATCCGTCTTGGCACTACATACTCTCCATTATCAAACAGTACACAGTAATGAGGGGAAAGAGAGAAGAAGAAAGAGAAAGATGACGATGAACATTGAAAGAGAAGTTTTTATTTTCACCGATTCAATGCATGCAGTGTAAGCGGAAAGGCGCTCCGTAATTCAAAAAAAAAAAAAAAAATAAATAACGATGCAACGTATTAAAACGATAACAAAGATCACGATAATTAAAAAAAATTATTCGCATTTAGGGACTTTGTTAGATACATCAGTGAATGGTATTACGGTGTTATGTTATGTAGGTACGGTTCCTTATTATTGTTTGCAAAGTTCAATTCCAACATATTTTGTTCCATATTATCTGATTATTGTTGAATATGGCATACTCACTGGTCGGTAGGGCAGGTATTTGGGCGGCATGTGTAGTACTGTGCCTCAGTATTGTGACCTGGAACAAAGATCAGAAAAATTTGACTTCATGACGTCAAGAATCGATCGTTGGAAATTGAGTGATTGAAAAACAAAGGCTCCCAACGCATTGTGACTCGCTCGATATAATGATTCGATGAATAGAGCAGTTGTCCTGCGGCCATACCGCGATAATTGATGAAATACTCAGATAACTTGGATGAAGAGTATCTATTCTCGGCAATAAATTGTTCGGAGACTTTAGAACCGGCTCGGGATCGAACAAACCACTCGCTGAGCCACTTTCATCTCTTGGGGACAACGACGCGTGCTATATTGTACCAAGTTGCCGTGTACGGACTGGATTGACAAATGAAAATAAAAGTGCCCTGCAAGCTGCAGGCACCCTTCCTTCCATGTCAATAATGCTGCGTATGATATATTTAGAATTGAAAATTTATAAAGCTACCTGAATTGTAAAATCAAATGCAGTCAATACATTATTTTCAAATCTCTCATTACCGACCGTATGGACAAGGTTTTCGGCAGTTTCCCTTGTCCCTCGTGTAAATGCAAATGCGGGTGTTTCGACTACCACCGCCAACCCATTGCTTTACTCTACTCTTACGTCCATGTATTTGAAAACGTAATTGTGATTAATGAAGAATTATTATTATTATTATTATCATTATCATTATCATTATTATGAGAATAAATGAATGATATAATGTGATACGAATAAATCGGACGTATATTTCAAAGTTTATATGCCTTGCTTGCTATATAAGGTAAACGGCCGAGAACCGCGGAGATACGAGAACCTTGGCGAGTTTTACCCGGCACGGCTGCAGCGGAGCGGGAGAATTCGAAAGGGAGGAGTAAAAGACGTATGGCCCAAGCGATGTAAAGCGCTGGCTTGAGTATACGCCAAAGAAAAATCTGCACGAAAGTTTGGATCCAGTAATGTGGAGGTTAATATTATATAGTAAGTGCAATATTGTAAAATCGGTCTCAGCAAAGCATCAAAATCAGCATCTGCAGCGTCGCGAATTTTTAATCAGTCATCTTTACATACCCGAATAACTTTCTCTTCATGTTTTATAGAAACAATCATGATCAGCTTTCTTGCAACAAACCCAAATCGCATCGTTTTTGACATACATCGGGTGAAATTTTGAATAAACGCGAATAAACAACTGTACGCGATTTGTATAAGAGCGTTACGTATGAGACTTTGTAGCATGTGAGGGACAAGATACGCCAAGTCCGGGCGTTCGTCGGATGACTAACCAGTTCACAAGGCAAGTCGCAGTGGTGGGCGTCCTTATATGTCCACTATTATACCTATATATACGTGTACGTGGATAATCTGACGTCACTTGAAACGCTGTTGCTGCTGCTGCTACGTCGGCGTCGTGGTCTCGTGGACCATGCCTTTGGAATACAGACGAAGCAGCAGCGATGTCGCCAAACGTGTTCGCAGAGCTATATCGATACCCCTATAAAAATCGGTATACGTGTCCACGCACACGACTATATACTCGCAATATCTATACGCAAAAAAATTTACATGTTTCCCCGTACATACATTGCATATTATGGCTATAGAGTATCGCAGAGGCGGGCCACCAAGGATGACGTCCTACGCAGAAATCGGCACGAATAGGTGTAAGTTGTACTTGCAGAGATCCGTGACTGTACCGCGTCAATCGTGACAATAACAGTACGGGCAACAACAATTAATACATGCTGTTTGTCTGTACGTATTACACATATACACGAGAACTAGAAAGTAATTTTAACAATTTCTCAAGACGACGTTTTGGACGCATCGACACGTACTCAATTTCGAATCTTATACTCATTGTTCGTGAGTATTCGTCAGTTCTCTCCGTATATTACATTCATTTGGCTTACCGGGCGATCACTGTGACCAGAAGCACTCATCCTGTAATAGAAAAAACATCTATGCGTATACCTATATAATAAACCCGATTACGTGCAAAGACTGGGCCTCCTCGAGGAGGTCTAACGCAAGGTTGTGATACCACTCTGCACTCTACAATGCGCGTGAGTAGCTGCCGTGGTGCCGTAGAACGTGCCGCATGCCCACAAAAGACGAAGACAGCCTCCGAAGTAGGCAAATCGCTGTTCAAGACGATTTAACTCGGTCAATTACGCAATGTATGCGAGTATATATAATAATACAAGTACGCGTATATGCATAGGTGTAGGTATGCAGTATACAAACGATGCGTAGTCGCGCCTCGACGGCATTTCCAATCCTCGACACATTTATCTTTCATCCATCCTCAAATTTGGCATATTTTTTTGCTTCCACTTCATGCAATTTACCATCACTGCATACAACTAACTTGCCGTACACGCCGTAGCTTCCTATCATCTTATTATGTATGAATGGATAGCTAAACTCGCCGTTTGCGGGAGAGAGAAGTAAAAGTAGGCGGGGCTCTGACGACATTCGAATAGATTGTGTCTCGCGACGTTTGGCCATATTTGCTCACGGGCCACTCTTTAATCTTTATCCGCAGCATGAGAAAACTTCATGTACATGATACTTAAACCCCCCTTTACGTTGACACTTGATAGCGCAAGGATTGATAATAAATTTCTTTTTTTTTTAACAGTTAATTTCACTTTCATCTCCGTCAAAATGAAAGAATATATCACGTGTAGAGAGTGTGCTTCGAACTCACTTGCCCGAAACAATAAGCCAAGCGTATTTAGCATTTGGCATTGAAATATACGAATAAAGTCATTAATACTCCACACCTTGTAGTTCAATTCGACTGCTAAAATAATACTATTCGCCTTGTGCTATAATTGATAAACAACGCGAAATAAATGCATAAATCGCGCCATTCGCTGGATGTCATTCGTGAAAAAATTAGGGCTTATTAACGCGTACGGATATAAGTATATCGCTCTTAAACGGGTCAATAGAACTAGCAAAGATCACAACTGGACAGCGTGCGCGGTTCACGCATACAGATGTAACACATAGATGTATGGGATACGTTATATTGTACGAGAAGAAAAGGAATCACTGAACTCGGCACACGCGGTCTGAAAACATGGCTTCATTATCCCTACCGGTGTATGACTGCAATAATCATTATCTAATGATACTTGAGTTTTAGTTGTTGCGAACTCATATTTTTATCCTCGCTTGCCTGACTGTAGCAGCAGCGCCCAGGTTGGAAAAGGCTGAACGAAAAAAGAAATTTTTTTACAATGCAACGGCAAGGTCATCGTCACTAATTGGTGTTTATACACGTCGGTAAATCATCTGCAGAAGGCAATCTGCAAACTTGAGATAATAAAGTAAATTCCGGAGGAAGATTAAAGAAAATGCAATCGCTCAACTTTTGTTGGTAATTTATTCATGCAACGCGGTACAAGCAGCAATATATATATTAAAAAAAAAAATTCGAGCGATCGCACTGTTGTTGTTTGTTGACGCAGAGCATGGATTATATGATCATGATAATCAGCATTATGGGTAAAGTGAAAAAAAACGATGATCAGTAATAATTGTTTTACTCACCAATAGAATTAGCAGCGTGGCCTCTCGCCTCACCATGGCTAAAATAAAAGAGAAAGTCTTATTAATATCTGGGTCGAACAGGCGGCGGCATTGCGCCTACAGTGTAAGCCTTTTGCTCGCACGTACACCACACACGTATAGACATTGCATGTATGTAATTTCCCTATTATAGCCACACCGCAGACACTTTCGTCTTCTCCGAGTTTTCTATAGATTTTCTAATATCTGCATATTGGTTAGAGTTTGCACGATGGTGCGCGGGGTGGTAAGTATATCGCGAAGTGGGTACCGACACGAACGACGAGACGCGGAGATTTCACTCCTGGAGTCAGCGAGCCGACGGTTCCGCCTACAAGCTGTTCTCCGCAGGCGGCGAGGAGATCTCGCGTGTGTATTCGTGAACCTCGATCAACGTTTTCGCCTCAGCTAGTAGTGGCCCCGGTCTCTTGAGAAAGTAACACATTAAATGCGGATAAATTGCGTTCACTTTTTAGACTACCATGCCTGCGGACCGGCACAGCTGACGGCTGACTGTTGACCTCGGAAACTCTGTTCGCATCCGTACCCTAATCCTAAACGTGCAACGATCGCGATGAAACAATGCCCCACGAAGAATCTACGCCACCGTGAAATTTGTACGCAGATACATGGGCTTTGTTTTTTCTAAAGACAGACTCAAGTTTCGGTTTTGGTTTCAGTTTCGGCCGGATTGGCCGAAACTTTGGCTCGGCGGGAACTGGCGTTCGTGTCCTATCGGGCACTGTCGGGTATGTTCGAAATTAATTTTTCACCTACATTGAATTCCAAAATAAAGTGATTTCCTAATAAATTAAGGTCTTTTATTTCTAATCGAATAATCTGTTACAAAGCTAGGAAAAACACTAGATTTCCGGGTATGTTGAAAATTTAACTAAATTTTAACTTAACTACATAAGTTTCGGTTTCGGTTTCGACTGAAAATCATATTTTGGTCGGACGCTAATTTTTTCCTTCTCTTTCTTCGTCCAGTGACTGTGAGAATGACAGGATCACGACAGTGCAGAGCAAGAATTGTCGTAGCTCCTGTTCGGTTTGTCCACGTATTACCGGAAATAGGTCCGAACATCGCAAAACATACCAATCAGACGTTACGGATGCTCGTGTTGAGCACGAGGAAATATCAGAGCCCGGGGTGCATCGGGGAATAAAACACGGTCGATCGGTTCGCTGATGTTTACTTGGTAAACCGTATTTCTTGTTTACAGCCGCTTCGCGGAGATCATAAAAAGCTGAGCGCACGGGGTAAAGTACGTACAGCTCCTGGAGCGAACCGTAATGTTCTTTGTCAAATTTTACGGTGGACGCCTCCGTACCCCGAGCACGTTGGATAGTCGGTTATGAAGTTTGACGAAGCAGAGAGGAGAACCGTTTCCTGACTATTCCTCGAACACCCCTCTTTTCATATTCCCAACGGCAATTTCTCCAGCCAGCCAAGTTCTTAGTACGTCTGTACGTGTACCCATAGCCGAAAGATTTCGAACACGTACGGATCGGGATAAGGTGACGTCGACTCATTGTTGCCGGGAACTCGAATTGCATAACTGATAACTACACGTAGCGTATGAATACCGTATAAGTTGCGCAAGAAATCGTTAAATCCTCGATCCGCGGCTGCGGTAACTCCTGTATATTGTAGGAACGCTGAACGCTCAAATAATAATTATTTAGAAGAAAAATCTGGTCATGGGAACAGCGTCTCCGATAAAAATGAAGAAAATCCTAAAAAAGCATGCATCGAGATTGATTTCGTAGTCGGGTTGGGGGGAAGCGATGAGGCGATTCCCACCGTGCACCTTTCGATTTCTACTCCGGAAGCAGGTGGACGGTAAAAAAAAAAATAAACACCGTGAATGTTGGTGCAATGTACACGTGTCTGATTCTCATTCCTACAGGAGAACCACAACCACAACAATCAAACCGAACCAGACGAGAGCAGGCACTTTCGTAAAAGATTCCCTACGCTCGGTTATCGACCTGCAGACAGGATCCTCGAGGTGCCTCGTCGCGGGCATCCGTGATTAAACATTCTTCCCTGATGACATTAAAACCCGAGAGAAGAAAGAAAATAAGAAGAAAAAGGGAATTGAAGGTCACGGTTGACTGAAGGGCATCCAACTATAAGTGCTTCGCAGAGAAGATCAGAGAGTTTACCTGGATCTAAATTATTGTACGTGTATGCCTTTCGAAATAGCAGGAGCACAATTCGAATATCGCAATATTTCGTCGGTGAGGAGACTCGCCGAGAATGAAAATATCAAGTATCTATGGACGAAAATACTTGACACGTGATGATTTGTTCGTCCGTGCGAGTCAAGGATAAATAATTAAGGTATGCGCGTTTGGAGATATCGGTTGCGCTCTATCCGTGCAGTCTGGTGAACAGTCGAGTCTCCGGTCCCCCGTTTGAAGGACGACTGCCGAGGCAACGTGGGCATTGCTCGATGCGTCGATAAGTATCGTCTATCGACCGTAGGACTACCTGGCTGGATATTAAATACGGAGAACTGGGTAATCTTGCGGCCAAGATCTTTCCGATCGACCTCGCAATTTGAAAAATCTAGCGGCCGACGGGAGAGCAAACTAATTTCAACGAACGTTTGCCGGTCATATCATAGAAGACGAACTAGAATTCTCGATAATTGTCCACGGCATGTAGGGGATAAACGTATAGGTAAAAATTTCGTAACAGTCTGCGGAACATGCGGTATAAAAAAAATGTGTATCGTAGCGCGTTACAACAGCGTATTTACACAAGCTGTGCGGTAATATGAGTGGTATTGAATATACGCGGAGCTCTGTTATAGAAGATACGCATACGCGCGATTGGTTTAGTTACGAGTGCAACTATCTACTAACGCGGAGTTTAATTTCAGGCTGTTTTGGCACTTTCGGCTTCCTTATTCTGTAGGTGTTCAATACGGTCTCGGAACAAGCGGGAACAACGTATACGATCTGGCAAAAATGACTGTTACGCATACTACATATCAGGCTGAAGTTAGTATAAACGTTGACGTAACGAAACCTCAGGTTAAAAATGAACATTATTGGGTAATTTAAGAATGACTTTCAAGGAGTTGGCTTTTCAAAATTAAATTATATTTTGTTTATACTGGTTTTTGCTTCGTTTATACGAAATCTCGTACATTCCTAAAGATGCGAATTAGCCATTTATCTTAAACATGCGTCGTTACAGTAACGTTACTAACTTCATCCTCATCGTTAGACGATGTAGTCATGTGACGATTACAATGGCAAAGAGCATACAGTAACATCAGCATGCAGCAGCGGAAATATAACATGGTGCGGACAAGCCGAGCTGCAGCCTGCAGCCGATTATATTCGGATCGTATATAATTAATGTGCGGAGGAAGCGAAGAAACCTTGGGCTCCTTTTTATAGCACAGTGTAATTAATTGCTTTTACACGACTTGTGATTTCAACGCCTACGTCGAAGTATTGAGCAACCCTCGGGGCGCCACCACCGGAAAATTATTATTTATTCATTCATTTATAAAATTAACAGCATTTAAAATCTTACCTGTTTTATGCTGGTATGACTTTTTGCAGGTAAATGTATCCAAATGAGGGAAAAAATTAACTTTCATCACAAAAGTTAATAATCCGTCACCTCGCGGCCACACTGCTCTGACGATCAAATGATAATTAACGTTATCGGGAATATCGAATTTTACGCGAAAGTTGGATTCATTTACGTGCGTAAAAGGTTATAGTATCACGTGGTGCGGATGTCTGATAAAACTGTGCACAGTTGTTCTATATAGAAGCAAGAAATCATCAGACTATGGCTTTCGGTCGTAACGACAAGGATTGTTATTAGGACTAATGAATGATTTTTACTTCTTTCCTTTCTGCTTCCAGTCGATCGATTGTGTTTGATTTATAAACCTTCAACACGTGTCTTGATATCAAATCCATCATCCTTCAGGTTTCCACTGACAATGTATATCGTGCATCGGTATAATTCGATAAACAACTGTGGTTTCCTTCATTTAATCTTGCCGCTGTAATATTCACCAGCAAACCATAACTCATTGTTCATCGATTTCTTCTATGGCAATGCTAAAGAGCTGTCGAATCATACATCGATGTATTGCAATCTAATATAGCGTACAGGTTTTACCGCGTTTTCTTTTTCCACATGTTTTTGATATCACGTCCAAACTTTGATCCTCATATTACTCGAGATTACAAGACAATTTTTACTCAGTTTCCAACGCGAGCAGTTATCCGTTCACCTTCGATTTACGTACAGGCGTTATAATGATATACACGCTTTGCAGTCGATCGACTCTTTCGTCTATTATTGAATCCTTTCGCTTATCGTTCGTCGTCGTTCATACAGTTGTTGTCATTAGTATTATTATTATTGTTGTTGTTGTTGTAAATTCATTTTGCGGGCACGACACTACACTTGCTTTCGGGATTGATTATCCCTCTGCCCTCTGCGACTCCGAGCTGGCACAACACTCGGCGTCCTTAACGTTCGGCGGGAGAATCGAGACTGGCTACCCAAGGTACCCAATCCCCTGGGTTTCTCAACGGAGTATACGCGGGCTCTCGAAGTCTCGAGTATTATTTTACTCTCTCATCGGTAGAGGCATGGACGCTCGCTCTCTCTCTCGCTCTCCTTCAACGCCACAGCCCACCGCACGTTTCTTGATCTTGGCGTGTTGGCGAAAGGTATCCTCCTCCGTCATCCATTTACCTTCAGAATCCCCCCCCCCCCTCCTCAGCCCGATTTGACGATGCTCCATCGAGTCATCGCCCAAATTGGACACATTAACCATCGCTCGCAACCGGCTTGTATGTGTGCACATACATGCATACATACATGGTTTGCGCAACCTGATCCCTCTGCTATATTCAACATAAAAATCAAGAATTCGACGAGAGACATAGTAAGTTTATGATAAGTCGATCATTCCGAACCTAGGTAGTACACTTATCCAGAGGCTCACTGTCATTCGACTACAAAAAGTTGTCGTACTGTCCAATTAAAAAAAATGTCGACGCATTGTTGGCAAAACATGGACAAAAGTTGGGATATTTTTGATTGGCCATAGATCGACAAGAAAGTGAACTTGACGTTGACATGCCGTATACTTCATGTTTACGAATGTTCTCTGAAATGCCAAGTATAAGTCAAATCGAGCAGACAACTCGTTGTTACCTTATTGTTAGTACGGGAAGGTTAAGTCAAAAGTTTTTGATGGTTTTCAGACAAATAATTGTTTATCTTAGCGCATTCATGTGCCGAATGAACGTCAATGTCTGGTGGTAGTTTGACTGACTAAACGCTATCTCATATACTTGACGCCAGCTGACTATTAGTTTGCGTAATTAGCTTACTTGCAAATTATTGCCTTTTCGTCTTGACTGCTCACAGTCAACTGAATACTGAATAATAGTTGACGTCGGGTGTTGCCTTTACCATGACATTTCAGAGGACATTCGCACACTATTAGTCAGTATACAGTCAACAATAGGCTCATAATATGCTTATTCCCAGTTGACTTGAGATAGTTCACTGAGAATTTCTGTCGTTATATTAACAGCCAACAGTGTGCTACCTGGGAAAGCATACCATCAACCCTCGAATGATGAGATGTATACATATGATACGAGACTTGCAAGCCAAGAAAATGGAATCACCTCAGAACGGTGAACTATCAGTTTCGCAATACGAATACGGCACAATACTTTGAAATCTTAAGATTGACGAATGGTTGTCATATAGTATCTTTTAATACATATCAATTATACCAATCAATGCTTACTTGGATTAAATTTCCTAGCAAAATCGATGGCTATTCCACATTCTATATTCAATTCACGATCAAATACCTGATCAACAGAGCAGCCTGGAGAAGCCCATATTAACGCTCTCTGTTATGAAGTACTAAGGTTTTCAAAAGTAATTTTCGAAGGGTACAAATCGGTAACTGATCTGTGTCTACTTTATCAATAGTAAGTAATGCAGAGCGTATCTACCGTTGTATTTACCATAGTGCCAAAAACAGTTTTGCCTCAGAGGGCGCTAGTACTCGAGGTTTATAGCAGAGAGAGTAAGGCGGCCACAATACGACATCACGGCAATATTTGATGTCGGCTCGTGCTGTAGTGTTCAGACATGGCTTTGCTCGCTCGTGTGAGCGGCAGTACTCGGCAGATTTCAAATAATCGTTTTTATAAATTTTACGCAAACTGTGTATGCTCGAAATTGTACAGAAAAGCACCAACCAGCTTTGCCTTGGGCATACAAAGTAGTGTAAGCGCACGGTATGCTAGTTCAGGTACCGGACTGAAAACTAACCTCACCAAAGAGTGAGGTTAAGTTCAGATTTTCCTTATAAACAACTTTGTTACACATACCCGGTTATCGCATTATTTAGAATAAACTCGTACAACGGAATTAAGCCTCACGTACAAACAGAGTTTGTAAAAATTCCGTATCATATTTCAGGAAAATCCCCATCCACTGAAAAACAAGGCAAATATGTATTCTATGAAGAAATTATGTCGAGGAGGCGAGATCAGGCTAGACGAAGTGTTCTGATTCAAGTACAATCAGAAAATTCAAGCTACGAACTCTACGATTACTGTTCCCAGTTTGGAAAGGTGCAAGAAATGCATCATTATAAAATAGGCGATAACTTGGTGAGCTATACTTGAGGTTATCTAACATATTTGGTAATCATTCTCATTGACAGTCAGATGACATGTATGACATGTACGTACATACTCTTATTTTTGCACAGAGTTTTATCTTAATTGAGTTCAATTTGCTATCTGACGTGGAGGCCATAAATTCCGCCTCAACACATATACAAGTGGATCAAAATCTTCCTGTCACATCGCCTTTCTTGTGGTTCCGAGTTGTACCGAATCGGGTGCGAAAGGATTTTGTTGACAAGGACATACCATTGAAGGTAATAAATGCCAATGTCGCTTCCGCGCCTGATGACATGAATATGTTGCTGTTTAAGGCAGAGTCGGTAAGTTGAACAATATTGGAAATGCAACTAACTCGATCATTGATCATAAAAAATCTTTTTTTTCACTATTTTGGTTCGTTTTTATTTTCTATAGGTTTCTGACCAAATGACATTATTACACAATGCAACAAAGTTAAATGAGACTGGTACAAGGTTACGCTTTCTAAGTGCACGTCAAATTGAATTGTGCCTGTCAGGAATGTTTTCTGAGGTCACAGTGCTCCCCTTCGGATCCAGCGTTAATGGCTGTGGTAAACTGGGGAGTGATCTCGACTTGGTACTACAGATGCATCCCCATCTGAAGGTAAGTTCTTCTTGAGTTTCACAATATCAAAGACTGAATTGCAAAAAATAGGAGATTACTTCGAGACCTTCATCTCCTAATCTTCACGATTGTTCCAGGAAAATGTACAAAGTAGGTTGGTTTATTACACAAAGGCATCATCGAATCCTGACAGAGCTCAAACACAGAAAGTGATGGAAATAATAGCGAATATCATTGATCACTTTCTTCCTGGGATATCGAGTGTAAAAAAAATACTACATGCGCGGGTACCGATAATTAAATTCAATCAAACGTTGACCAACTTGGAATGTGATCTCAGTATGAGCAACACGTGAGTACTAGTTATAATCGAAATGAATATGGCATGGAGTTCATGGGCAACTGAAATATTCACTCATTTACTCATTTGCTAGCTCAGTTAATCTTTAACATAGTTCACGTGTACAATATTATTGACTTTGGAATATTATTCATTCCAGGACGAGTATATATATGTCTGAACTGTTGTACCTTTATGGTGAATTAGATTGGAGAGTCAGACCCCTGATTTTCACAGTAAGGTCTTGGGCAAGATACATGAAGTTAACAAACAATTATCCTGGCCATTGGATAACTAATTTTTCCCTGACACTTCTCGTTTTGTTCTACTTACAGCAGAAACAAATATTACCTAGTTTACAAAAATTAATTGAACTTGCAGGTACGTATGTGTGCGTGTGTACGCGTTTGTGTATATATACATTAGGGTGGGCCAAAAACATCGACTATTTTTTTTTCACTTTGTACTCCGAAAACTTGGTTGGTAGAGACCTCAAAAACATTCTCTCCAAGTATGAGCTCTTAATTTTAATAGGAAGGACCTCCGCCTCGCAGTTTTCTATTTTTTTCTTGTGGTGAGGAAGAAAAATACATATCTTGGTATCTACTATTTATAAAAAAAAATATGTATCATATTTTCGTAGGAAATTGAATTCTCTACAAAAAAGGTCTTTTACAATTTTTTTTATATACCTCACTGTTCAGAAGATATTCACCGTCAAACTTCAATGCACACTATTATATTATAAATAGCAGATACCGAGATATGTATTTTTCTTCCTCACCATAAGAAAAAAATAGAAAACTGCGAGGCGGAGGACCTTGCTATTAAAATTAAGGGGTTAGGTGGGTTTCAAAAGCTCAAAATAGGTACATTTTTATGAATTTTTTTTTACTCAATCAACAGAACATTTCATTCCATCAATTTAACACATAAAAGATACATATTTTATAAGTAGCTTGTGAAATTTTCATTGAAAAATATTGAAAATTAAGGCGTGGACACGTCGTCTGCTATGATCCCTCAAAAAAAAGTTCTCTCGGCGTAGTCAGGATAACTCATGACAGATTCATCTGAAATGCAAAAACCAAAAATTTTCTGTTAGTAGATATTTAAAACTCGTACTTGGACGAAGGAAAAAAAAAAAAAAAAAAATTACATTTTTGGCGGCGTTGAAAACAAAAAAACCCTTATTTTGAGTAAAATTTGCACCCTTCATGGCCTTGAAAAATTACTTGGAATAGAAAAAAAAAATTCCTTCGTTCAAGTACGAGATAATGTTATTTTGAAGAAGTGTGCAAAATTTGAAAGAGATCAGTTCATAAGTTTTCGAGAAATCGTGACTACCGATTTCAAAAATGTAGTTTCGAGAAAAACGCGATTGAAGATTTACATTCAAATAACATGTAAATAATCGTACTTACACCGTATAATGATGCAAACCCATGTTTTTTCCACGTGCCATCACCTGACACGGTAACATCTGTCGTATCTTCAACATTATTTTCATCACACGTTAATTTTTTTTCTTGATTTGCAGCAGACAACAAAATTGATTCGGCAACAGTTATGACGCACTCATGTATTTTATCAACATAAAAATTGTACGTTGATGCATTCAAGAATGAGGAACTTATATCCATCAAACCACAGAATTTTTTACATCCGGCAAGTCCTAAGCCTAGTATTCGCATCACAAAAATGAACGAACAATAGCTAAGCAGCTGCCTCGATATATCTGCCTCCATATACCTGCGTCACGCTCGGTTATTGCCTGATGGGTGAAACATCCAAAGGCTATATCTCTTAGAATATGACTCGGATCGTTTTAAAATTTTAAAGGAATATTCTCAACATATTCAATTATAAGATAAGCAAAAAAAAAAAAATTCGATTTTTTAAATTTTGAAACCCACCTAACCTCTTAAGAGCTCATACTTGGAGAGAATGTTTTTGAGGTTTCTACCAACCAAGTTTTCGGAGTACAAAATGAAAAAAAAAATAGTCGATTTTTTTGGCCCACCTTAATATACATATTTTAACATTGACTCAGATGTGTTTCTGAATCGTAGAAGTCTGAAATTAGGGCTTTACAGCCTTCAGTAGTTATCTTTTTGATTTAGTAGCCGTAAAGTACGCCATAGCAGTTGCATTTTATGGCTGTAAAGTTGAACTTTACGAGCACGTGTGCAAGTTCAACTTTATGGCTCCAAGTGCGACCATGTGGCGTATTTTACAGCAACTATACTGAAAAATAATGTTCGCATCACAGTCATACTACTTTCCGGCCTTGCGTGGATCTCGGAATCCACGGATGTGAAGATCCACACTCAGCCGTAGAGTTGAGCTTTACTACCTTAGTACGAAAACTACTGTTATATGTTATCTCATTGGTAAACTTTATTTGTTAATGGGATATTTTATATTTATACCAGATAAAAATGATGTTCGGATAGCAGATGGTGACGTGAATTGCACGTTTTTACGTGATATATCAAAACTACCTCAAGCATCTTCTAGGAACGAGGATGATTTGGAAACACTTTTGACAGACTTTTTTATTTACTATTCGAATTTCGACTTCACAACAAAGAGCATTTCCCTAAACGCGGGTATGCCGCTTCCCAAACCCGCGGAATCGACTGTTTATATTCACAATCCGTTTGAGCCAGGTCTAAATGTGGCTAAAAATATTAATACCCAGGAGATGGAACGGCTAAAAATTGAAGCGCGAAATGCAGCGTGGCTGTTTTGCTCTGCTGCTGACAATAACGCGAATGACTGGGGACTTTTATCGTTGTTCAATCAAAAAATTGAATTGAATGTTAAACCTATTCGCCTCAATCATACGAACAGAATGGTGGAACTTAGTGCGTTGTTCAG
Source organism: Neodiprion fabricii (assembly GCF_021155785.1). Lineage (NCBI taxonomy): Eukaryota > Metazoa > Arthropoda > Insecta > Hymenoptera > Diprionidae > Neodiprion > Neodiprion fabricii. The sequence goes on along the minus strand of NC_060242.1, from coordinate 15,092,269 downwards.
TAAATCAAAAACAGTGGATGGCGTGGAAAAACACAGCAAATATACTCAAAGTGCAAATGCCAATAGTAACACAGTGAATCACAGTGTAGACAAACAAAGAACAAGTAGTAAAAAGAAGAAGAGCAATCAGAAGCAAGAATTTAGGAGATAAAACAAAAAATTCAATTGTAAGAAAATGAATAAACTAATTTTACGAGAACATGGTGGAAATCTAATGAAAAAATTTAGTATATGAGAGGTTTGTAATTTATTTGATTTCATCAGCCTTTGTACAAATAAACTATGTAGTGGTTGTAATCAAATTTTCTTTCACACACGCATTATGAATACTGCAGTTTCATAATTATCGGTAATCAGTGACTGTGCAAAATGTCCAGTGGCGAAGTAGTTCGGCTTCAGCAAAAGAAAAGTTCAAATCACCACTACACTACATCATGATAAATCAGTTTTAATCATCAGCCAATGAAGCAAAAGCTCAATAATTTTGGGACTTCAATCATGTCTGGAGGCAGTGGTCGTTATATATACGGATATTTTTTCTTGTAGTTCACCCAAGTATTCAAAATTTATTCACCCTTGTTTTTGTACAAACAAATGCATTCCCATTTTGCAAAGTATAAAGAAAAACACATGAAAATTACTCATGTAGCTGTACACAGAGCAAGAATCAACAATGTTAAAGATTTATCACACTAGTACAATGGTTAATTGCCTCTCAATTTTTACAACTTGGACCTATAAAGATTGTTTTAAATATGGATTTATATCCATTTAATAAAAAAAAAAGTTTTTTCGGTAGTAAAATATCATCATTAAGTATGCTGGTTAATATATTTGAATAGACTTTATAACAAGGTGCAATGTCATATCAGTAGGCAATTCTCGAATCACCAAGTTTTGCATGAATTGATTCTTGATCATCTATTTGTTGATTATGATTACCAGAAGACATCGCGTGGTTCAGTTTTGGTCTATAAATAACCAGGAATTATACATTAGTGACTTTCCCCTTTTTTACCAGCAACTCTTTTGAATTCGCCCATGTTGGTCGTTGAGATTGGCGAACCAATGATCACTAGATGATCAATTCGCGTTGTTTCGCTGCCACCCTGATTATCTTTGACGAAGATTTGAAGATTTTGTACATTTTGGAACTTGACATAGCGTAGAGGTACTGGATTTCCTTCCTCGAGGTCCGATGCCTTCAACCTATGACAGAAGAGGTATATGTAAATTACCTTTTGTGAACGAACGAAGTTCCTTATCTCATTAGATTACATGCGTAACAATTTACTTACGAAACATCTTGTACACTGGTATAAGAGTCTGCCATATCAAAGTCAACGGTTCTCGGCTGGTTTATGAAAAGTTTCAAGTTCTTAGGCCCTTGGCCTACAGGTGCCTTAATTTTTAGAGAATGGACCTTGACAGCTTGTGTGAAAGTAATTGATATTATCAATTGTTCATCACAGTCACTTTCCAGGTAACCACCTTCTGAAGATAAGCATTGCAAAAACGGATGCTCATCGGATTCATTCAGGCATTCGCACTGCCCCTTCATAATGAATGTGCTCAGATCCATCTGAAAGCAGAGGTTGCTGTTCTGTGGATATTGCCTTTTTTAAATTGGTCAAACAATCAAGGTCAAAAGTTTCTTCGTGCACACATCACAAAGATAAAGAAATACAAAGGTTTTACTCATTTTTCTTATTCTTTTTTTTTTCTGTTTTTGATTGTACAAATATGAACGTGTTTCTATGATTAATGAGATGAGTTATAATACTAAATACTTTGTTACTATTTGTTTTAATTTCGTCTCCTTACTACTTATATAATATCCATGTATAACAATATTCGATATTTTCAAATTATAGTATAAATGTCACTCGGTTAGTGCTAAGATCCAGACTCACATTAATATCTAGGCACTGTGACTGCATTGGATTATACGTTAGTGAAATGAATTGACATTAAACAAAGCTAGGATTTGCAGCAAAATGATGAAATGCCAGTGTATTAATTAAACGGAAATATATGGAATGCGGAATAGCAGCAGATGGTATTGCTCAGAATGTAACTGCAAAAGTTACCTTTAAAACGGATCTATGAAAATTAGTCGAATACTTTGCATAATTGTATGTAACTAATTTTCCAGCGGAACTTGTACATATTACTTTCAGCATTGTGGTTGAATAGGGCACCACCGGCGTTAAATATGAACAAATAACAAATATTTATCCCGGATTGAGCAGTGAGTGAAATTGTGCAAGATGGTGTCTTTTCATTTTTCACTTGAGAACTTGTTTGCAGGGTCTTCTTCTACTGTGACTTATTCCAGTAGTATAATGTTACCGCAAGGAAAATCATTCCGAATATATGGAAATAGATGTTATCTTTATTATCCCGTACATGTCCAGCAATTGGTCCCTCTGTTTCTTCTGCATCTCCTGATCCATAATACTGCTGAATCTTGGTCTCCAAGCCTGTTGGATCTGCCCCTTGGCATGAGCCCAGTTTGGTGCGATTACGGTAAAAGATGAAAGTTGGCATGGCGCTGACTCCCTGACCAGCAGCAGTTTCAGCACACTTGTCCACGTCAACTTTTAGGAATATAGCGTTTGGATACTTTGTTGAGAGCTGCTCAAAGATCGGTGCTATTCTCTGGCATGGGCCACACCTGAAAATGAAAGCAAATCGAAAGACTTTGAAGTTAAGGCAATGCATGGGTACACTATAATTAGATTGAAAATTAAATTGTCGCATCATGGTTGAGAGGATTGAGTCGAGATCTTCGTTGGAAGTCCTTATCGGTGGGAGGTGAGAAGGTGGGATAACCTAAAAAGAGAAACTTACCAGGTCGCGGTGAAGTCGACGACGACTAATTTCGTCCCCGCGCGACTCATTTCCCCAAGGAAATGATTGTCGTCGTTGATAACACGCACAGCTCCCATTTTTACACTCTGCTCTATTGGTTAATCAACAACTATATTGGAAATGTTCTCTGCTAACAATGACTGGCAGCTTGATCCTCACTTCTCAGCTCGCCGCATGAAGGAAGATGAGGTGTGTTCTTGCGCAGCCATTTGTAACAACCAATCGGGTTCTGCTCCAAGTGAAGGCCATCTTGATTTGTCAACCAATCGCAATCGAGATCGTAAATTTTCAAGATAGTGTAACATCCGACCGGAACGTCCGTATGTTTTATCGACTATTATTACTGCATGTTACTTTTATCAACTAACCAAACTCAAAGTACGAGAATCTTCCCAGGTAGCATTTCATGCGCCGTCAGATCATGCAAGATCTTGATCGGCAGCGCCATACGGCAGAATAATGCATGATTGGTGTATGGCGACGCAAAACAAGCGAGCAAACAGCAAAGCTGTAAGGGACTGTCTAACAGCGCTTGCTGCAGCATTCACGCGACGTCTGCCGGAATTCTGTTCTTCGTACTTCGCAACCTTCCCGCACGTGCGCGCAGGATGCTTATACCCTATATATTACATACAATGATAGCGGGAACCGGGGAAGCTTGGGCATCCCAGTAAAACGTGTAAAGATATTGTCGACGACATTTTATCAGCCGTAAGACGTACAGGAAAACAAAAAGAAAAGAATAACATCAACAATGTCCAGGCGAACTCAATACTTACAGTTCTCAGATCACATCGCTGTTTGGCCTCTCTTCCACAAGATGTAAGAACATTGATTGGGACTTGCAATCGTCGCGTTGAATTGATTGATGTTAAACCCGGAAAATATTGGCATGTAGGTTTTGTTGCTGGAATTTTAAAAGAACTGTCGAAACACACATATGCCATACCTAATATCTTAGAAATCGATGTTAGTACTGATGGAGCTGCTGGTGCAAAAGACGGTTCAACTCAGTATTGGCCTATCCAGTTCCGAATAATAAATATTCCTGATAGCTCTATACTTATCGCAGGTGTCTATTATGGGAAGGGTAAGCCAAAAGACCCGAACAATTTCTTTAAAATGTTCACAAATGAAGTCCAAGAGGTTTTCGCCAGCGGTGGTATCTATTTCAAGAATCATTTAGTAAAAATAAAATTCAGATGCTTCATAGCTGATGCTCCGGGTTGATACCTTGGAGGTATTTAAGAGTTTGAAGAAGATCCTGAAAGACAACGATCTCTAGTAAGCATTATAGTTTTATCATATCACCCGATAGTGTATTTTTTCTCGGGTGGTAACTAATTTCAGTGATATTTATTGCAAGTTTAAAAACGAGTGATATGGATTTCAGAGACACTATCTTATTAACGTTGGTGGTGTAACAGCTAGAGATGCTCTCAACCCATTTCTGAAGGAAGCCATGACGGATAGCCTGACACAAAAATTCTCTTGGACTGGAAAGTCTGTTTCAGATAAAGAGAATCTCCGACCGTTATTTAATACCTGTATCGGAAAGGTATTTTTTGGTGTGTATGACTAAGATTATCGTTATTGACTAATAATACGTTACCCTATATTCAATGCAAGGTTTCGATGATTGTTTACGCAGATGCTTTACGTGAGTGTTGAACAATACCACAGCCACATGATCGTACAGAATTTGCGAGACTGATGCAAGAGGCAATTCGAGGCGCACGAAAAAGATTGCAGGATGCAAAACGACGTGCCATTCGCTCTGTCCATGTGGAGGGTCGCAGACAAAAATATATGGCTGAAATGGCTCATCGTTATGAGGTTGAACACCCAGGACAATGACACTGCGGAATAAGAGACCCACAATTTGCCTATTAAAGATCCTACATGTATTCAAACATACGTACCTATGTACTTTGTTTGACTAAGAAATATTTTAGTACGTATAGCTGTGATGTTAGTTTTTATGTTTATGCTCAAGCATAGTATTTATAATTGGTACTGCAGCTGTGATATCCACAAGTGACATGTAACTATATGTTTTCCAATGAAACATTATACCTATATCAACAAATGCGGCGGGTTTGTACTAACACAGCTAACATTTAGATACTGTAGACGCTTTTGGTATCTGGTATAAATTTTAGTCTTCTGACATTTATATAAAGTATTAATTTTTATTTTTTGATTTCAAACACTTCATTATTATCTACTGTTCTACTCATTTGATATCAGTTTATCAATACTATTATAAACTGTAGTTAATAATTTTAAGCTGCAACGTATAAAAATGTAACTAAAGACATATTTATATTAATAACTGTACAACAGTAGAAGAGACCCTCTCTTCTAGTCTTGTTGTAGACATAGATTTGTGAGTCAGTGTTTTTCTTGTTCATTTTTGCTCGCGAGTAACTGTAACATGTTTATGACTAATTATCTTTAAGTAAAAGTAAAAAATATGCAGACTTATATTATACCTATATATGTATATGGGTGTAATATATCATATATTTTATTATAGCCGCATATTAATAATATAAAATATAAATATTAATATAATTATATAGTATAACGATTATAGTCAACGAATGACCTGCCATGTTCTGTGATTTTGAACTTTATATTTGAAATAAATGAGAAAATCTTGCAATATATAGTTTTCTTCTTTTTTTTTTTTTTTTGCCGATGAGAACCTGTGCATTCTGCTCTTGATGAATGCCGGCAGACCCTTCGGGAATCATGCATGATCTGCAGCAAGCTTCTGTCGAAAGCACACATGCGCACGTCTTCCTACAACTGCGGAAACAGGCAGATAGTGGTCTGCCGACAGAGCCATGCACGCGCTACGTGACGACCATAACGTGAACTTGCGACAGAATGCTACCTGGGTTGTAACTGTAAGAAATTAAAACAACTGTCTAACTATTTGGAATATCCCTAGATGGAAATAACTATGAAATTCACTAGCCACGGCTTAAAAATCGTGTTACGAGATCTTCGTACTACAGAGAACTATAATATTATTATACGTAATTATATATCACTATCATATTAACACCATAATTAACTAACACGACTATATCCAATTATTATATAACACTCGACAATGCCATTTGTGCATTCGGAGCTGAGAGCTATACTGTAAGCAACTTACGCTATACCATATAGCCTGGAGTATAGAAGACTGTAAAACCATAGATAAATGTATAACCAATATAATGTAAAGATGGCACTGCTGCAATAATCCATAAAACCAGAGACTGCAAAACCTTCAAAACCGTGAATACTAATTATCGAGCATGAATTATACTCTCCTCCGTAATGCCGTATTGTAGGCAACACGCGCAACGTTTTGAAGGCAATGCAGATCTCCAATTTGGAGCCAAACAGAGCTTCATCTAGAAAACACATTAGGAAACTTACCGACGAAACGATTGAAGGTAAATCAACTCGCAATAAACTCAAAGATGCATACGTGGCAACGCCCAGTAACAGGCAACCAACAAACATAAGAAAAACGTTCTAGAAGCTTCCAAGCCGATATATATCAATATAAGAATTAATAATTACAGAAGAGAATTATATGTATACGAAAGCACACATGTAAACCTATTCTAAAACTACGAATTATCAAATTGTTAAATACCCTAAATCTGTTAAGATAGTTATAACACAAACACCTAAGAATATTCGCAGCAGCGCGATTCTAATAATGTTAAGCAAATAGCAACTATGTCTCATAAACAATCGCTATTGTACTCCAGGTGAATAACGACAGTAATCAATTATAATACATATGTAATTTTATATAGTTACACGCTATAAAACTAACAAACGACGAGTAAGCAATATGACAATCTTAATATATAGACTTTGTAACGAACAGGATAGTAAGAATATTTAAGAAGTAAACAGGAACTAGAATTCAGCGCATCGTGACCCCGAAAATGCACACGGCACTAAAATACACCACGAAACATGGGTCATCACTAGCGCATACGCACTGCGATTACCATATTAGGAAATAGCTGCTAAAATCGGCTCGAGTCCTAACGCCCACAGGGGGAAAGAAGCACGGTAGCCGAGGGGCCAACGGGGGCTTGCTGCCCCAACACCAAAGCCCACGCAGAACGGAAAATTACAGAGCAACGACCCTGCACCTACTCCACCGCACCAGCGCAGCGTTATACCATATGTAAAAGCTTGCAATATAGTAATGGCTAAAGAACTAAGATCACAGGCGTGCATACGGCGAAGATGTCGTGCCCTTATTGTAATTCCTAGAAAAAGGGGAAAGTGCGCAAAATTTGACAAAATCTAAAGAAGGGGATCGTTCTGCGCAACGATCGACACCTATAAAAACAGCGACCGATCATCGGATCGTCCTCTTGGTTTCTACCACCAGATTCGTCATCTTGTTCGGGTACAGCCTCGAACAATGTTATTCAATGATTCATGACTAAATACTAGACATAATCCGCAATATTAGGAAAAAAGTCGATAAGAATTCAGTTTTTGGGAAAAAATCGAAAGCACGTATTCTGTATTCTTGCATGCTCTTCACAGTGCTGTTGGATTCATTGAGCTCTGATGAACATCTTGTTTCTAATGTAAAAAATGAACTTTGTATATACAAGTTAACCCCTAAAATAAAGAGTTCTTGAGAATATTCGAAGTGTGTTTTTCATCACTTTTGACAAGGCATTTATTACTATCATTATTAGTTATCAAAATCCCCTCCTTGTATGCAAAACAGAAAAATCATCTTGGGAGGTGGTCAACTTTGGAGGGGTGTTTCACCCCTTTAAAATGAGTTTGGGCCGATAAAAAAAAATACGTATGTCATCGATTTTGACCCTCTATAACATACCAGAGTATCATCGAAATCGGAGAGGGACACCTGAAAACGTTTCCTTGTAAGTAACTCCGTTTTTGTGACTTGAAATATTGAACTTATAAAATAAATCCAAGTTAATCAAAGTATCCAAATATATTAAAATCAGTCAATCCGTTAAATCCTCTCACCAATCTACGCTGCAAGTCATCATATCCAGATTATTCTCAAAAGGTAAGCCAATTAATTAAATCTTTTATCCAATAATTACTCCTTCCTCGGTTCGTTCGATTAGAGTGACAGAATGCCCGTTGTCCGGTGTATTTCAATACTTTATCGGTAATTGGTGACCCAAACTACTGATGTGAGTCTAACTGTAGTTGTGTGAACGATTCCGGTGTCTAATATCTGGAAATTTCCACCAGGTACCGTTCGACGTCACAGTGTGCCGAAGCCGATACACACATCTTCAGTTAACGTATGAAGTTAGACACACGCGACGATGACTTCCCGGGAGATTCGAACGGAAAGATTTGCCAACCTGAAGTGGAAAAGTAGCTCAATTGTCGGTAAGTTAGGGATTCTAAGGTCGAAATCACAACAGCTTCTCTCACCAGATGCTGTGTATCGGTTTCGGAACACAATCCAATCATAATCCGTATTCCGTGTTTTGTTGTAATGCAAAACACTAGCATTAGACTGGCAGTCTTTACACATCTTTTCACGCATTAAATCGAATGAAAAAGATTTACATAAATTATGAAATTGTCTGTGGAAGACTACCTCGGCGAAAAATGTAATTATTTTACTATATACAGGGTGTTTGGTAATATTTAGTTGTAAATAACTGTAGTATTCCTTCTTACGTTATTAGAATGATCCTTTGTAATTTGTGTGTTTTGCTTACTCTAATACGGGCAGTTGATCAGTTTTGTGAATACTAATCAATACCACTACAAATAATTCAAGAGTATATATATAAATGTAGTACTCTACACTCCTAATTTACACTATTAGACGCAACAACGCTGAAGGTCTATGATAATAAGACTTCTAGATTATCAATTACTAAAGAGCACGTTTGTACGAATGATACGAAAACTAGTATTTTAATTGTTAATCTAAATTTTTAGAAAAGCAATTATATGTTTAATCACTAACGATAGGCCAAGTTCAACTTAATTAATTTGTTTCATTTGCTAGATATGATTTTATTAATAATTAAAGAAGTACACATGCCAACAAATTGCTTGACGATTCCGCTGTTTCATATGGCACCGCGTTGTGTAGCACGATTCATGGCCTATATGAGTTGAAAAGTGGTTCGACGACTAGCGACCACCGTGCGACCGCGAATTTTGTCGATTTCTCTCGAATTGCTTTTTACTGCAGTATATCTCGAATATCGATCGGATCGTGATCGGATCTGACGGCACTGTTGTGAGTTGTCAAGTTTTTTTTTAACCATACTACTCCTGCTGTCCACTGTCTGTCATGCCCTGCGTATTAAATGTTCCTCCTGATTGATGTTATTTTGTAAGTGGTTTATAAATAGGGTCACCATTATTGCTTAAAAACGAGACGGCATATGATCGATACATATTGGATTTATCGTCGCTAAATTGGAATTAACATTCGGTATTTCAAGATAGTAATGTTTATTCGTCAAGTCCGTATAGGTTACTTATTTTTAACCTACACATTTTCCTCAGTCTTTCTCACACTGGCCTGCAATTTGTTATCTCCTACACTCAATGGAAATTTATAAACCATTTGTTCACTAACAAATGATCGATCACTTTGATCTATTTGCGAGCACATATTGCTACGCTGTTTGTTAGAAAATTTCACCACCATTCATACAGCTTTGAGCGTTGCTTTAATTCTAATTTACCCATCACTTGCATGCTGTGAATGTGAAAATTACTTACACACAACAGCATTCTTACTGATCACACAGCTTCTTGCAGCGTAGACATCGTTTCAAAAAACCATCGGCCATTGAAATGTTTTGAGAAAACGTCTTGAAACATATTGAGCCTCTAAATAGTGGCATAAGCTCGAGCAGCATTGCCATGCACACGAGACTTACGGTTTGCAGAGATAATTGCCTTCGAAAGGTAAGTTACTGTAAGTTAAGTGATGATGACGCATCGCAGTTTTCTTACTTGCTGGCATATCTACCTGTTGAATATCATTACATTCTCATACTATTTTAGGTGAGCTACGAGTGAAGCAATGGGTACGACACCAAGTCGATACGAGGACCTCTCCAAAAACAAATTCCTCATTAAATTTTCTGGAAAAGAATCTATTTCCCCGAGTGATCAATTCTGGAATAGATTTTTATCATACAACATCCGTCCCCCGGTGACAAGAAATGATCAAATTGAACTCGATTCAAGGCTGGACACAACGTGTCAGCAGTTACTTGCCAATAACCTCAACACAGGAAACTTTGGCAGTCTCATACAAGTATTTTTACAACGAACTACGGAATTGCTTGCTGCTTCTCAGGACCAAAAGTGAGAATAGAAAACAAAAAGTCACTACATTTTCAAAGAGTTTCCATCAAAGTTTACTCAAAGATCGTTCTTTACGTTTTCGCAATTATACCTTACCTCATACCTGCAATCATTCTTTTTTAACGCAGTATAATGTTTGCTTGGCAAACGTACAATGCACTCTTTGCAATACGATGTGTACTAAAATATTTATTGGAAACGGTTGGAGAGGAGGAAATGATTCGGCATGTCGAATCTATGCCGCAGCGGACTAATGCACCTGAAAGTTCAGTTTCTAGGCTTGAATCGTTCTTCGAGGCCTTGGTAGAAACTATTATCGATGTACCCTTATCGTGAGTAGTTTTCAGTGGATTTTGTGGTGTAACTTTCTTGACTGTACAATTACCATACACAAATAGGAATATTCTGTATACTTGAAGTTGATTTCATGTATATTTTCTTTCTCAGGGAATTTACGTATGTCGTACACCTAGAAGCAGTAAATTGCTTGCTAGTATTACTATCTGTACAGTTATTTTCCCAAACTCCAGCAGAATACAGTAGTGTATACAAAATAGCTATGCATGAGGATCAAAGCGCGCATGCTTCAATAATGGTCTATACTCTTTTGCATAATTTTGTTCGACAAGATCATGCACCTCCTGGTTTGCTTACACAGCAAAATGGAGGAGGATTAGTCCTAAGTATTGCAGGTAAATTACAAAATAATAAGTTCGATTTTAGAGGAGGAATTTCATCACTTTATTATAAATTTGGGGAAAGGCTAACACTAGTATCTATGCAACTATGTTATACAACACTAATCTGAAATAAGTATTGACCATCAGGTGTAGTAAGAAAACACATTTTAGCTGGCTTATGGAATGTTATCACAATGGGCATGGCAAAAAATTCAAAAAACGTACAAGTTTCGAATGTTGGTACGACGGAGGATGAGGAACGACAACGTGATACAGAAACTCCACTTGCTAGTCAATCGCTTCTGTTACTGTTGGTTCTCACAAACCACTGTACGGCAACTCATAATCCATACAGAGATGCATTATATACTTTCACAGACTCTCAAGGTATTTCATTTGAATAAATTATCAAAGAAATTCCACTACCAATTCATCAAATTAACATTTTTTCTTAGTAGATGACTGTACTGTGACACCGGCGAAAGCAGCAATGTCCTTTAAATTTAATCTAGATGAGTTGTATACTACTATTTGCAAAGTTCCGAATACGGATGAAACAACGTTGCTACTTTACATGTTGTTGCATCGAAATCCAACAGTTAAAGCATATATTATGAAAAGGGCAGACATACAGTTACTGGTGAGCATAAATAATGTAAAACATTTATTGGAAATGCTTTCAACTTCATTGTTAGTACCATAACATTATTAACGAAAAGTAATGTTTAATAAACCTTTTTCTAGGTGATACCGATACTACAAATATTGTATCATGCCCCTGATAACACATCTCATCACATATACATGTCCTTAATAATTTTGCTAATACTCAGCGAAGATGATACATTTAACAAAAACGTACATGAAATTGTGAGTATATTTAAATAATGAATGTATTTTTCATTGCGATTCTGTTCTCGATATTAATACTTGGGTTATGTACTTAGATGTTGAGAGGTGTGACGTGGTATACGGAGCGATCTATAAGTGAAATTTCACTAGGAGGATTGTTGGTTCTAGTAGTCATTCGAACCATACAATACAATATGCTGAAAATGAGAGTGAGTTATTAATTTCAAATAGATCATATAATCATTCTTACCTAGATCGTTTCTTGTAATAAGTAATTGCGAATACTTGTAATAAACTCAAGGAATTTAAACACTTATTAGGACAAATATCTTCATACTAATTGTTTGGCGGCTTTGGCCAACATGTCAGCTCAGTTCAGGTCCTTGCATCCGTATGTTAGTCAGAGGTTATTAAGCTTATTCGAAACACTGGCAAAAAAATATGCAAGACTGGAATCAAATATACATATGCAATCGGGAAATGCTGACAGCGCTGTTGTGAACGTGAATGGAAATGTAGTCAGTTCGGACATGGCAAGTAACACATCAATGAGAAATATGATAACTCACTTCTATGCCATATATTAAATCTGGAAAATACAACCAGTTGTACTGTAATGATTTTTCAGATTCAAGACTTGACAGTTCTTGAAGAAGTACTGAGAATGGTGTTAGAAATTATAAACAGTTGTTTAACGTACCAGCTTTCTCACAATCCTAATGTCGTCTATACTCTTCTTTACAAAAAGGATGTATTTCAACCTTTCCGAATGCATTCAGCCTTTCAAGATATCGTTCAAAATATAGACTCTGTAAGTTTTTATGAATATGATTGTTATATAAAGTTTATAAATCTCTTCTCATTTTCAAATTGTTGACTAAACAATCGATTTCGTCTTTCCGTTCTCTTATAGGTGATCAACTTTTTCTCTTACAAATTAGAACAAAGAGATCAGTCGCATATTGGCGTTAGTCAGGTGTTAGCAACCATAGAACAAGGGGCTACTCAATGGCCGAAAGACCGAATGAGGGTAAATTTGAGAGACCATCTAATATTTACATCATTACTCCAATGTATAATATGGTAGGATTATTCTTCGGCCATGCTTCTTTTTAGAAATTTCCGGAATTGAAGTTTAAGTACGTGGAAGAGGAACAACCAGAAGAATTTTTCATTCCGTACGTGTGGAGTGTTGTTTGCCAAGGAGCGTTACTGCATTGGACTGCCGAAAGTATTAAATTATTTTCATCCAACAGCAGCGAACAGACGACAATCGTCGTTTGCTGATCCTTACACACGGTTTTTTTTTATGTGCTACTACTGTTATGAGAGATCATGAGCGCTAATAGTACAATATGGAAAAGTGTATTGGATACCAAATACGTCGGAATACTACGAAGGAATATACTTTATAGGGTCAGTAGCTAGTAATATGTATACTTGAAAACTTATCCGCTTGAAGGTTTTATATTTGAACATTGAAGACGATCAAGTGCTTGTATTGAAATATATCTATCGATATTGATAAGTATATTCGAAGGAATAATTTCATTGAAATGTGTCTAGAAATAATTCTAAAACCACTGTAAAATCTCGCAATCCAGCACTTTTTCGTTACGTTTTTGATATTAATCTCTTTCAGTTTTTCAAAGCCTTCATTTATCGATTTACCATTTCCCATTACACTTTAATTTATCTCGGATAAACGCATTCCTTACAGTTCGGACTTATACTTTGAACAAAATGCAAATTTACGAAGTACATCTGACCATTGACTCGCATTATGGCATTTGACGTATCATCATAATTTGTATTCATGTGTTCATATTCTGAGGCGTTAAAATGGAAATTAGAATCATGCGAAATTTGTTCCAAATATCCGATGCAAAATTAAATTCTTTGTTGAAGTACAGTGATACTTGAATACGAAACACATCATTATGTGATAAGTGAATAGATGGTGAAGGAACGGATGTGATTTTTCTCTATTCCTAGAGATACTGTCTACTGAAATTGGTTTTTTCTATCGTCGGTTGCTTTAATATCCATTAGTATCGCACAATTGAATCAAAATATTCGATGGTAACGTGAAGGTCTAATTCGAGTTTAGAAGTTTTGTATATTTTTTTGATTAGTGGATATTTTTTTAACTGTAAATCCTGTAATTAATTATCGTAAGTAAAACCTGAGAGTAAATAAATATCAGTTGTCACGTCAGAATAACAATTTAATGACACATTGGAGTAAACAGCTATTAATTTATAGAAAAGCCATCGCGTGTGATATCTCAACTCCGTCGTAGCCAATTAGACACACGTAATTATAACGTGCATTTTTTACTTTCTAGCATCTAATATGGTACACAAATTTCACAGGATTGCTCCACACTGGTACTCGGAGATCCCTACATTAATCCTGATATCTTCCTGAATCATTCATATCCAATCATCCTGTGGCAGTCAGTAATAAATTTACACATTGTGATTCACACAGCTTTTACCCTGCGAAATGTGACCATGGCAAAAAAGGTTCGTATAAATATCAGCATCTAAGATGGCAACTGCCTATTTGATAATTATTAACGTCATCTTTCAAACTATTGGAGACACAGATTCCTATCACTTATGAATCACTAACCAGCAAATGAATCATCAAATAAATTTCATAATGATGCTTTGTGATTCATTCAAAATGTACAATGATAAGTCAATGGTCAATTCTGCATTTTTTGCAAAAGTATCGATAAGAATAAAAAAGATAATGTTCCATTATCTAAATATTCAAGCAGTTCTTGGTGTAAAATTTCATTCGAGTAAAGATTATCAAAGATATTACGTCAATGATAGAATATAAATTACGTATCTAGTGGAATATTCCGCTCCGTTTTGCTCAGTTTCACTCTATGAAATTAACGCTCAATCGCTAAAACTTGTGTTCCACAATTTAGCATACGTCGCATTTCTGAACTACCAAATACTATCGTTGCATCTACCTTCGGCCTTCTCCATGCCGAGACAGTTAGTGATAAAAGCTGAATGACCCACGCTATCCCTGGAACCTAAAAGATCGCAGGCCACGCGTCTTTGCCTATCTGTCCGCTCCTAAACTTTACAATTTGTGGATCATTGAAGGAAACATGTTAGGATATTCGAATTGTATGTGCAGTTTAAAAAAAGGTTCGTATACAAATCGAAACCTGTTATCCGTACTCGAATAATCTTTTACATGGCACATACCTGTAAATTATATTTGCAAAGTCAATCTTACCATTAATTACTCGATATGCCATTTTGCGAGCTATCGAAACTATAATCATTGAAAGTGTGGAGAGCAACCCCAAAAACGTACAATTTCTATAATTTATAAGCTAGCAGGAGTGATTTTCTTGCAACGTATTAATCACTTGTGAGTTTTGATGATATATATTAGTATACTGTCAGAAGTAGCAAAAAAAAAAAAAGAACTAAAGTATATTGGAAAGTTCAATATTAAAAAAAATGGACATGAAATAAGTGATAAGAATATTGTCTCTATTATAACCACAAGCTATGACCGCCAATTGTTCTATCGGAATCCTTTATTTGAGGCATTATCAGAAGAGTCAATATAAGTCACAACGGCTGCGCTTCACCAGAAACTTCAAGTGATGTATATTTCAATTACCGCCAGAAATACCGCTGTGTTGTCCTCGCATTCGTTCAATTCTTTCTATAAACGCGTTGTGTCTCACGTTTAGTTCCGCTGGTTTACTTCAAAAGTCGAAAATGCACGTAACGAAAGTTATTATTTAGATGCTTAAAAGTTGTTACGATTTATATTTGCCATTTATTTATATTAATTCGTACCGTATAACTACGAGCACGTGCGGGATGCTCAAATTTATTTGCGCCAGTAGAATACGGCTCATTGCGGCTCTGACGATAATGTCGTATGCTGTAGTTTTTCTTTATCATCAGATGATTCTCAATTCTGCGGCTTCCCATTTGCCTCAGTTCTCAGTCACGATTTGGAACCATCCGTCACTTGACAGCTCGATGAAAACAGCATGGAAAATTATTTCAATTCGGATCTCCGTATTTGTATGTTTAAAACTGCATTTCTCACGGCATGTGTTCAGTTCAACGTGATGATCTGCAATCTCCCCTTTGTAGAAAATAACTGGTAATATAACTTTGTGAAGTTACAAAAAAATAATACGAACACAGACTACGCGGATCGCAATTTAATTGATGTTTAAGCCCTTCCCAGTTCTGTACGTCATGCAAGCCGTGCTCACGAGTAATTAATAACACACCTGACGCACCACAACGAAAAAAGGAGTTCAGTCACACCCAAAAGCAAATTTTTAATCCATCTACTCAGTCTTATCTGTGACAAAAAGTTACGCTTAGTGTAATTCAAAATCAACTGAAGCCATTTCCCAAGAATAATTAACACATCAGAATTAAAAATGGTACGTGTGATTCCAGTGCATAATTTTTTGAGCCAGAACGTGGCCACAATAGAAGAGCCCACTGCATCGTGTGTAGCATGTAATCTTCACGGAGAATTATTGTTGTTGGCATTACCAACCCATTGTGTCGAGGTTCATGATCTCAAAACGTCTGACCTGAAACTTCTCACAGTATTTCCAACCGTCGATTTGGTATGTCAAATCCTCCACTGCACAACAGGCGATTACGTCGCAACTCTGGAATCAAAAATATCAAGAGATGGTCTTACGACTAGCTACTTTGTAAGAGTTTACGTTAATTGGGCACTAGTAGAAAGTCAAGGACATGCCATGCGAGCAAGAATAGCAGGCAGAGTAACACCGAGCTTAAACCGTCCTATGAATAGTCTGGAGATGATAGAATTGCCTCTCAACGGTCAGCCAACGGTTATAGCATGCTGTCAGATGACAGGAAACCTACTTGTTGCAATTGGCTGTAGCGCTATTCTTCACGAGTTTAAGGTAGAGACTCAGCAAACTTCGAAATTAAAATTTATAGACTTTGAGGCAAGGCCCTGGTCTTTGGGCTTCAGTTTTTCTCCTACTCGAATGGAAATCACAGAAGATTTCATTTGCATATTGAATTCAACGCACTTCCTCGCCTTTCGCCTAACGAATCCAATGTACGATGACATAGATCAGCTCAGTTCTATTGCCTCAACGAATTCGTCTTCAGTTGACAAAACTTCGATATCTACAAATTTTTCTTCACTGGATAAAACTGAGAAGACATCAAGTTCCGGACAACAGGATTCATCTCCTCGTTCAATTGAGAATTTAAATTTCAAAACTACTTATAGAGGGCATGAACAATCCGGTGCTGTTAGCCTTGATTTGAATTCTCTGGTAACTAGCGATTCTAGATTAAAATTATCCCCTCGGGATAGCACAAAAGTGAATGTAGACCAGAACTTGAATAACAATAAATTACTCCGCTCTAGGCTGGGTCCTAACAAGGTACGATCCAAAATTATTTCCAACCCGTACATAGATTGGGAAAGATTGGTATGCAACGAACACAATGAATTACAAAGGCTAGCATCACGGGGCATCGTGGAAACGAATTCACTTCCATTTACCGTTAATCTACCGTCTATAAGCTTGGAGAGAGCAAGTCCTGGACACACCTTGAATCCGTTTATATTGAATCCAAGCAACATGGACGTTGTGATAAAAACAACATCACCGGACGACGGTTGGTCAGAAAATTATGCAGTGAAAAATTTACTCCGTATAAAAATATCGAACCAACCCAAGAACTCAAACTATGATGGGGAGTCAGAGATATTTACTTGTCTTGAATTAAAACCTCTGTACCTAAAAAGGGAGTGCAACAGTCTCTGCTTAAAGAAGTCTATACTCAGGTCCGATAAGTTTAAATATCTTCATGGTATTACATGTATTATCTGTACCACTCAAGAGGGATATGTCTACCACTTTGCGGCAACAAACTGTGAGGATTCCAACCCGACTTGCTTGACAACCTATCCATTCACTGCACCCGTTCGTCATATTGCTTTGGAAAACACTGTCCTTCACGCGCTCACCGAAGCTGGACTCGAGTCCTATACTTTACGGTTGTCCCACCACATAGCTAGAAGTTTAAACTACATCGATAACTACAAAATCTCATGCCCCAGTGTATCGGAGCCTGTCTGCCTGATTGGCCTGCACCCATTTTTGGGAATGCAAAACTTATTGCATACCAGTAGTTGTCTCGTTCTTCTAGCCAGAGCAGAAAACTCCTGGACTTTGTACTCTTTGAATTTACCAAGCTCTGAAAATTTGTACTTGGATTTTTTGAACACTGCTAAACATCACAAAAACTCCAGCCCAATTACGTACAGGCACCTGCTCGGCGAAGCACACACAATACTGAGATTGTCTAAAGAAGTTAAGCGATTCACTGGAACATCCATTACGGATACGTCAAATATTAGTCAAGATGTCCCGGATTCTAGGATAGAGAGCTTATACAGCCAGTCGTGCGCCTTGTTGGGGGATTTCTATGTCAATTCTGATTTACAAACAGAATGGGAATTGAGTATTCCTTATTACAGAATGTCCCAGATAAGAACTGCAGAGATTATTTCAAGGAAATCAACAGCCAATGCTCCTGGTTTGGTCAGATATCTGAGTGAAAGCTTGGCAAACATGAGAAGCGGACCCGAAGCGGATGCCCTTTTCCAAACTCACAATGTAGTAGACTTGTTAAGTTCAGAAAGTGTCGAAGAATTGTCAATTTTGATACTGAGAAGTTCGATATTGAGAGAATACGCGACTGACAAATTGATTAATGTTTTATCGAAACAGGTATCTAGCGACTGCGCAAGATTGGCAACCGTGCTGCTGTACCTGCAGTCAGAGAAACAAGAAGTGGCCAAGGAAGTATTGGCACCAATATCAGAAGTTTTCGTTGAGAAGATGGTCCTCGAGCATTGGCACCTTCTGTTCGATTCGACTGCTTTGAAAAAACGGAGCCGAGCTGTGCCAACCTTCTCGGAGTTCTCCGGTATTTTGATGCAACTGAAAACACGAATATTCGCCGAGGTTCTGACCCAGCTTATCGATGATGGTATTCTAACGTTGCATCAAGTTGTGCAAGTGTTTTTAGAGTATTTACCATCCAGAGTTGGGAGGGATGGTCATGATGCGGCAGCAGCATTGCAGCTCTTTATAGAAACATACTTTCAATGTTTCTACGGTGATAAATCGTTGGAGCGGTCTTGCTGTTCGATAACTGAGACAGCAAACGATTTTGCAATTGCGGAAGCCTTCCGAATCCTGGTGAGATCATATCTGGGCAACTTGACACAGTCGAAAGTATACAAAACAGTAGAAAACATTACAGATTGTAATCAAAATGAAGAAAAAGCGTACCTGTTTGCCAATAAACGGCCTTTATATCTTAATAAATTACCCCCCTACTCAACAGAGTGTAAAAGAGTACAGCGTCATGAAGAAATAAACAATACGTGTGATGTAATCAAATCAATTCGTAGCGAAGTACCAAAACTGCAAGCCTTACTGGCCAGCGGATACCTACCTGCCGAATGCATACGAGAAGTAAAGCAATTTTTGGAGACCCAAGAAATCGAGGGCCATCTTGCATTAAAATCGCTATGCATAACCGACAATGAGATAGTTACACGGATGCTTATGATAGAATACCCACAGGCTGTACTACAGTATGCAAAGGTTTGCTTAAATTATGAAAACCATGGAAAAAAGATATCACTTCTCAAACTCTATTTAAATTTATCTGTTCTTGATGCGAAAGAAAATGAAAATAACACTCTAATACTCAGATGTGATTAACTTTTTTCCTCAATCTCAATCTTATCACATTCAATCCACAGGATAAATATACCAAGGAAACTGAGTGGAAATGTTTGATTCAATTGCTGCAAAATGAAATCTCAATGCTGGACGAGGGTCAGGAATCTCAACAGTGCTTTTTTGATCAAATAATGAAAGGTAAAGTATCTGGTAGCAAACGTAAATCAAGAAAATTTAGTTAGTATTCGATACCTATCCTATACTCACTTCATGTCAATCATCCATTTGTTATTTCTGCAGACACACTGACGTATTTGGCACAAACTTTACCTTTGGATGAACTCTGCCGAGTTCTACCAAAGGAGGATGAAGCAGCATACAAGCGCTACACAGATGCTTGTCGTCGAGCAGGTCATGCGGACCATGTAAAATCGTTGATTGTCGCAACAGGTCATCAATTATTGGCTACATTAAATCTATAAAACTGTAAGTAGTAAATTGCGAAAATCTTACTCTACTTGTACATTGTCCTGAATTTAAAAAAAAGAATTTTGTCCTCGTTGGAAATTCATCCGTACAGTGCAGAGTATGTGCATTGGGTTGATATTGGAACACAAATTTAGTATATTGAATTTTGTTTTTCTTCCGAGCTATCCTACTTCTATACGTACAAACGGAAGTTCGTCATAGCTGACTTACCTTGTATAATTTATAAGTATAAGAAATAAGTTGTTTATGTCGGGAAAACAAAGTGAGAGAACACTGATTGAGAACTACATAAATTAGCTCTGTAATTTATCGTTGAGAATCTGATATTGATTTTGTTTTATCAGCTAATTGCTCGAATTTCTAAAGTCAATGACTTTGTTTTTTTTTTTTGCACACTAGTCATTCGTAGTCATAGAGATTATATAATATATAACACATGAGATGCCAGGCGATCCAGAAAAATGTAATGAAGATATTACTTGTTTGATGGTTAATCATATTAGATACACGGTTTATGCCAAAGTACTTATAACAATGAATAAGAATACTTATAACAATGTACGATAGAATATCTCAATTTGTTACAAAGCTGTGACTGATGATTCGATTCATTACAGTTGAATCTGCACTATTTAAACGTAATACACATTATGCTTTATTTTCAATTATCGGTTTTGGAAATTCTGTCATTGTCGCTCACTGTCGTTATATTTTATATCTATTCCAACAAAGCTGATAATTTAAATGGGTGAAAATTGTAAAGTTCACAAGGAAAATGTTCCTGTAATGGACTAAATTCGGCTTCTTAGCTAAATTCAGATACTGTTTGGAACCAACTATCAGATAGCTACTAGTAATCAATTAATAACTGATGTTAACGAAATTTTAAATGATAAGATTATAGTTATATATATGCATATTATATTAAATATAATGGACTGTTGAGTGTTTTTACATATTATAAGTAGAGATTAAATTTTAAAACAGTTTAAAAATTTCTAAGGCGTTTTGTTATTCTTCAACAGTATCTTAGGCAAAGATTTACAGAATAATAAGTATACTTAACAAATTGTCACACTAATTGTAACAGGCAAAGTCCAAGTTCTCGGTTTAAACTGTGGTTCCCACTTTGCTACGAACTATAGCATTCACTTTGCCAATTATACTTAATAATTCCATATCCCAAATTTTTGTCTTAATCAATGATCACATAAATTAGATATTGCAATATAACTGATCTGATATTACACAACGCTTTAGAAAGTAAACTGCAGTCTTGATGTGCCTTTAGGATCTGTCTCTCTTTGTTAAACTATTCATATAAATTATATTTCAAATTTCGTATCGTATACATCGATGAATTAGTACGACGTAATAAATGAATGAAGTTAGAAAGTATCGCTGTGTCTGTAAACGAACGGTAAATTAAACTTATTAATGTTATATTAACGGTGCCGTGGTGCATGTATATTGTCATACTTACCTCATTTGTATAGTATCAGTTTGATGATCAATCACGTAATAAATCGATCAGAATCTTACTCGGAAATGATTTGCAGTTATTTCCATCGGATTGGATTTCATGCATCTACCTCGAAGGCAAATTTAATATTCCAAGCAGTAGCATAAATAGTCTTTGACGTGAAACTACACAGACGTTAATACATGTATATCACATTTATTTTAATTCAATTTACAATAATTAATTTTTTTAACACAACGGATTCGCGTAATTTTCAACTATGTAACAACTAGTGTTGCTTTCGCATTTCAACATAATAAATAGATTTGAGATACGTGTAGTGAAGGCACCATTCTCCATATTTACTTAGTACATCTTTGACCTGCAGCTACTAGAAAATCGAGTAACACTTCTACAGCAAAGAGGTCACAACGGGTTCATGTTCAAAAATATGTTCGAAGATGTTATAAATTATAAGTTAAAAGTAAATGATGAATAACAAGCGTAGTGTTCACTGAAAAGACGAATGTGAATTTCTAGTCAATGAATAGTTTGTCAATTACTTCTATCTATACGCTATAAATATTTATACATATATATGTATGGTTAGCATCTTACAACGCTAATTGCATTTGTTTGAATTTGTCTGGAATGTGTTTACAAAATCTTGTCTAACTCCTAGCTTTGTTATTGCAACGGTATGCGAATATGTAGAAATGTTGATTCGAAGAAATCTTGATCTAAATTGTTTTTCACTAATATCAAAATGGATATACGGTCAACAAATTCTTTGTCATTCTCTCGCCGCTAAGTACAAACATTCTATCATACAATTATATGTATCTGAGGTAAGACCTATCGTACAATACAGTTAATCTGCCAGATTACACGAAGTATCTTAGTTTGAGTATAAAACCAAAATCTACAAAGTAACAATTTAAATTAATACGTAAGATTCGTAAACGTGATTTCAAACATTCTCAGCTGAATAGTTGTCCAATGAAGTTCATGGTGTCATCGCTGATATTATTGTTATACGAGTCACTTGTATAAATTTTCTAAACATACTCTACTCGACCATATCCTACAGTCGAATTTATAATACACATTATACCATCTCTTTTGACTTTGGATTGAGAGGTTCAGACACGGCTGCATTTGCATCTTGCTTGGTGATCTTGTGAACATTTCGCTTCTTTACTTTCGATTGTGAACCGATTGCCACAAAGTTATTTTCAAAGTATTCTTCAATGTCTGATAATTTTTTGCCATGAGTCTCTGGGAGCATAATATAAACAAAGACTGCTGTGCCCAGTGAGACTGCAGAAAAGAACCATTGGACACCATGTGATCCTGAAAGAAGGAGAGTTGTTAATTGCTGGGAAAATAATATCACATTTACAGTTTCAGTCTACCTCTTGAAATCTCATTTTACAAGTATGTGGACCCTATGCCTACCTCCAAACAAATCGGTGAGACCTCTGTAAGATTGGACTGCCGCAAACATTAGAACATTTCCTATCGAATAAATAATAGAATTAGCTAAACCTCGGATGTCCGTTGGAAACAGCTCCGCCGTCATGGTCCATGGTATCGTCAACATCCCGATCATGGATGTGGCAACGTAAAACAGTAAACACGCAACTGGTATCTGAAAGAATACATGTAGTCGACAATGTTATCGCTTACACAAAGAGCCGATTCTAGTTGACCGGCTGTGAGGTGCTCAAGGCTAAAAACTGTGTACCAATGATAACTCACCCAGTCTCCTAAGTTAACCTTCTGAATCTTCATAGAATACGTATAATAGCCGGATATCAGCATAAAAATTGCCATGCCGACAGACGATGTTATACATAGCATCCTTCTCTTAAATCGTCTCAATAAATAAGTGTTACCTACCGAACAAACGAGTCGGGTCAAGCCAACCCAGATCGACGCTTTGTATGGATCTACATTTACCTCAGCTTCCTGAAAACGTTAAAGCAATACTTTTAAAAATATGTTGCTTCATGATAAGACTTGTTTCAGATGAAACGTAAATATTAACCTCAAACCATGTAACCGCATAGAACAAAGTGATATAGATCCCGGAATACTGTTGGAATAGGAAGAGCAGTATCAAAATGAACATTGGTTTCCAACCGGTTGGTTTGAGGAAGGAGCGTAACTTAGCACTTGTACCCTCATGCTTGCTCCTTCGTTGTTCGCTTAGTCTAATTTCATGTTCTTTCAAAATTGTATTGTACATATCCTCAGCTGCCGTGACTTTGCCTACTTTTGGTGCAAATCTGTATATCCTGGAACGGAAGGAAAAATTCAAAATCCATATTTTTGCTGCATGCACGAATACTATGCTATCTTTCAGTATTTGTTGCATGAGGATTCTGAACTATAATTGGATCACTATTTTGGAGTGGCAAGAAAAGCTAGACTTTATAAGAATTATAAAACTTGGATAGCTAAGCGAAAAGGAACAATTTTCAATACTCTTGTTCGAATTTTCTTACCATTCGAGGGATTTCTTGGCTGCATCGGGCCTTCCTTTCGCGATAAGCCACATAGGAGATTCTGGTAAAAATATTAATAATACCAATGGTATGGCAGCATAAATAATGCTGATCCAAGCAATAACGCGCCAGTCCAGGTATGCACCCTTAATATAAGATAGGACCATTCCGAAGGAAGCCAGACCTGGTCCAGCTGCAAGCAGAGATCCCCTGAATTCCGGTCCAGCAACTTCAGTGATGTAAACCATAGCTGGAGCCGTTCCCATAGCAGAAGCCGATCCGGTTAAGACTCGACCTACCAATATCATTGGAACATTGGTAGCTAGCGCAATCATTATCCAACCAATGGTGCTGGGGATTGCAGCAAGCTGAATTGTTTTCAGACTGCCGATAGCTTCAGTGAAGAATCCGCCAATCAGTGCACCAATTGGCACACTCAGCACGACAATGCTGGCTGTAACAAATAATTAGTTGAGTACTTTCAATATTACATACAAAACACCTCGAATCATTTCTCAAGGTAAAAGTGGTGTGATACAGTGAGATAACATCGGTAACTGTGTCAAACATTAAATTGGCAGTTTCCGTTGGGGAGCGATGAGATAGAAATCTAATCTTTTATGCGTAATTAATTGATAAGTATTTTCGTTCCTGAGCAATTATATAGATGATAAGAGGTAATTAATATTTCAATCCCCTGGTAATAATTCAATTCCTATTTGTAACATACATTGTATACAAGGCATATTGGCATCGCCTTCGCATTGTTTAAATATAAAACCATACCCATCCATGAGGTTTCGGTTTTTGTAGTGGGAAGGTCTTCTTGATTCTTCTCGAGCTGTGGAACTAAAACTGCAGAATATGCCATGGCTATCCCGACAGCGACGTGAAACGACGTTGCCATCACGCAGGCTGCAAACTAAGTAGTGGGATTTTTAATGATTATAAAATGAAAGAAACAAGTAACGCATGACAATTTATTTTTTTGTTCCAAAAAGTTTTATTCATATACGTATCATACCTGTGGCAATGCAGCCTTGATGGAAGGTGGTTCTCTGAACCCCTTATTGAGACTTCGCGAGGAGACAATTGCATCTTTAAAACATTCTCGTTCATTTTCCTCGATATTTTTCGACGCCTCCTTCTCAACACTGCAAAAACAAATGACATCTTTACATTCACACGAAAGCGGACCAATTGGTTATAATTTTCTAAATGTTATGCATCAATTCGTTAAAATTGATTGTTTATCTCTATTTCTGTTACGTACAATGCATGTAAGTACAGAGTAGGGAACATAAATGTAGGTGGGATAGAAACTAATTCACATTAATAAATATATAGTTGCATTCTTTATTTATTGTTCGACCCCTAAATACATTGCATTGAATTCCGTCAAATAATTAAATCGTTCGCTTATCGTTGGTGATGATCTATTTAAATAATTGTGCAAAGTTTAAAAATTAGCAGTTTACAACTCGAAGTTTCGAACGTCTTCAAATCAATACCCGTACTCAGCATGTGGTTGAAGTTAGTAACGTTACTGTAACGTTGCAAGTTCAAAAAAAAAATCGTTACTTCGCACCATTAGAATTGTCTGAGATTTAGCAAACCATACTGAATCAAACATACCCATATTTTTCAAAAGCCAACTTCTTGAATGTCACTCCAAAATGGCCAAATAATGAGATTCCTCCTGATGTTTCGTGACGTTAACGTTACTTACTTCAACCTTGTCAATCAGCCCTCAACTGTTTTTGCTGTCGCACTTTAGGTTATTGCCCGATTCTCGGACGGTTCAGCTCAGCACGTGAGCATGTCGATTCAATCGTATTTCCAATTTATTCGCGCCTGCTCCAAAGAGCCAATGAAACCTTGAACATCAGCCCTTGTGTCGGTTCGGAATAAACGCGTATCACAACAGTAGGAATGAAGGTATAATTTTCCCACGTGCTAGTACAGCAACTTTCATAATTCTGTAATTACAGGGTAATCGAGTTTTTCACGCGCAGCTCTCGAAAATATGCGAATCGTTTTAATGGTTTCACAATACGTAAATACATACACATAAATACCCTAGGTATACATGTTGGTATTCTAACTCGATTGATGCATTCAGCGTGTGTATGCATACGTAAGTACATGGTATGTACGTAGGTAAAGCGACCAGAGTGGTTGTCTGATCGCAGGAGTCGTATCAATTGAAGTGAGTCTTTGCAAACGGCGAAGGACGAATTTATGTAACCCAGGCTACTCAGATAATGAAAATCAATGTGATACAGAGCAGCGCCGCTGTCGCGTATTATTGTTAGTTGGAACCGGCACGCGAACAGCGTGAAAATAGAACGGATCAAACAATAAGATTCTATTCGTAGTAATTGGGTTCATCTTGTTCGCGAAAACAAAGAACTTACTAATTGCAGAAATATGTTATACGTTTCGTAGAATAGTTCCAAGCTTTTGTCGCCGGTTTCTCTTTCGTTTTTCTACGTACATATATACATAAACATTCGCGAGTACAATTCGGGATCATCTCTGTATCACCGTGAAGACTTGTGTATAAAGCATTAACAGACACTATGAGGTAACTGGCCGATTTGGTGCAGGCGTCGATGGCGTTTGTTAAAACATTGACGAACAAGCGAGAAATAAGAATTGGACACACTCCTAACGGTGGTATGTCGCGGTGCTAATGCCAAAAGGGTGTATAATTTTTTTTTTTATCGCCAGTGGTTCCGTAGACTTACTTTCAAGCTAAATATTGAAAAAAAAGTATATACGCCCTTTCGGCTATAAAATTTGTTTTTCTTTTCTTTTTTTTTTTGTCAATGAAAAAAAAACAAGAATCATACGCTCTTCTGGCAGTAGTACCGCGACGTTTTCTTACTCTTCGCCCGGAAAACATAGAGCTCGCTGATAATCCGGATTGCCGAAAACAAGATCGTTTCCCCGTTGTTTCGCATGGTAATAGACGTTGCATATTTTTCTTCTTTTTTCCCCATCCGAATCGCGGAGGACGCGATCACGAGGTTGTGGTCGTCGATTGCGCGACGTTTGCGACCGCGACGCGTTACGCCACTGCAATTTCAATGGCACTTGTCTACAAATGTAACGTAAACCACGAGTATTGCACAATCGTCGATTGAATATTAATGTCGAGCGCATGGTATTTCGAAATTATAGCAAGTAATACTAATACTAAAACTCTGCACGAGGCTCGTATCGATAAAATGATCCTTCGATTAGAAATTTATTCGGAAATTCCGATTCATGCAACCAAGACTCGCGTATCGTTTGAAACACTATATTGTGGAATTCCTTTCATTTTACGCGAAGAGGAAATGAAGAACAATTCTTCAACGCCGAGGCCTGCGGAAAAAGCGCTGCAGAGTTTCAATTACAGCCAACACGCGCTGCCTTGTGCTGCGATAAAAAACAACAGCGGTCAGCTGTGATTAACCGTGACGCGAAACACAATATTCACCTATCTGTTGCATGTGGTATTGAAAAATTGCGTCAAAATTGAAGCAATTCGTTGTCGTTGCAAGTCAATTAGTAAGATATCATATCTTTATGGGCCAGTTAAACGATTTGGTAGACAAGTGGAGAGTTTCTTTTTATATCTAAGGGGTAAGGAAGCGGAGGAACGAATGTGCGCAGAAATTTGTGTAAATTACGGCGCCATTCGAGGTGTACGATTGCATGTGTTATTTTTCACCGAGAACAAATGACACAGATATTGTCAGACATGATAATCGCGAAGTGTCGAGACTAACAATAAGGGATTTAAGGAAGGTAGATCGGAATTAGTAGAGGAGTTGTAGAGGATTATTGCACCGTGCAGTACAGCATTGCCCTATAATAAACTGATAAAATCTTAGCAGCTGATCAACGTAAAGATAAGAGAACCAGCATTTGGGGATGGTTTAAATATCCAGATTTGAAAGAGAGCACATCAAATACGGTTGTATTGCGTTGATAACAGAATTCTGCCTGTATGTACGTGTATCAAGCCCAGACAATGTTTACTGCGTATATACAATTAGACATTATGTTTATACATATTCAGCCGTACAGGAATAATTATTAGTTGCCAAATCTGAAGCTTATAGGATGGATACACGTCTCCTTTTTACGTCGGCGTGCTCGAGTATCAGATTATGATGTACAGCGTCGATCGTGTTTCCTATTGTATTTGCTCATTTCTATACAACGGTTCAAGATTGTACATTTTTTCATTCCCCTTTATTTTCTCACCGCTTTTCGCCTGCCATTAGATCAAGTCTTACCGCACTAAGTGTAAACCGAATTGTGAGCAATCACATTCCACGAACTCTCTCGAGTATATTTTCCCCATTGTAGCGAGAATAATAATCCCTATTTTTCAACTGCTGCAGAATAGCTAAGTAGAGAATATGTAATAATGGTAATAAATAGGCGTATACGTTGCAAGATCTGCCTATATGGTAACGCGTGTTATTTTCGCTAAATACTACGAGCTCTTCGTCCGCCGTTACACACCGCAACTTCCAGAATTAATAACAATTAAAACTGATTTCAAGCGACGTCGGTTTATTACGGTTATTATTATTATTATTATTATTACCATGATTATTATTAAAGTTCTTCCCATTACGATTGTCACCCATTACGGCGTCGGAATTAAGAAAACATGGCCAGAAACCTTGAAATAATAATAACAACGAAGGAATAGAGTAGGCATTATATACTTATGTGTATGATGACGAGTGAAATTTATGTGACGACGAAGACGCGAATCGGACTGTGCGGATAAAAAATAATTAAATAGGTTATATTACATGTGCGATTATGCGCGCACGTGTTGGAAATATATTACTGTAACGATCCAAACTGTAGTTTATATAGCAGATATGATGTGATCTCTAGCTTGTCTAAAGACGATGCCTATGAAGACGTATTGCATTTCTTTTTATACACAATCAATCATTGATTCAATATCTTACATATGCCTTATGTATTTGACTCGAAGACCCTTGTTAATCAGACAACATATAACAACTAGATCCAATTGGTGTCAATTAAACCGTGTTACCTTTTCCGACAAGCAATCTAAGCCTTTAGTGTCAAATATAGAATTAACACGCGAAGATGTCGGCTCTTTTTATCACGATTGTATTAATTTTATTTTTCAACTGCTACGAACGCTGTTCACAATTCTATGCGAAACAATTTGAAGCGCAAAGAAAACTAGACGGAGAAATTAAGATATTTTAATCGGTTCGTCATTTTTTCCGGTCAACATAATTCTCAAAGCACGTACGCGTAAATACGCGGCAGCAAAAGTTTTCAGCATACATCGTTAAGTGGAATAATACCTGCATCTGAATATAAGATGTGCAATAAATAAATGTCACAGCGATAAGTTCAGCCTGTTCGCAACTGGATATTTTCAATAACGACTGATTGTTGGGAGCGTATATGTAAACGATATATTCGTTCAGCTTAGGGATATAAAAAAAATAGTCACTATTATCGTCAGCTGTTCGGGACGACTTAATTTATGTGCCTACGAATTCGCAATTTCGTATTCAGTAACTGGAAATCTAACTTCTGAGAAGTAGGTATAATACGAAAGGATAGGTGCAAGTCATATCCTGCAGTGAGATACATACCGCGAACGAAAAGAAGGCCGAAGGAGGCTCCTCGAGTATGTTGTTGAAAAAAATACTTTGCCATTGTCGACAACATTTCGCTTCTCGGGTATCTACATCGTAGGTGTATGTAATACATCAATAGAACTCTGAGCCCTTGAACCATCCAGCATTGCGAGACTACAAACTTGGCACGTGAATCAAGGAAGTAAGTCCAAAGTTTCACTGCGCTGTGTCGTTATACTTGTGTTTGTTTTACTTCTTTTTTTTTCGTTTATTCGCGGCATCGATGGCTAAGGAAAGAGTTACAAAATATGTGTACGAAAAATCCCGATAGTTTAGCTTTGAATATTTTTTCATCCTTTTGCACTTGACGAGTGAATTCTTCCATCGTTGTGTTTATCTTCTCTTTCGTTTGATGACATTTTATCGTTTTTATCGTTTTTTTTTTTCAATTCTCATTCGCGATTACGTAGTTTGGCCAAACGCCGACGTGTCGAACAACAGGAGCTTTGTGTATAATTATTCCCGCACGGATCTTACACCGTCGATAATTAATTTTGCCTAGGCCTACTGCTACCAGGTACGTATCCAGGTAATAATATTCGACATACTACGTATTTATAATGTACGTAAAACAAATTTCAGAGAGGTGCGAATCTTGCAGAATAATCCTTATACCTATATGGCAAACAGACGCGTGTTGTACGTATAAGCTGTAAATGACCAGTTGGTTAACGACAACAACAAGACCTGATTCGATTTGTACGCGACGCAAGAGAAGTCGGTAATTCGTTAATTAAGCGTTGCAGCTGAATTTATTCGCATTGAATACCTATATTGAAATCGCGCAATCACGTAATATGGTACATATATGCAATGCGTGCAAGTCTTTTTTTTGCAGCATAAACAAGTCTCGGTAAAAATATTTTAACCTGTCTCTTCGAAACATTATATATGTGCGTGCGTGCGTGCGTGTATATATATATATATATATATATATATATATATATATATGTATATAGTTTTTTTTTTGCACACTACACACGATATTTAAATATATAAAAAAATCGCCGATGGTAGGGTAAGACGTAGGTCGGTTTGGTGTGAAATGCTTAATGTATGTGAAGAAAAAACCAACTGACCAAAAGTTCGCTCGACTCTCTTACGTACGGAATATTAATTATCGTATCCTATCCCAGAAAAGTTGTTGCGAGTATAATAATAGCTCGATACCCCCCCCCCCCCCCCCCCCCGCCCCAATCTACATCGTTATACATATATCGTCTGGGTTTAAACGGAACGGCAGCATTGGAGGTAGGTAACAAGATACGAGCAACACCGTGGCTTAAGAATCGATAGCGTCCGATGATTGTTGTCGAAGGATCGATAGCGCATTCCTATCGACGTGTAAATACAGTCGTACGGCTCTTGTGTATTGTGGTGACCTTGTATTTTCTCTCCGTTTTCCTGTCTCATCTCCCGCTATGCTTGTGTAACTCTAGACGCCGCGTCACTTCATGCTCATATAGACATCGCCGCGTAACGTTTACGTATATTAGCTACAAATGGTAACGAGGAAAATGATTTGAAATAATTTTCCGTTGTTTTACGCGATTCCCCCCCCCCCACCCCCCTTCCGCCCCGCGGTTTCCGATCCATATCGGAAACATATCCAATAATGTTATCGAGGAAAATTTACATAATCAATCATTTGACAAATGCAAATGACAAAAAAAAAAAAAAAAATAAATAAAAATAAATAAATAACAAATAGGAAGCAATAATAGCTATGTAAAAAACGGTCTGATTTATACTCGCAACGCGTTTATCATACTTTACATCCTACACGGTATATAAGACTCACTGAAACGGGGAGCGTCAGAAGTAGTTATAATATACGGTTAAAGTGTATGTACCTAAGCTCCTCTTTCCTCCTCCTCCTCCTCCTTCTCGGTTACACCTATGCACTCACCTGCAGTAGCATGCGACATGCATAATGCATTGGGACATGCATGTGTGTCCAAGTCGGGGAGTGGGGGGGAGGTCGAGGAGCGTTGCACTCGCCTCTGTCAGACTTTACGGCGTTAGCGGCAAAAGCCACGCGCACGTGTAGCAGCTCACGATCAGCTGTATTCTTCGCGCGCGATCGATCATTGCATATCCCCTCCCAAAGAATACCCAACCTTTCGTCCTTCCGCCGTGACGAACATGTATTATCACGTGGAATCGATTCTTCCTTTCCCTTATATCCCAACTTTACGACGAGATTACATGCCGTTGATTGTTTTTTTTTTTTTTTTTCAATTATTTTTGGAACGACGCAACGGTTCTCTACGATCGACAGTGCGGTGTCTTCCCTACTGAAAATGTTCATGTGTCAAGTCGTATAATGTTTTGAAAGAATTCGGCGTGTAATTTATTACACGGTTTGTTTGGAACATTCTATAAAATGTATAAGAAATCGCATAACTAATTATGAAAGCCCGAATCATCAGATATACTGGATCAAAATTTATCTAGTATATCTGATGATTCGTGCTTTCGTAATTTATTACGTTATTTCTTATATATCTTATCGGATTTACAAAATAAATCATTTAATAAATTACACGCTGAATTCTTTGAAAACGTGATATGATTTGACACATAAACATTTTCAGTAGTGTTCCTTCTCTAACCTTTTCTGTTTCCATTTGCCCTGGCCTTAATACACCGCAACAAGTATATTTACAGATAACCAATATGTACGTGACACATATATCAATCGCCGCGGCGTATATCAAGGATTTTATTTGCAAATAATGTCTGGTTAGATAACATATTTTACTATATGTATTACTTAATCATTCCGCCTTCACGCTCTCTCTTTCTCTATTTGTCGACTCATTTAATCCCTTTTTTACTCGGGGTGAAAATATCAGGAGCAGCGGATTGTAATGTATAACATATGTAACAAACCCGACTGTAGAAAGTCAGATTTGCAAATCATTCCTACGACTCGCACGAATACCTACATTTCGCTACGTGTATACTATATACCTTCCGTTACTTATAGATATATACCTACAATGAGTTGGTGGGAAGAAAAAGAGGCTACACTTTTTATCGGGTCGGGTTCCCTCCGTCTCTCTCTTTTTTTGCCCCCCATATCTGTCGGTCAAACGTATCAATCGAAATACATTCACGCTTCCGCAGGTTCTTACGCATTACAAACGCACACGTTTTCAAAATTGCTTTGAGCAATTTTACCAGCTGACAATGAGTATCGTTCTTTTATTTATTTTCCTTTATTCTTTTTTTTTTTTTTTCGTTTTCTTCTGATTTTTACCACACGTTTTGAATGATTTTATTTTTTATTTCTCTCCACTAGCGGTAAACGTTGAGTGAACGTATATTACGTGGAAGAAAAAGAACGCGCCCGCAAAGCCGTCATCTCGTGCCAGTCGTCAACGATTGTAAAAGTTTCCGTTGACTTTGCGGGGAATTCTGATCGCGGATTGAAACGATGACAGCAATGCCGCCCCACGCTGTGCAACAGTTGATACCGGCTCTTTCTCTTTCTCGACGTAAAGGAGAACACGTGCCGCGCGTGGTTTGCATTCCCATGATTTTCGTATCATCGTCATACAATCCTCGGATGGATTAGAATTACTGAACAATGTTGCCGCTGGCGTTCGAGGACGGCCGATTCCTACTGTATGTGTGGGTAAATTACACGTGCAACTCACCTCAGCGAGTACGGATCCATGTTCTTAGCTGGAGTGTAGTAGTAGTAGTAGTGGTAGTAGTAGTAATAGTAGTAGAGTAGTAGTAGTAGTAGTAGTGGTAGTAGTAGTAATAGTAGTAGTGGTGGTGGTGGTAGTGTAGTACTAGTTGGGAGTTTTCGCCTTGTTGCCTCTTCTGTTTATTTACGAATTATGTAGACACATGCATATGCATGCGTATGTCACACTTCACGCTCTGTTAAATTTAGTTTCGGCTTTTCGTATCTTTTTCCTTTTTTTTTTTCTCGCTCTTCTTCTCGCGTCTCTTCTTTTTATGGTTAACCTTGATTGGTCTCCGGTCGCTGCGGTGTGTGGATATATGTCTTCGAATTAAAATTCACTCATCTGTACGTATAGTAAAAAAGTCGAATGCGTGTGTGTGTATGTGCGTGTGTGACTGTGTTCTAAAAATTTGTTTCTCGTCAACTCCTTCCGTTCCGGTGCGGTGAAAACCTCGTTTTCATATTACCTCCTGAAACGTAAGAAGAGATCAAATCTGTGGGTGAAGAAACATCGAACGTTTTTTTTCAAACGCAACAATACTGTAATAACAATGATAAATCGTATAGTGTAACGAGGGAAAAAAATTGTTGTTCCAGTATATATTTTTTACATTTATTACTTCTTACGTGCAGGATGACTTTAATTTCGCGCGACACAAGTCACGTGCATATTTCTAAAACACTAGACACCGTCCAAGGCTCGAGATACAAAACGTCTGACGATAAGCGAGTTCAAGTCTCGCGTAAGCCAATGCTGTTGTACGTAATACGACATACCGGGTGTACAGCAGCAATCATTTGCAGAGCCGAGCTACTTTGTATTTTGCCTTTGTTGTAAGTTGCTAAGGCCGCGGTCGGGTGTGCAGGTTCCGCATAATGTAATGCATGAGTACATATCCTTGCTGGCGTATATACGACAGGCGTGCCGTGTCTATGTCCGTGAAGTGAAATTTGCGTTATACACTATCGAGAGATAGGAGAGCACGATATGACACATATGATTTATTTTCTTATCTCGGGCAACCAGAGATTGACGATGGCGTTATTGACACGCTACACGGAGACTTAGCAAAATTTATATTTTTCTCAGATTACGCGCGATGTGCACGTTTCTCTTGTTATCAACGCATGATACAACGCGTTCCAGGTTCTCGGTGCTGTATTTCTCTCTCTCGATTGTCGAACAGATAAAACTATTTAAAAACGTCTCGATTCGAATACGCGTTATTGAATACTCGTAAAATTTTCGCGCGTCGTTATCGTGCCGTAAAGCAACCTGCCGTATAAAACATAGAGTGAGAGAAGAAGCCAGGCTACGATATACAGTATACGATTTATCACGTGTAGCAAGTAATTGTAATTTCATTCGCCGTCGCTCGTACAATCCTCAATTTATATACACACACGCTTATGTACATCATACAATAATACCGTACTTACTTTCACCCCTCCGCTCAGGCGTCGCCGGGGTTTTTTCCCTTCTAATCCTTCCTTCGATCGTTCCTCGCTTGTTCCACCAAAAGTCAGTGGGTCGCGTTAAATTGTCGAATACTCGTGCAGACGACGACGAGTTCGAAAGTCACGAAGCACTAGGAGAAGTATACGAAGACGGAAGAGGAAGCTTAGGACGTACGGGAGTGCAAAGGACAATGGACACGAGCGTGTTATTCGGTCGGGATGAGGATGCGTAGGTAGAGCGTTAGACCGCGAGTGGATGTATGCGTGTGACCCTCTCCAGTGGTGGCTGACTGACTTACCGACTGACTGCCGGACCGCACGGCCAAACAACCGCGACTGATCAGACCTCTGGAGTTTCGCAGCTACGGACCATCGACGGACCGGCTCTTAATTCAGGAGATCTGACAATGAGCCAACCCCGGAACGGCATGCGCCGGCTGCAGTACTCCTCACAGTCATCATACATCAGACATTGGCTACCGGCCGCCCCATAATTCCGCCGATGACGCCGGTCGACATTATCGCTCGCCAATCCGTTTAATTTTCACGCTAATTGCACGCCGATCTCGCGTATTAGATACACGACGTACCGATCGCTCGATACTAGATCGAATCAATTATCAGATACACGATTTTCTTAATTGGTAATTACCCGGAACAACATCGGGAACAATACCAACTGGAAATGATTATTATATCGTGTTTAAATGTCTTTATCTCTTGCCTCCGACAATCGTACGTGTTTTTTGGCAATGGGCTGTGCTTACTTACGATCGGACTGACTTGTAAGTGTAAATTACATTTCCTTACGTCGCGATGATATTATAGGTCTGTTTTCTTGTCTTCCTGCCGCAGCGTCTTTGCGAGATATACGTGTACATATTCGGAATACGGAAGGTGTAGAAAACCGTGTCTCTAAAGTTGTTGTACTCTTTCGTTATTTCAGAAATCCTCACTTGCGCACCTATACTTGTACAAGCACAAAGCATATCATCCTGCGATAGCCGGATAGTGTTTCTGGAACATTCGCAGCTCCGGACACATCGATACGATACGATATTTCCGAACTGATTCGTGCATTGGTATACGTGCAAATAATGTGATTTCCCCAGTTATAATTGACCGTCGAGTTTCATGCGGTTAAAGAAATGTCGTAAGAACCCAGATAGAACACGCGTACAGATAATGTCCGAGTGACCGTCTAAAATACGTATAGTACCTATCCGTAAAATCCGTTAATTACGGATAATGTACATATTGTAGACGGTCTATCTTGGAGTCTATTTGTACGTTTTACTTTGCTGAATTACTGTCTTTTTGTATTCCTCATGCGAGTATTTTGATTCGTGGAGAATGTTTGGCACACGCAACGAAAAAAATTGACGTTCGTTAAGTGATTGCTGCTATATATAGGCAGTGAACAAATGTAGGTGATCCGATGAATAAGAAAGGTAATACCCAGGACCAGGCGCGAATCCATGGCCGGGGGGGAGCAGAGCTCGTATATGTGTAATTACTTTTCTTCGGCTTTGAGACAAATCAGGTGTTCAAATCTTGAGACTTATTTTGATGAACCAATACCGCGACAAATATTTTTTCACTGATCTAACATTACCTAAGAATATTGCACACCAATAAATTAACGGCCATAGAGGGACAAACAAGATAAAAATGCAATTCTCCGATCGTAGTTCATTGCCAACGTAATTAACTAGGGAGAAAAGTTTGCTGTCGCGGAATGAATTTCCATGTGTTTACTGTTACAATCAGGGTTTTGAGGGTATCAGGATTCTTCAGATCGGGTCGAGGCTGGAAAAATCTATAAGTATCGGGTCGGGGTCTCGAAAACTTCTGGATTCGTGAAAATGTCGGGATTCACGAAAACATCAGTTTTATCGAAATTTCCGGGATGCCAGTATCTCCCGATGAAAGATGACTTTTAACTGAAAATATTGATGTCACTTAGATATATACTATTCACTATTAGTATTTAGCATTTGTCCAATATTACATGTCCAATATTAGATGAGTTAGGTTATCCGCGTTTCGGGTTTCTCGACAATTTCTGTTTTCCCGAAGATATTGGGTTTTACGAAGATTCCGGGTTGTCAGAAAGTCCCGAGTTTCCCGAAGATTTCAACTTTCCCGACCATTCCGGTATCGGTAAAAAAACCCGATTCGATACAAACCCGTTTCGAATCCGAACTTTTTCCCTCCGAGATTTCGGGAATCCGCAAGGCGTAATTAAAGTATTATGAGACCTAAAAGTATCAGACGTAAGCTTATTGGATGTGAGAAAAAAAAAAAAAAAAAATACAAAAAGTACAAAATAATTTTGTTTTCAGGATTGACCTGACCGATTTGATTGAAAATTTAATGTGATATTGAGAGAGTCAAGAGCTTTCACAGATACAATGGACAGATTTTTAGTTTATTCGTCTTTATGCCCGAAAAGTATCACAGTAAGGAACAAAAATTTGAGAGAAAATAATTGTTCTTATCATGAATTTAAGAAGCTCAAAATCTGTCCATTGTGTCTACAAAGATTCTTGACGTTGTCAATATCACCCTGTTTATATATATATGGGTCATTCCATGTCAATTCAACGACGTTGCGACGGTGACCCTCTTAGATTTTTATGATTTTTTAATATATTTTTATACATATAGAAAGAAGTCCTCAGCTAAATTTTTAGCTCTTTATCTCTTCCCATTCCGGAGTTGTCGATTTTTGAAGAAAATAACGAAAAAAATTCATGTTTCTGACAACAATTGAAATAACCTAATTAAATACACAAATTTTTAAGTATATTTTGATGCTCTTTCTGAAAAAAAATACAAAAATTGAAAAAAAAATTTTATTCATGCTTTCTTGGCCATTTTTAATCGAAAAATTGGATTTTCGTTCAATGGGACACTTCTGATTTTATCCAAAAAAATTTACCAAATTCTACGTTAAAAAACAAAATCTTTGAGCCATAATATAAGATGGGCTTTCAATAACTTCTAGTGAAAATAATTTAAAAACGAATTTTTTTCAGTAATTTTGATTTATTTTCAGAAAAACAATTAAAAATCCAATTTTTCGATTAAAAATGGCCAAGAAAGCATGAATAAAATTTTTTTTTCAATTTTTGTATTTTTTTTCAGAAAGAGCATCAAAATATACTTAAAAATTTGTGTATTTAATTAGGTTATTTCAATTGTTGTCAGAAACATGAATTTTTTTCGTTAATTTCTTCAAAAATCGACAACTCCGGAATGGGAAGAGATAAAGAGCTAAAAATTTAGCTGAGGACTTCTTTCTATATGTATAATAACATATTAAAAAATCATAAAAATCTAAGAGGGTTACCGTCGCAACGTCGTTGAATTGACATGGAATGACCCATATATATAAATGTCTGTCTAAAATAATATAATTATTTTTCAAATAAATCGGTCTAGTCACTTAATAATTTTTATTATTTTATTTTTTTCTCCATACCCAATTGATATTGAGCTCTGATACTTTCAGGATCTTAGTATTTTAATAGTACTTACTTATCCATAAAATATCATTCTGATATTTGCAAGAAGCATTTTCACTCTACTTTTCCCCCTAAGGCCTTTTTATAACTATCTCACATATGGTCACATCAATATTATAATTATAATTTTAATCGATTTTTCCTTCAAGTAATTAATTAATCGATTGTGAGTATAAAACAACATTGCTTGCAATATACTGCTCCATGAAAACGAGCCTTTAAAATTTATTCTATGAAATTGTCCACAGTTCAATTTACATTACTTTGAAATACATTCGTGAAATCAATAAAAATCTTAAAGTTTCAAACGTTGTGAAGGGATTTCGAAATCGCAATAATTTGTTGTAAATTAGCGATTTTTAGTAATCTCACAAAGGTTAATTAAAGAGTACCGACAACTGGGGCGTGTGATTACACAGCGGTTTTTAGAAAAAACAAGCATCCGAGAAACTTTGAACCTTCACCAATTTATATGGTTTTAAAAGCCGATTGTTTCCACTTTACCTTTTGCTTCTCGAGCATACAAACCTTCATGAAGATTTTTGTTTGCTACTTCCGAATTTTCCTTTCAACTCCCAACCATTAAAACAAACTGATCCACAGTACTTTTCAAATTTGAACAAAAAAAATATCTTTGTGTTACATAAATGTCATTTACATATCAACCGCCAAAATAACTTCTACTTTTCACAGTAGTTTTTGCTAAAAGAATATCGGGTCGGAGCGATTTGAAAAAATTTTTTCGGGTCAAAGCTATTAGTACTAATTTGTTTCACGTATTAGTTGTTGACAAAATATGCAGCAATAAGTTTTATCAAGGCAAACCTTGATTAAAGGTTTAAAGTCTGAAAGTATGAAAGTTTAATATACAGTCATGATTTGCAGTATTTTTTACAGTAATAAATATACGTTTTTTTTTTCGTATTTATAAAATTTATCATGTAATTTTATCTTTGCCCCCTCCACCCCTCTCCCCGCCACCCCTCTCCCCTCCGCCCCTCTCCCCTTCCCCAAAATTTGTCCTGGATGCGCGTGCAAGGCCAAGAAAAAATTATACATGAACAGTAAAAAGATTTGAATGCAGCGATTGTGAAAAATCTATGAAACGTAAACTCCAGTTTCGATAAGTGTAGGTACAATTTTATCAAAAGTAAACAACACAAGTATTTGTAACGTTCTTTACTCATTTATTTTCGACAGCCTATATCCGTATAATTAATTATATCACAGTACGGGGTCTCTCCCAAGTAATTCGTGTCCACATTATTCCGATGGCTCCGTCTTTCTTGATTTTATTTCAATTAGGCATGTTTGGCCAAGTATAATTCATACCGCTCGAATGGCTTTCGCGTTACGTTATGTTACGTGTATTATATACATATGGCGCGAAACAGCTGCTTGTTCGACTGTTGTGATAAAAATATAAATTGATATAATAAGGCGATCGGCACACATACGCATACATAGATACAATATATACGATGTTTACCTGTCGTATATACGGCCACTTTGGGCGATAGTTAATTAGACAATGATTCATTAGCTGTGGGCTGCTTGGGATGGGTGTGCTGTACAAACGGCGTTGACGCAGGTCTACATTGATTAATAAAATAATATTATAACACGATACGCGGAATCACATATGAGTATGTGTTTAATAATTATCTGAAGATCGCGAATCCGGCAATATTATAGTTCGTATAGCACAATGCGATCAGTCGTATCGGTTGGAAATATCTCATTGCCAAGTTGTTCGCGTAAGATCAGGTTGACACGTTGAAATTATCCAATTATCTACGTTTTTTTCCACGTTGTTTCGACGATATACGCTTGTCGCCTTCGTCGGCTGTATTACAAGATCAAATATGCCGATTTGTGCGGTTTTTATCGCGTGGGTGATTTAAAACGACGCCGTTTTTTCAGCGACCAGGTTATACCCTTGATTGTTGTATATTATGCACGTTTATTACGTACGTATGACGATCGGTTGTCTGTGAGGGGATCGCGAGACAGGGCCGTAAAGATGTTCGGTACGCCATGCCGTCACAATTTGCGAACGTTTATAAGGTTCAACGAGGCACTTGACCCGCGCCATTGCGATACCACTGGATGATGAAACGGCACGCGGGCTCTCCGTACAATTCAATATCATCGTAAATCTTACGTGAAATAATGCGATGCGGCTTTATAAGGCACCGGATCGTTATCGCGATATGAAGGTTAAAATATGAAATGTACGAAAAAAAAAAAGAAAACTGCGTACACCTATACGGCGATTGTTTTCACACATCCGTGTACCCTGTAGACATCGGAACTCAGTCGTAGCTTATATTATTTATTTGTCAAACAATGCACGGGATATGAAATTTGGCGAACGGTATATTGACGTAGCTAGCGACCAGCTGCTGAGCGTTATCAACGAATAAATAAGTGATTAAACGTAAAATTCACTCATGCGCAGTGGCGAAACGTATTTATTATTTATATATAGGTATCTGTGTTTTTTGTTTAATTAATTATTGATGAATAGTTAAAAATTTTCGAAACCTTCGGTGAATGCATTTCTTCTTACAACAAAGATATCAACGAATATTTCGGAAACTTACAGAATTGATTCTATAATGTTGTTGAAATCTCGATTAGTATTATACGCCTTTTGTACATGTCATAATACGTTTCCAACTCGTGATTATGTACCGAACGATAAGACAGCATGTGAGCAATGAATTGAGAGTCGAGTGTATATGTATATGTATGTGCACATGTATATACACATCTGTATCAGTATATTTTACATGAATCAGTCAGCCGTGTGTACAGAGTGACAAAATATCGTTCGTTACACATTTTATCGATAATATATTCCCATTTCTTAAATTAAATCATAAAATTTACCCAATTTACCGTAGTTTACGGGAAACGAAGAATAAATGTTAGTCAATAATGGAAATTCGAAAGAGTTTCTCTTTTTGTCAACTTACTCCGCAGGGCAGCCGTTTAAAAATTTCATTTCCTCCGTCCGGCGACACCTTCTGTCAAATCTCTTATTGTACGCTTCTGCACCATGTACGATTTTTCAGCCACACCGTTGACGATAGAAATCGTTGTAGATCGCATTCGAATAAATAATTATACTTGTATCGTATGACTGACAGTTCGTATAATGCGAGCAATACAGAACGTGAGTCTGCGAATTCCGCGAAATTTTTACAGGCGATAACGCGGCTATCTTTGCGACCCGAAGTCGACGACACTCCGATTTTAAATAATGGGTACTGATGGAATTTTTGCTCATACTTAATAACACGCAGATATATATATATCCGACCTATGTATATATCGTATAATATTATGTACATAATTATAATACGTAGGTACGTAAACAATGGATCTGCCTGTCGCGTGTTGACACTGTTTTATATTTATATTGCAAAAATATTCTGTTTGCTTTAGTTTAAATAGTTTAAAGATACATGTACGGGTACAAGGTGTAAAATGTACGTATAATTACTCATGTGTGGATTAGGTTTTGCCTATTTTTAGAAAAAATTTATCGCCACTTCTACGCGGTAGTTATATCTATATGTAGCGTAGTACATCAAGTCCGTATAAATTATATACCCAAAGACATACGGAAGCCAGGGGCATGACATGCCTGCCTGTTTCTGTAATATAAGGTTACGGGTATACATACGCTAATATATGCTTGTATCATTGTATCGTAAAGTTGTGTATACAAATTGTTTGCGATCTTTTTATAATTGAGGAAACCAAATTCTACGTTGTAATATTTAAAAAATCAAATAATACACACGCGTGTACGAAGATTCGTGACTGACTTATATTAAAACATAATATCTTGTACGCGAATTCTCGCGCGAAGAGAAACCTCTGCTCGAAGAGTTACACCACTTCCGTTCCTCGCTCTTATCTCGCGATTTTTTAATCAAGCCGTTTTCTTACTTCCTCTCTACCCCGCATCCTCGCCTGTCATTCCGAAATTTTGCTATCGCGCAATTCACGTAGATATAATATACCGTAATAATATTCATGATTTCTACCTGCAAGCTTATAATTATCAGTTTTGCGCGTCGTTGTGATTCTTTTCAGAGGCAGGTGTATTAATGTATATCGAGATATATGGGTATGCCTGTACTCCGTACCTTCGTAAATACAGCGTAACTAGCTATTGTATATAATTATAATATTATAATGCCGTTTTTCTTCGTTTGGCATGAAAAGATGAATATGCGACAGTGAAGCAGAGTATACTATCGGCATCTCTTGTATGTCTGGCCTAGAATTTGCCGAATCCATTTGACCCCGCGCGTGACACCGTATAATTAATTAAGCCCAGGGTGCGAACGTATTTCAGCTTTTTATACGCGATATCTCTACCAGTTTGCGTTATAGCCCTGTCAGAATTGAATAATCAGCTATAGTGACAATTGGACAAAAAGGACAATTTCACGTCAACCGCAGGATCGTGTAACCAGCTCTAATTATAATTATTGACGTAATTTCAATTTTCAATCGCTCTCGTTGAATTCGTGATGTCTTTTGCGATTGTTTCTTTGATAACAGCGGGTAAAGTTTCGATATAGATATTTTGGAAGTACGGATATCACGCGACTATACACAACAATTGCACAATTTCCGGTAATTCTTTTCTTTTTTTCTTGTTCCCCAAACGCATTTTTTATTTCAATTTTTATTTTTTATTTTTCACGCGGTACACAATATTTTCCATGTAAGAACGATATGCGAAGGTGAAGTGGGCCGTTAAAGATCTACATAATCTTAATCTGCGCTATAAAATAGACGTCAACTAGATATCAGGTACGAATTATACGTAATAATTGGGAATTGAAGCGAAGGAGTAAAGCGCGAGAAGAAAAGAAATGGTGAAAAATTACCTCTCGGTCCTCATCGCCCCGCGTAGTTTAATATCAGG
Source organism: Neodiprion fabricii (assembly GCF_021155785.1). Lineage (NCBI taxonomy): Eukaryota > Metazoa > Arthropoda > Insecta > Hymenoptera > Diprionidae > Neodiprion > Neodiprion fabricii. The sequence continues at coordinate 15,048,907 of NC_060242.1, read as the reverse complement.
ACCGTCACAATTAGGGATGATGTTGCGGTAGGGTCATGACATTCGACTGCTAGAGCACACTCTCGCGGTTATGAACTGACACGAGAACGTGAAATTTTTCCCTGATACACTTAATCGCCCCACCATTATGTATATAGGTGTGTATCGCATATATACCTAACGTAAATTATAGTCTTTGAACAGTTGGGGATGATCAGTTGACAATAAGTTACTTCATTTCGCACGCATTTGCTCTCTTTTTTTTTCGCTCGGTCTCCCATCTTCCATCCTTGGGGTTCTTCAAACACGTATAATCACATGAATGCGGTATTGCTCGAACGAAAGATAATTTTCCAACCTGTTTACAACATGGTATAAATGTCTCACTTTCGGTAGAAAAAGGAAATATTTTTTTTTTAAATAAATGCCGACACTGCAGTTATTATGCCAATTTATATTCATGGCTATACTGTTGTCGATATATGTACTTGACCGGATTACGTTTCTTCGACTTTTCGTATGTTTCTCTTACGAATCGGTCTACCATCATGCAGAAGATAGTTTTTGTTTGTTTTCTGCGTTCATCGGGTTAGCTTGATAATACGGTAATACTGATCTGATTGTGAGTCGCAGATTACGAACTGGTTGATATCGAAGCCCGTAGCTGGCCCGAAGTGAATTCGTGCATAGTCGAATCTTTGACGCATGTATATTGTACGTATACCCAAAGCACATACGTAACGCGGCATTTTGTGTAAATATACGTTCATTGCAAGACAGACAATGAGCGAGATTTCCGCGCTAGATGAGGAGTAGAAAGACAGAGAGAGAGAGAGAGAGAGAGACTGGGGGAGAGCTAAGCGTAAAAAGATTATCCGCTACAATTATACTCACGATAAACATGTAATTATAATTAGTATTTGCTTGTTCTCACATAATTGCTTACGATTCTCGTGACTCTTCGGCACACCATTTAATAATAGGTATGTTAAAACGAATATGTATTATACCTACATTCGTGCTAATGTACTGTATGCAGCACACAACGTGTGTGCACAGCGTGTTATGTGTGCGTTTATAGGTATTTACATATTACAAGCTTCGTGGAATATTTTAGTTGCGTAGAAATTTCATCAGGCATCATATATTGTGATAGGTATGTGTGCCGACAGCAGCGTTGTTTTTCTGCATGTATGTCGTGTGGTCCAGATGATTGTCATGTGACAAAAATTCACGCATACACATTCAGAGAATAAATAACCATTTTTTATTTCTCCGCAAATCCATGCGATTTCGGTGGATATATATGATATCTAAATATATCGCATGAGAGTCCCGACAAACAGATCATGGCAATTAGAATATGCGAAGGTATTTGTGCATATCCTGTTCGTAACTCATATTTAATCTCGAAATACTTACCAAGTTCGCGACAGACATTCTTCTCACACTTCGGAATTTGAGATAATTTTCTAACCGAGTTCAAATAACAATCGGCTTCATTGCGATCGGATTGTTACGCCTCTTCACTTATTTTCAAGTCAAATTCTCCCGGGAATTAAGCGGTGGCACTAGCCGGCAGAAATCTTCATTCAATACCGGCGATCACCACGCCATACCTGTTCGGTCGGTAATTGATCGACAGATTCCGTCTGTCAGTGGCTGCCAACAGAGAGAAACCTCTGCCAACTTAAATTCATCACACCTCTGGCTTCAGTCTTCGGGTTGCAGACAATCCAAGATGGCGGTGTGGAGTAGCATGCTCCGTACCTTGGGTCAAAATATTGTCAAATATCGCGGAACCGTGCCGGTAAAATTTCCAAACAATGGTGAGTTGTTGGCATTAATGACAAGCTAACGTAATTTGTTCACGTGTCGTGGCCTCGGGCTTCCGGACTCGGTGAAAACGGATGAAACAAGGTTACGCAACTCGCCTGACCGGAGGCAACGTCAATAACCCAGCCACCGACGAGTGGACTTACTTACGACGTTCACCAGCTTTACGAGATGATGATGCTCCGTTCCACATTCAGCAATTTTTAATTACGCAACTCTCGCTTCTCCTTCAATTTTCATTTCATTCATTCTCGCCAAGTATCGGAGCAATTTTCCAACCTAACCAAGTGCTTGGTACTTCACGTGTATTGTTCGTTGAGGAGACCTGAGAACGTGTTCAAATTTCGACCATTTAGTCAACAATGAAAATAACAATGGAACCTTGTCGAATTTGGAAAAACAATCTTATTCTACATTTTTTATGGAATTTTCCTAGGATTGTTTTCCATTCTATGTTTTGTGTTTTAAATACTGAAAATGATCGACAAAAGATTTTATTCTATCGATTTCAGGAGCCATTAGAAATATGTCAGATCATGGTCCACGCATATTCCCCCTTCAGCCGAGCAGATGGCAGTGGAACAAGACCAAGGACCTTTTTCACTTTTACATGATGCTGGGACTCATTCCTGTCGCCATCATTGTTACAGGATCTTACATTTTTATCGGACCTGCCACTCTGCAAGAAATCCCTGAAGGCTACGTTCCGAAACATTGGGAATACTACAGAGTGCGTAACATACTTTATTACAGTACTTTAACATACTTTACGCTATAGTTTTTCTGTGGATCCTTAGAATTTATGCTCAGCTAGTTTTCTAGCTTATAGGACTGCTCTTCCATTGGTAGAGAAAAATAGCTGTGAATAGTCGAGGATACCGATAGTCTAAATTGGCTGTTATTTTTATTGTGTAACGTACAATGAAACCAATATTTAACTTGGAGTTAAATCCCGTTGCAGAATCCAATATCCCGGTTTCTGTCTCGTTACATCTTCGCCTCGCATCAGCAGGACTACGAAAAAGCATTGCACTTTTTATGGGAAGAAAATGAAAAAACAAAGCTCCGTCACTTGGAAGAACGTGTCCTAAACTTGATGAAGGACAGGACTGATTATCAGGCATGGTACTACAGACCGGGCATTGCCAAGTATCACAGATACAGTCGTAAGGCACTCGAAGAAATCAACTCCATGGATGGAGAATAAACTTCCAATAGAGCTCTTATCCTCCCATGATAAGATATAGATTATGAAAATTTTAGTTTCTTTCTTAATTAACCCTGTCATGATCCAGCGTGCATGTTAACAACTTTCAATTATTGTTAATGGTCTCAATTTGAAAGTTTTAAAGCAAGCGAGGAAATGTAGTGTCGAATTCGCATTCGTCGCGTTTACCTGGGCGATAAGGTATCACTGTACAGATTGAGTGTATAAATAACGCATTAAAGTTGCACCAACCAACAAAGCGAACAACGTCGTTCATTTAGTATTACATTATCAACTTTTTTTTAAACAAAATTTCTACCTTTGTTTTTTTTTTCCTCAAAATAATCGAGCAGTCTTCACCGCTGCTTTTCCAGATTATGCAATTCCTGAGCAAAGTTGATACGGAGACGACTAATATCTTACCATTTATTACGTGAGTTTGATTCAAGTTCTGTAGGCACAACTTTCTGATTTACGCAGTGATTCCACATTTATTTCTTGAAACCAACTTTATTAAGTTGGCGAAGTTTATCTCTGAAAAACTTATTATCATTGGACATGTTTTAGCGCCTCTTTTCACATCTCTTCCATTCGTGAATGTTTTTTTTTCCTTTTACCAACACAATAGCAACAACAACATGTAATATATTGAATGTGAAAATCAAATTTTCCACTGATTTTCATTCAATAATAATTCACCACAGTGCGAATTACACGAGTCTAATCCTCAATTGTAAAAACAACAACTCATGTAATCATGGGTTCATTTGTAATCAATTTTTATCCCTGTACATACGCTTAGTGGAATACCTCTGTTTTCGAATTCAGGTATTCTAATCTCTCGCACAGCTTCTCTAAGGCTTCTAGTTTTTATCTAATTATAAAACGATTTTTTCATGTCCGACAATAACAGGAGCAGGATGTAATTTTACGGAATGTCGACGTTTATCTGGCCGTGTACGATATTCCATCAGGTGCACGACTCCTTCATTGAAATCATATCTCATTGCTAGCTTTGGCATATGTAAATGTATAGAACAGGTATTAATACATACATGGCGATACACGACACACACTCACATGCGATGAAAAAGATTCGCTTTGAACAGAGACTAGGAATGGGAAGTAATCCGCGTATCGTCGTCTGCACAAACAATTCGCATTTGATCCTATATCGAATGTCTATTTGGTGTAGGCTTGTATGCAGCTCGGCAGAGAGTTAATGACACACGATACACGGAATAACATCGTTACCACATCGCAAAAGCGTCTCTCCGCATTGTGTGTCTGGTCATTGCCAAGGCCTTCTCTCCTCTTCTGACCGCTTGTGTAATAGCGTTACGTGTAACGTATCTACACATTAACAACGTCACATGTAGAATGTGCATCCATACGTTATGAAACAGACACATACCCCCCTCGCATCTATCCGTCCACAGCAGTCCATCCAGCTAATCATTTTCCCTCGACTCGCGTCTTTTCTACGATTCTTGCGGAATTCTCGTAAAAATACTCCGTATTTCATTTTCTTCTCGCCAATATTATCAGTCAATCGTCTGTCACTTTACCGTACCCAATTTACAATAGAGATGAAAATTCAACCGCGATTCAGAATGAGTCAGTCTCCGTGTCTCTCCCACGCGAAAGTTTTGCGTCTGGTAGGTATAACATTCATGCGAATACAGTTGTGAAATTTATTGGACTACGAACACGAAGGTATTTGCGCGGCGCGGCGTAACTGTTCAACTTCTTTCGCATTGTTTTGGAAAATGGTCGAGACCACCGCTTCCCTTTATTGTCTCTGTCGCAGTTGTCCTACTGAAATGGCTCCAACTAACAATAGTACCATGTATGGTGTAACAAAGAGGCAAACTCGGTCTTTTCTGGCCGAGAGTAAGTTTGCAATGTAAGTCGTAGGTGAGCCAAAGACGAATATTGCAGATACGCTAGGCGAAAAGACCGCTGCCTCCTTGTTGCACACGATTCCTTGTACAACAAGAGTATGTTGGAATTTTTACGAAGCACGAAATTGAGGTTAGGGTTGCGTAACGTCAGATTCGTTCGCGACAGCGCATGCGCACGGTACAGAAAAGACCGTTTATAACTCCTAGGACATAAAAGTGGTCTTTCCGGAACTCCGCGCATGCGCATTCGCAGACTCACTCTGTCGTCATAGAGACGGGTACTTTGGATATGGAAGAAAACACGCGTGAAACAACGCGTAAGACGCGTTATATATATTCGTTTTTTCCTCGGCACATGTTGCATACATGCGCCCATAACACGGTTGTATGCAAATGAAGGTATATAGAAATCGCGACGGCAGATAGGTAGGTAGTCAGCTACCACGTCGTATGTACACAAAACCTATGTATAAGGGTACTATGCATACAATTGGCTGTGGAGAGGTTGACTTTGACCTGAAAACTCGATTGAGGGATTTCGAAATTACAACTTAGCCAAAAAGTGAATGCAAAATTTGTTCAAATAGTTTACACTTTTCGCGCCGTTTAACCATGTCAAATCTGGTTCTCCTTAAACTCGATTGTCTGTTAGACATATTCGGCACGTTATATCGAATGTCGAAAGAGTATCATCGCGCATTATCTCTACGAATTAAACGATCATCCCGAAGCCTCGGCGATCAGATAACTACGTTATACATATATTGTGTTAATAAATTTTCTCCCACACAAATTTTCAACACCCGCCGACATAATGGGACGCACAACCTTTGCCGGTCTGTAAAAATAACGAAGACCCCTTCCCAGAGATCTTTTATTTGATTGCCTCTTATCGTTTTGCACTTTCGCTCGAGTTGCATCGTATGCATTCGATGCCGACCTCCCCGATGAATTATTTATGCTGCGTTATTTATGAATTTATCATGTCATTTATCTCCGCGCACCAATCCCTCGACATTATGTTAAAAGAGCGGGGTTATTCTTTTGCGCTATTATACGAGATACGTGGTTGAACGATTGCCAAACGTCGCAGCTACTGCCGAGCGTGGGTGGTGCTCGCCGTGAAGTATTCATTAAAAATCAATCGCTTCCAGTCATACAAGTTGTATACCTATATGCATATTTTCTTTACGTTATTGCTGTTTTTTCTTCAGATTTTTTTGTTCTTTCTGCCTTATCGTACCCAATTTTGTTGACATTTATTCTGAGCAATCTCGTCCTCATTTTTACCTCCGTTTGCCTGGATTATCATAAAATTCTGTATTCTAATTTTAAATAAGTCAAGGATAAGATCACCGGTGGCGAATACCAGCCCAACAGAACGCTGCAATCCCGGTGTAACGCTTGACGACCCTGATGACGCGAAATTGATTCTTTTCACTAACGCAATTGTTTATTGCACATTGTACAGTACGAATCTCTGTGAATTTAGCTTGAAAATGTAAAACTAAACCGGTGATAAAGTGGATACTGATTGGTCGTCCAATTTTCAAATATCTTTTCTTTAATAATCAAAATAAAAATAATTTTTCTTCATGTCATTAAATTATTATTAATTGATACAATTTTCAGCAATTCTTTCATTTCCATGCGATGATACAGCATTATCGAATTTCTATACCCGCAATACTTCGTAACGAGTTATAGTTACTGAGCGATAAAATTGCGGATTTTCGCAAACCGGCCAACACATCCATATAATTGCCGCAAGTCCAACCGCGATGAAAAAATACAAGCAAGACAGAACAATCAACGAAATGGAATGATGAAAAAAATGTACAACGGCAGTATAATTACCGTCGGGTACAACATATACATAGGTATGGACTGTGACGTGCGCGTCACAATGCATATATATTTGCTATTCCCCATAAGTATACCTCCCGAGTGTAAAAAACGTCACAAAATCAATTCTTTCTTACACGTATGAAGTGCATATACATATATTGGTATAATATCATGTTTGATCGCCATCAGCGCTGCACAGTTCTCTTGTGCAGGCGCGTTACGTGATAATCAGTTGCAGATAATAATCATCATTCTACAACTCGCTGTTACGATTCAACGTGTGCTTATTACGTTAAATAATCATTTATAAGTTCTTAGTTCACGAGATTTATTTTCATTAGGAACAATTTTTTCTTCCTCTTACGTAATTTGTGTCCAATTTTCTCTTGCGTCTTGTTGTGTCTTAACATGCGTCCATATGTCGCAATCGGCCGTTGAGATTTTTCTGCAGCCGTAGTTGATCATTATTTACATATAATACATACGTATAGTGTTGTAATTGTAGTTTCGGGTCGACGTTACGGAGAAAATCATAGTTACGACCCAGTGTAGCGAGTGACGCGATGCGAATCCGATCGAACCGTTTAATTGCTACGAAGTATATGAGTACCTATGCCTGCGCGACCTTTTCTTTTCCTTGGGTGGCCGGCGCAAACTGCAACATCTGGAGTGCGAAAATCGTATGCGTATGCAACACGTATAAAAAGGTGTAATTACAAAGATACTTAGTCCTTTATTCCAAATGCAGTCCGTTCAAAAGCAGGCTTACAAAATCCGCCACCGTTCCGTTCTGAACATTCGTCGTGTGACGCAACGGGACAGAACGTAGGCCGATTTCCGATTCGATTTATTGTTCGAGAGCGCCGACGTAACGTCAATTATTCCGCCTGTTCTTGCGTAAACATTTTAATGATTGAAAATAATTTTTAATCATTGCAGTGAAGTCGTAGATATATTGTTAATCGGAGAAATTAAGTATACATGCATCGATTTCCCGATAAAACTAATTGCAATTGGATATTACAACCCATTTAGATAATTCCGCGAACGGATACAATTTGGCACAAAAAATTGTGTCAAGACGACAATACGTTCAGGCACTGCGAAGGTATCTATGCTATCTATTTTCAGCGATAAGATAACTACGGGAAAATGTATAAAAAACAACAATCGCGGAAAAAGAAATAAGTTTACCCAGTTGCTTGGTACAAATGAAGAAAAATAAAAAAAAAAAAAATTAAGCAAACAAAACGAAAACATAGAGTGAGACAGAGAGAGAAAGAGAGACAGAGACAGAGAGAGGGAGAATTGACCTGGTTATTGAAGGTCCACTCACAGTTCCGTGTTATTTTCATGTACACAAAATGTGGCGTTGCTTTAACACACGTGTTATTGTTTTAACTCTCGACACGTGCTCATTCGACTCAAAGTACGGTCAAGTTTAACGTATTAAAAACTGCAATATAATAAGCTGTATGAACAGCCGCACGATAAGAGGGTTTGAAGTGCGCGAATTTGGCAAGTATTTTGATACCGACGCGACGGTGAAAATTTTGGGAATATAATGGGATGAGGGGTAAATAAAATATGCGCGAGTGGATCGATTGATCGTCCGAAGAAATAGTACATGGAAACCGATGATGGGTCCATTGGTGTTACAGGCTGAATAAAGTCGATTTCAGAATTTCATACAGAGCAATTCATCCAAGAGTGTAAGAGCATAATTAACCGACGGGACCTTTCTTGCAGTCGCGGTCGTTTATCTCCAGGCCGTGATCTCGACAGGAGGTCACGCCTGCTTCGTATAATATCGATATGTCTCGTCGTAGGAAATAAGGTCCAAGGTTTTTACCTGTGTCCGGAAGTAGGTTAATCCTCCGGCCGGAAGTTGCCCTGAACACACCTGTATGTATGTATATGTACACAGGTGTATATGTATACATATGTTATTCCCCCCGCTCAAAGCGGCAATTCGCCGTCGTTCGCGTTTATCGCGATGCTAATATATGCGCGTTCACGTTCGTGGACATTATATCCAGAATGAACAGCGTTCGAAATGAATTAGAAATGAGAAGTAGAAACGACAAAAACGTAGCGGCCAACAACCGTTCGAATCTGTCCGAGGGCAGGAAAAGGTCTATACCTATATACCTATATACCTGTGAAGTACCCGTGGTGTGAAAATTTGGTCAATTGAGAACTGTTCGAGTACGAATGTCCTTCGAACGAAATGAAGTCCGAATGGCTTTCGTAGAATTTCGCACGAACTTGAACGTGGCCGTGTACCAGCACTCAGAATTGGTCGAACACTTTCTATCCTCGGCATGTAATCGGGATCATTGTATAGTAGCGCGGGGCGGGTCCAGCATTTGAAATTTTTTGTGCAACACGGTATGCCGATTTCTCATACCGATCGTTATGAATTTAGTAGAACGCGGGAATACGGTACTCGACTAATGCGGAAGCGTATTTATCATAGGTACTGTATGTATACTCGTGAAGCAAGAATCGGTAGGAAAGTGTGTAAATTTATTGATAATCGAATTCTATAGTAGTAACGTAGTAATTCGAGTCGTTATGTTTTTCGGTTGCATCTTTCTTGTTTATTTCATACAGTTGTGTAGGTATTACATACGCTGGGCACGTTTCTCAATGGCAGCCTGGCGGGGTTTAAAAAAATCGCCCGTTCTTCTCCCAGTGAGTGTCGGACCGCGAAACTAGATCTGTCGTATATTCCTCGATACCCTGCAACATCCACACCGCGCGCCCAGGATCGGCTGCAGCCACGCCGTGCGGTCCTTGGCTCAACTCCTGGAAATGGTAAAGTTATCGATAAAAATGGAATGGAAAGACGTTGACGCCTTATACGATTGCCCGGGATTCTAGGCCAAGTCCGTCGGTGTTACAATTACAATTTAATAGAATTACAATTGCAACGCCTATCCGCGGGTCCTTTTTACCTAGTACATTATCCTACACCGCGCAGGACACGATATAAGTTGATTCACCGCTGGCTGGCATCAGTGAATCACGGGTATTGTTAAGGATGGTATTTTTCACGCATACGGACAGAAATGAAAATAGGTTTTAAGCTGCTGCAACGGTTATATTATGGTCCAAAATGTACAAGAGAAATTAAACAATCGAAGTTTTACAATATCGCATTGCGGTTCATAATTTTTTTACGTATCCTTCGATCGACGGTAACTCGATATAATTTGCCGAGCGGTTGATACCTATGGTTTACTCTTTCAGCCTCTTTTGTCTTTCGAATCTCACTTCCTCGGGCAGCCGTGATATCTTGCGTGTAAAATTGCTTTTCGGTCTTGGACTTATCACTATAATAAACCGGTGATTAGTTAAACGTCCACATACCAATATTTACGCACACGCGTAAATTAGATGTTTTGCAGTCTGGTAATCCGTCATCTTGTAGAAGTTCTATCATACACATCCGTGGCTGACGAAGAGCCGAACAAAGCCAACGTCACACGAAATATTGACTTGAGATTGTACGACGTTGTTGAAGCAAATTCTGAGACACGTTGTTTTCGACTGAAATTTTGATATACCATGTGGTTTATTGTTAATCAAATTCCGAGGATGTTACACGACGATGTTGTTCTGTTCAGCTGTCGATATAACGATGAACGCATGTCCAGGTCCTGGAAACCTCACGGAAACCTCGTGCACGTCTGCACTCTCAATGCAGACGAGGTGGTGGTTCCGTTTTATTTTTTCATGCCTGCGACATCGGGGAAATCCGATGAGCAATTATTCGATCGGTGCCAGGAGTGCTGATAGAGGTGCGGTCCGTAAACGGGGATAAAATCCGCTCTGTTTACAGTCGGCGGTTCGCGATACGGGTGGAAATGATCCCACGGTGATTGAGTCGAGCGATAGACGAACTGCAGGCTGCTGCTGCTCTATGGGAGGGCTGAAACCGGCATCACCTTGTTTCAGCGTTGCCCAGGTCAGGGACACCTCGCCGTCTATCGTTATGATTATGCTTCAGGTGCACCTTATTTATAATACCGCTTTCATTTCAAGTGCAGCGGGCCCGACTTACAATTGTTCCAATCACTCCGGGAGGGGGTAAAAAACTAGAATTGTCGATTGACAGAAGGACCAGAGTATCGAATTTTCATAGACGCGAAAATCTTATTCATAAAATTTGTAAATGTGAAACGCTCAAGTATAGAAAATTGTAAATCAGAAAGTCGGAGTACAGAATGACAAAATATACAAAGGTCAAACCATAAAACGGCAAAATCAAGAATTTGTATACGATTCTGTATCATCGAGAGGAATTCTGACAATTTTGTAGTTCGTCATTATACGTTCTGAACTTTCTATTCTTTTACTTCTCCATAATTCTACATTCAACATTTTTAAATTCTATAAATCAAGTCTTCGCTTCTTTAAAAATTCGATGTTGCGACCCTTCAATTTTCTGATATTTCCATATTTTTGTCCTCACTCATCACTCCTATTATACTTTTCGCTGACGGTTCGTACCTAGATTAAACGACATGCCGCTACGCTATGCAGCTAATTCAATCGAAAGAAGGATATTTTAAATTGAAGCGCTTCGATGCCATTCGCTTCGTTTCCCACTCCATTTATCTTTGAACACTTTGTACTATACGCTGTCGACATTAAAAATGGGCATAACGGTTTTCGACGCATTTGTCACGACGGAAATAACTTACGTAAGGGTCAAAACTGGCGAAACTTTTTCAACTATGATTATTGGAATTATTATAACAACAACCGTTGACATCGTTAAGAACAGTTTTGCGCTTCGACTTCCGTTCCGAAAATCATGCGCAGATTTTTTTCATCGCCTCCAGTCGACAGCAACATACGTTTTGTCTCGCGGACAACACGCGATTGTGTAATGTCGTACACGGAGCATTAAATTAGAGCTTGATGTCCGTAACAGGCATGAGTGCACGCGGATATGAATGGAGACTTTTCTACGGTGTAATATAACTCGCCCACCTTGCACGCCGTTACATCGGCGACGTTAATTACTGTTGTTCTTTCGGCCCGCGGCACAGAAACTGTAAATAACGAAGAAAACGTCATATGTGGACCAGCGTAAAAACACTAATTTGGAACTTGTTTCTCAGCAAATTGCATACGCTATGCGGGCGACCTTTTCGACGAACGTTGAACTCTCACGTCAGATTTTGAGACACCTCATTATTGTTCCGTGACATTGGGCGATTTGGGCTGACGATGAGCTAGGTTCTGCATGTTGAAATACGAACTAGTAAACAGTCAACTGCACAGAGTGGTTCGCAAGTTTCTAAACGCTGAGAGAACGAAGCCACACCCCGAGAAACAATTCCGGTTGAACCAATCGGAATGGCGGTTACGGGCCGGGAAACGCAGATTTTGTTACATTATCTAAATATCAATTGACACAGTTAAATATTTTGCCGCAGATGCAAGGGGCAAGGAAACATTTAATTTTGTTCACTGATAGCGAGTTAATGTAACAAAATCTACGTTTCCCCGCCCGTTTAACCAGAATTTGTTCTCGGTGCAAGAATCGTTTGTTTATTTGTTTTTTTGACTCAATTTAGTAAACTCGTTTCTCGCTTTAAACTACTTATAGTATCCCTTACATGTGTAATACGTGTATGGGCAGTTGTTCGAAGTTATTTGTTTTCGCAACAATTAACCGGCGCAAATGTATATGCGCCTATACTCGCGGCACTGCGCATAAAAAGAATCAAGAAACAACGCCGTAATAAATGAAAAAAGAAACTGTGCGTCGAATTAATTTACATTTAGTGGATTGGACAGCATTCTTTTTCCTGTCATCTCTTTTGTTGATGGACATGAGCGTGTGAAAATACAGGTAGAGGTGCACCGCGCTTGGAATATCACCGCCATTTTTTTGACGACGAGATGACAGATGTCCCTAGTTTGAAGACCGATCAGATACTACTTTGCGAATAAGCTGAACCACTATTTCTAACCAAATGCCACACGTACATTGACGATGTCAATCCGGCGTAGCGCTTATTGTTAGCTTTATACATAATCATGATCGGTGAATGTTCTGGAACTCAGATTTTTGTTTAAATTCTGGCAAGTTGTCCGGCTGCAAGATGTAAGGTTTATACCAATGTGCTAAACCCAGGCAAATATTTCGAAAGACGAATAAGCCTGTATACAGCATAATCATTTGCGAGAAGATTCTGGAGCCTCGCTCGCTCGATAACCGAATAAATTGATTACGTAAGTCGTTATCGGGAGGATTCCATCAGGTTCTCTCGCCATTAGCAGAAGTTTTTTCCCTCTAATTGAAATTCAAAAGATAGATATCGTGTTTGTGCTCTTCGAGGACTTGTAAACGAATTAAGAAGGTACGATTGATATACATGCATACATTACAGGTGCGAGACGATTAATAACAATGTTATGTAGCATTTAGGCGGCGGTAAACTTCACCTAGTAGCTACAGAGCAACACGTACCAGGTTTGCTGTGGCTAGCCTTATTTTTATCATCAGGTGCGGGATGACGCGTGTTTGTTATTGGTGCATCGCGTCTCTTCCCAAGACATTTCTATCAAGAGAGGGAACGGCTATTCCGAAAGTTTCAGCCCTTCGCTTCCAGCTTCGTACCTTTATTTTTTTACACGCGACGTAGAAAACAAGAGGAGGGAAAGAACGCGGGTGAGCGGGGAAAAAATAGTGAAGATCTTAGTCACTTCTCGTCGATGTACATCTTACGTATAACATACGTAACAACGCTTTACCACAAGTCGATGCAAGCGTCGTTAAAGCAGCAGAGTCAACGTGATGCGAATGAAAATCGTGTGAAAAACAATAATTATAAAATTAAACAAAATGAAGATGAGTATGGACGTCGTGTTTTGTCTAATAGAAATATGAAATCTGGACGGAAGTATTATTCTACTGGACAAGTTCGCTGACTAGAATAAATGAATTCTATGATACAAGCGAGAAAAATGGTAAACATCCGAGCACGATTTAGAATGGCACAATCAATTTAATGGTTTCTCCTGATGTTGAATGGGTGGCGATATTTCTCGTGGTAGCTGAATTTACACACCATTTCACCTTGTTACAATTGCATACCGACGAGACACGGGAAATGAAACGGTCAGAAGTTTTGAAAACTCCAAGACGCGTTATGACAAAACCGCGGCAATTCTTGTTTAAGAGCTTCAGTCTTTCCTCCTATACACACGCATAAAATACACAAATACGTCCGCCTACACGTCGAGAACGTTTTGAGACGGCGGCAGCGTTACCGCGTATAAATCGGCGACTCAAGAGTACGATTGACTCAGTAGCGATCAAAGAGTTGTGCGAGCGAATCGCACGCGATTCGACCGTTAAGGACTACAGCCACGTGACATTCAAATAGCGCAAAAATTGAGGAGGAAGAACTCCGAAAGAGTGACGTTATCCGCGATAATCGACATTTACCGAAAGTTATTAAAACGAAAAAAAAAGAAGTAGTGAAATATCGAGAAAGAGAAGCAAGTGTGGCTAGGTTGTCTTTGACGGTTGATTCATACCCTTACACAGTTTGGTTGTGGCAAAGGAAAACTCTTGGAGATTTATACTGCAGCGTAGAAATAATAAAAAAATTTAACGACTCTGCTGTTCAATCGTTTATCGTCGATGCTGCGATTATCCAGCAGCAAGTTTTGAAAAAAGAATTTGATATACCCAAGAAATAAAAACGCTGATAAAGAACAAAGAGGAAAATTTATAGTACCAGCCCAACGCGTAATAATAACTGCTGCAAACACTGTTATAGATAGAACAACGTGAAATCTACCGAATACTTTCGCAATCATATCCGCGCTACTATGTGCCAATAAATAAATCTAAAACTATGTGTATTAATATTGTGAATACTTGAAGCTATTATAGACGCAGAAAATTGTCATCGAGGGAAATTGTTCACGTATGTTAAATTACAATTTCTTAATATGCATGAATTCTCTCTCTCTCTCTTTTCATGTACCTTCCATTTAAAAGTATGTAATCTCAGCGTTCCGCGATTATCCTTCGTCATCTGTTTTCTTCTACATTTTTCTTTTTTCATCCGAACGTGAACGAAACGTTTGCCCGTGACGTCACAGCGGCTTTGACCGCCCGTGAGTAGAAAGTGTTGCAAAACTACGAGACAGATATGCCTCTATACCTGTCAATAATACACCGCCCGGTGCCAGGTCGTCTGATCATTTTTCTACGCAAATGAAAGTTCGCACCTTGTAAAGATAAAGTATAAAAAAAGTATAGAAATGAAGAAAATCTGCTCACCAAGCAATTATCTTTTTTATTTGGTACAAACTACCTATGCGTGGTATGAAATTCAGCAACGGCGAAACCTGGTGTTATTAAGTTCAGTATTTAATTTGAACGTTCCGAATGATTCACTCGTCGATGCTCGCAGAACTCTTGATAGCTTCGCAGCTCGCGTTTCGTGGTATAAACGTACATACAAGTACTTTGCACGTCTTGGAATTTGCTCTCATGATTTATCCCCGCATTGTTTTACTGCCATTACAATCGAAGCTTATACGTGAGCCGCATCTCTGATAAATGGAATATTAATTATTTCACGGTGAACATTGTGCGTCTCTTTTGACCTCACTACTGTAAATCCTTTGATTTGAGAACTCCTTTCTTCGCCCATTGTCATTACGAGTCATTATACAATCACTCGTCGAAGTACACTCAATAGAACACGGGCCGTTCGACGCCTGGTATCACTTTGTTTCTCGAATTCACTCGCAATTTCATCCGACTTGCCCGATATAACGAAGTTACAGCTTTATTACCTCCGCGATGATTCCGGCGGTTCGCCTGCTCGCACACAACACGCGACGCTTCCCTACGTCTCCGGTTGCGTGCGCGGTGCGCGCGAAACTAATGTGGCAACCGGAAACCGTCAGATTTGAAAGTTCAATTCTACCTATGCCGTTGCGCGGTGGATCGTGGTGATTTGTAGGAAAGAGATTCGTCAACTTACGCTTCGAACCCACGGTACTACTATTGAAACCATCTCCATGGTACGAATTAGAATCGGGTTCGACTGACACACGCGGCAGGTGGAAAAACGAGAAAATGAAAATTGAGCGTGGAAGTGCGGTGGTACAGAAATGCACGTCCGTACTTCCGTCGTCTGCTCTGCAGGTCACCCGGTACGTTGGTCATTATATCCCCGAGCTGCACGTGACGGACGGTGAGTGACTCGTGACTTGTTATGAGGCTCTTTTTTCCACTGATTACTTCCTAAACGCACCTCAAAGTGGCGAACGAGCGCAGCGGCTTAAGCCGGACCATTATTCAATTTGGAAATTAGGCTCATCACTTTATGAATTACGTTTCTCGTGACTGGCTCACGAATATTCTACTGTCACTTTAATTGCTGTGGCAAAATAGCCATACAGGATTGTGTATTCCTTAATTTCGCAGGCTTTCGTGAAAGTTGGACTTGATGATACGTATATTGTAGTAGTTAAATATTGTCCTGTCACCTGTCGCGAAAGATACCGTACTTAGTCTAAATAAGGCAATAACTGCGACGCGAAAAAAATTTTCCGCCGCATTCAATGATTTGTTTATTATGTCTCTGAAAAACGTTTATTATTCATTTTGCGTGTATTCAATGGCAGTTTCATTTGTCATGAACGCTTATAATAAGTGTATGCATCTGATGTTAGACGTGTCCTTACATTCGAATAACCGAATTGGTCTTTACAGATTCACTCTTACAGACGTGAGTCTCCGTTGATATGATAGCCGAAGCGAAATATTGGTGGAAGATATTTCACGTCAATGAATATAAATCTGTAAGTATTCCGTGAACTCATTTATATACTTATTTGATAATTTATTCGTACATCCGATTGTTCATTCATTTAATTTCAATTGTATACTCACTTGTTTATCGTATAATACTTCGTTGTTCATCCGTAATTGCATAATAAAACGTAGCACGAGGCCAAACAGAGCGTCGAAATGTAACGAAAAAATTCCGTTTTGATACTTATCGTGCTGCAATAGCTAGGAATGAATTGGGTTCCTTTCGGCGCATGTTTATTCAACTCCTGTCGTCGATCGATACAGATCCTCGATATCCATGCGCTCCGAAGCGAGTCAATCCAGTGTTCGATATATTGTCTGTAATTGGCAAATGTCTGTCGTAGTCATGAATGATATTGTCAATATTTACGCGCATGTATAAGAAAGCATTGGTAACGCTCGTTTTTCGCATCACCATGAAATTGCAGCAACGTACTTTTCATGTGTCGAGGCAAGATGTTTCGCAAAGACAAAGACCTGCGGTCACGTACTGCGATTAGATATTTTCAACTTTTCATTTTCGCTCACTCACAATCAGCGCACGTTCGATGCAGCGATGACTCCGGTAAGGTGTAATGCGCCACAGATGAATAAACACTGAGTCAAAAAGTAAATTAATATCACATAACATACGAGCAGCTGTCTTTGCAATGTTTCTCACCTTGATAAAGTTTCTTTTCTTTCGTTAGTTGTAAAAATATAATAATACTGATTCCCTGAATTCAAGTTCCTCGTTCCGATCGTCATCAATTGGACAATTTGCCGATGTTATTGCTCCAGATAATCAAGTCGATACCACCTCCCCTCCTTTCGCGCCACTCTCATTCTATACCTGCTTGAGAAACATTCCTGCGATGATAATCGTGTGTATGAAAAAATTCGACAAACACTAGAAACGCGTTTCCATTGTTTTGTTTGCGAGAAAACAGAAACATGATACCTGATCTGTAATGATAAGAGAAAACCGTGGTCGAAAACAACTACTAAAGAGATCCATGCGGTGATATCACGCGCAAACTCAATACGAAATCGATTGAAGCTCAACTTTCCAAAATCCGCGTTGATATATTTTAATGTACTTTGTTGTTCAGTTTATAATATGTGAACCAGTAGATCGCTTGAGTGATATTGTACCGAGGTTCGCTTGACCTTCGAGCTATCGGATGAAGTGAAGAAAGGGTATGGCATATTATATTATACGTATGTATAATATGATGTATGTATGTATAATCATAGATCTAATCAATTCGTATAATAGTTATAATGGTAAAGTTATAACGGGCGCGTTGACGCAGAAACTACTGGCCTCGTCAAAATATTCACTATCTCCGTATAATTATATCCTACAGGTTTTCTAAAATGAAGGGAAAAAAGACAATCATTCGCGTATAAGTATACTGCTTTAAAACAACCCATACGATCATCTACAGACAATATCGGCAACGTACGTGTACAGTTAATGAGGTCATAAACACGCATGGAATAAAATATAATGTAGATTTTACATCTGGTGTGGTGAATATATGGACAGCACTTTCTTGGAGTCAAATCTACATTAATTATGGTTGATCTAGCTAAGCATATGACAACTCTTTCTATCAGATTTGTAAATCTTGGCACAATTGCTGTATATTTAACTTCAAAAAAGTGCTGTCCATATATTCACCACAGCAGATGCAAAATCTACGATATATTTCTTTCCATGCGAGGATGAAGCTAGTAGCCAGAATTAACAGTCAGACGTTCTTACGTTCATTCGCGTAAAGTAGTAAAGTGCGAAAATCAAAATTTTGTGTAATACCTTGAACCCCCAATACCTTTATAGAATTATGAGGATAAAATCGAGCAGCATACTATTAATTCGAAAAAGTTTAAAAGGTTTAGCTTGTAATTTTGGCTGCTAGCTTCAGCGTCGTATCATAAACGTTCATCGAGCGCGGTAAATAGTTTGAAGTCGAATATATCTGAGGAGACTGATGTCAAACGAACTTAGGGACAGAGCTGTTACGATCAGGATGGTGAGATTGATAAATTCTGACAGGCATAGACCTTCATTAGAGAAAAAATGTATGAAATTCAATTTGTTCTGAGTAGACCTCACGATAATAGCGCTAACAATACGAGATACGCTCTTCTGTCGATATCTCGTGCAGCGTTGATTGTTTTACAACGACGCAATTTGGTTGATTCCATCAACATCTTATCAAAGTGATTTTTCGCAATTGTCTGGTAAGTGGAGAGTTCAGCTCGCGGTGGCGTTGAGCAGATATCACAATCGATTAGTTCAGTTGGAAACGTCGATCTGGTGACGACTACCTGAGAGTAAGGCACGAGGCATTTCGCCCGTCGTATCAAATCTTTGAAAATATAGGGTTTTCAGTGTGTAATTCTTTGTAGCTTCAATAATTGATTAACTCAAACATCAAGCTAATCTATATTTATTGTAAATCCGGATCGAATTTGTACAAATATATATGCGAGGGAGGTTTTCACTAATTTCATGATTATTTGACACCATGCACAGTCCACGTCTGTTAGCAACCGTAAGTGACTTTGTAAGGCTAGTATATACCTACCCTATAGATTGTTTCAGATTGGGACAATGATTTTTTTTTCTCTACTGGAACAAGGTGTAAACGTAAGTTTTTGACGAACTAAAAATTCTCCCGAAATACGTGAAATGTCCCGACTTTGGTTATATCTTGTTTCTGGTTGCTCTAATGTACAAAAGAACTATTATGATTTTTGCAAACGATTTGATTATGCATACGATTATTATATCCACGTAATATAAGGCCATATACATTCATATGATATATAAGATCATACTCAAGATTGATTTGGAAAATTCGGCGGAGAAACTGGTACAAGTAGGCATGTTTTTACGTGTCATTCGAATGGAAAAAGTCCTATTCTATAAGGCATCTCTCAGACTTGAGATAAAATCTTATATTAACGATTAATAATATATAAATATTTCTTATGTTAAATTATATTAAAATATATTAAAATGATTCTTATAATATACGATACTTACTTGCCTATACACTTATATGAAATATATTCTGATGTGTACGTGTGCATAGGTATACTGGGAACGTAGATTTTGGGCACAGAATTGTCTTTGTCTCTCTGTTTATACGGATTACGGTAAATTAAAGTAAAATAAATATTTTTGGATAATTTACGTCGTCGGGTGTTTTATATTCTCAGTGTATGTACGTACACTGCAGAGTCAATATATGTAGTTTTCTCCAAAGTAATTAGCCATTTGCTCGTCCTCGAAAGTATAAGGTAAACAGAGAAGCACACATGTTCACACATACGTCAGAGATACATGCATATACAATCGAATTATTTCTAGCACTTGGCATCTGGCCTGATGCGCAATACGTGTCGTAGGTAGCATACGTGTCAAGATGCCAATTATCATTTCACTAATCGAATCTCGGAATTTGTAAAATCTCGAAAAATTGGCGTCACCATTTTCCGGCAGTAAGTCGAAAACTGAGTTCTACATGAATATAATTTTCCAAACGAATCATCAGTCTGAATCGTATTTTTTGTCATTCCCATCGGCATTTCATGCAACACCACAAAGTCATCCCGGGTACGTATCCGCATCAATGTCGTTTCATACAAATAATCTCCTTCTGGGGCAGAAGTCACTTGTCTAAAAAAATGTTTTTCCACTTCCATTTTTATAGCTAGAACAAATTTGGGAACGTTTTTTTATGACGTAATAATGATCGTGCGGAAATTTCAACCGCTCATGTTTAACCACTGTTTACAGCGAGTGAGTTATATAAGCCGCAAATATTAGCAGTATTTAGCGATGTATATTCACAGCCGAACAGAGGATTCTTGTACGGCAAATGTCCCTGGCCGTCACGACTGCCAAATTCAATGTCAATGTCGTCCGTGTAACGAACGAGCGTGATTCCCGTCGTCGCCATAAATCTCCACGAGTAATGCAGATATGTGTAAATATATATGCAACAGGCGTATAAATTAGAATCGTTTTGCTAATTTTTGCAGATCCTCGCCGCGCTGGCCGCTCACTCCGGGCAAATATCGGTTGGGCTTTCCCAGGGGTTCAGCGCCGTACTGATTCCGAAGCTCCTCGAGTCCGGTTTCGCAACCGAGTCCGAAGCCTCCTGGGTCGCCTCCCTCGGCATCGTTTCAAATCCAATCGGCGCCCTGGCCGCTGGCGTCGCGGCGGAGCTCTTCGGCCGTCGCGCCGTCGTCGCCTTGGCGACGCTCCCCCATGCCGCTGGATGGCTCTTCATTGCCCTGGCGACCAACGTCCCGCTCCTCTACACCGGCCGTTTCGTCAGCGGCCTGGGCGCCGGAATGGCCAACGGGCTGTACCTCTACGTCAGCGAGGTATAAACCACTTCGACATATATTTTTTATTCCTGTCGGTATACGTATAATTTAATTTATAACGATCCAAGCGACAGTTATACATTTACTTGGTAAAAACTGTTGCGAACTCGGCCTCGCATTTCGACTTATGTACACTTGGGGACAATGAATCTGAGACGGCTAATTTTTTACACTAGACAGTCATGTTGGCAATACAGAAAAACCTACAGCGCCACAGTTGGCCGAGCGCGAAACAAACTTAATCTCGATAAACGTAACGTAACCCATGACCGTCGAATCTAACCTTAGAATACGTGTCAATCCAACAAGTCATCATCGCCGCGCTATTCTAAGGTTAGATTCGACGGTCACGGGTTACGTTATGTTTATTGAGATTGAGTTTGTTCCGCGCTTGGCCGGCTATGGCGTTGTAAATTTCTCTGTGTTGCCAACTGTCTAGTGTAAAAAATTAGCCGTCCTCAGATTCATTGCCCCCGAGTGTACGTACCAAACGTTCGATTATACGTTGTAGAAAATGTTACGTCATTTAATCCTTTTATGCATACATTTTTCTTTACATGCGAAGCACTCGAAATTTTTCATATATTGGCTTTTGAGGTCGCTGATTACGAATTGGAACTCGAAAATCAAAAATTCATAATGGATGATCTAATATGGCGGACAAACAAAAAGAACAAGAAGAAAAATTTTGAAAAAATTCTGTAAAACTTATTGGTGTATATTAAGTTTATGTAAAAATTGGCATTGGGAAATTTCATGGTAGATTAGCAGAATGTGCTTTTATCGGAGAAAAGTACGAATTTCGCCCATTTGTTTACACGTGCTATTTTCGCAATAAACAAATAAATAAAATTTCTATTTTTTTTTACACTTAGAAATATTTCAGGAGCCATGTAGAATCAGAAGACTTGGCAGTTGTTACCGAAACAGTAGATTAATACATAAAAATCTGCAAAAGAAAAAAAAAGTGGGGTGCTGAGCGTTCCAGCGTGTATTGAAGGGTTAATATGTGTCTAATCTTATATAATTTTGTCGGTAGGTCGCAGCGCCTGAACAACGCGGTTGGCTGGCGAGTTCCGGGCCGGCGGTCGTCTCCCTTGGAGTCCTGATGGCCTACAGTCTGGGTGCCTTGACCACGTGGCAAAGGGCTGCTGCGATCAGTATCGCCCCAGCGATTGTGTCGCTTGCTCTGGTGAGGTAGGTCAATTTCAATCGAAGCATGGTGCGGTGACGGGATAATTGAGAAGAGGGGATAATGAGATAGATAATAATGAAATTGAAAATCTCCTCCAGACTCCTTCCGGAAACGCCGGCCTGGCTAGCAGCGAAGGGTCGAACGGCCGACGCGAGAAAGTCGTTGCTGTGGCTGAGGGGTCCGGGGGTTTTGACGGAAGCGGAACACAGCGAGCTCTGCAAGTCTAACGTGGAGAATCAGCGAAGGGCAGGAGGCGGCCTCCTGAAGGCGCTCTACAAGCCGAACGTGTGGAAACCCTTTCTGACCCTATTCTTCTTCTTCGCCCTCCAACAGTTGTCAGGAATATACGTGATCCTCTTCTACGCGGTCACGGTCCTCCAAGACATCGGCGTGAGCATTGACGAGTATGCGGCGAGCGTCGCGATCGGGGGAGTCCGGCTCTTCTCGGCGATACTTGGCGCGGGCCTCGCCAGGTCCGTGGGGCGAAAGAAGCTCGCCTGCGTCAGCGGCCTGGGAATGGCGGTGTTCGCCGCAGGCGTCGCCCTTTCGATGAGGTACGCCATGCCCTCCTGGGTCCCCCTGATGTGCATCGGGGGCCACGTTGGTTTTTCAATGATCGGCTACCTCACACTGCCTTGGGTGATGACCTCGGAGCTTTACCTGCTCCGTTTCCGGGGTCCTCTGAGTGGCCTGACGACGGGACTCGCCCAAATGATGACCTTCGCTGCTGTCAAGACGTACCCCGACTTGCGGACAGCGATTGGCCTTGAGATGACCATGTGGATATTCAGCACTTCGGGACTAATCGGTGCGATATTTGCGATGACGATATTGCCCGAAACGAAGGGTCGGAGTCTTAATCAAATCGAGAACGAATTCGCCAAGAACACCCAACCCGAGGTAACCACCGTCGATGTGCAATCTCGGATAAGAAACAACAGCCTTCCGAGGTTCAGGTCCGTTTCCGAGGACAGATCACACGGTGATCCCGTCGGTATTCAAAGTAGCGCCCACTGGAGGAACGTCTTTGCGTACGACAATCTCGGGCTCGACGTCACCCTTGATAATCCTAAGAAAATCAAGGAGGAACATGGGAAAGTTCAATCTATCTTGGACAGTGGTGAGCCCAGTAACCGAAAGATATCGGTAGAAGGTGAGCAGGTCAACGCAGCTTCCAGCTACGAGCATGTCTACGTATGACAGAAAAAATTTACCATGTGATCTCGTCTCATTGTCAACATTTTACCACCGCGCACATTAATCGTGGTGTTTATCCACTTGCATAATATCGTACGCAGTTTGTAGCCTATATCTTTTAGGTTTTTCACCACGGGCTGCGGAGATACTTGTAAGAATTTTTCTAGATGCAACAGGGTTGCCCGCTCAAGCATCGTCGGACATTCTTCTTGAGCATATAGATCTATACTGTCCTTGTGGAACAAAAAGTTCTGTACGATAAGAGATTTTATTCGTCACGTGATCCGCAACGTTTGGCGTGGTAATAATTTTTGATTACAGAAAGAAACCTAGCGTTTGACTTTTAACGGAACGATACGATTATTTTCACGGAAATATTGACAACCGCCACTCTCGAATTTTACTACAAAAATACAAAGACCGTCAAGTAATTTTAATATGCAGTAATGTTGACCGTCGATCATTGAAACGACCCGTTCGTGGAATCCTGTTAATTTTTTAGCTGATCAGTATTAGGTAAGAATGAAATGAATAAATATACAATTAAGTGTTTTGTATACATATTGATGTGTACAGAGTACCCTTACTAGGTATGTATACCTACACTTGGGAACAGTTTGTCGTCCATAAGGAATCCAATTGGTATTCGGAATATTTGTTTGTTATCGTTAAATTGTTATAACTTATTTATATATGGTATATGATGCATCACGGCAATTGGGCGTGAATATGCGCAACATATAAGAGTTGATTTAAATTAGTATATTTACTTTGAATCTGAAACGTAGATATATTTGTCACAAGTGATACCTAGCATAAGTGCATAAATATAATTTATTAAACTCTTATCTCAATACTTATTAATGTGGTTGATTAATTTCGAATCGGACCAACAAACACACGCGTATTTTATAAGAATAGATTAATTATATAACAGGAATAAAATAGATACATACATATGCATGTGCTTTAAGGAGCAACTGGACATATTGTTCATATTAAATACACTTTCACCATGAAGACGACGTGAATCTCAAAATGGCAGTTAACAATGCTATTAATTAACCCAGGTAAATACAGCTTACAACGTTTTTCTACTACGATGAGAAAAGAGCACTAAAAACCATTCCTAGGTGCTTTATCCTGATTATAGGGATCCAAGGAACTGAAAAATGAGATAAAAAATATTAGGATCAAGTATTAAATAACTGGGGTTGTGTTTAATTGGATTTCTTATCGTAATAACTCGATAAGGCCTGTGAGTTATATGTAACATTTTTCGGATTTTCGAGATACAGGTATAGAAAAATAAACGACAGCAATATATTATTAAATAGCTTCTTATCTTGGCCTCATTTGAATGTTGAATTCCTAGTTTTTGTTCATAAAGGTCTTCACATTGTCTGTTAATGTTTTGACCGGAGTGGAAGCCCTGCTCAGAACGAACATTTATTAATTTAAATTATTAATTTAAAATCTATTTATTTATTAAAAATTGCTAAGCAGACGTGAACTGGCCATATTAGTCATTCGGTGTAATCGCCAATGGGCCGGTGCGAATTTGAACCGGTCGAGTTACTATATATTTTTGAGAAAGGTTTGAAATCTTTAATAAAAATATTGTGTCATATAATATTTTGACAGGATAATCTGAACTCGAATGAAGATTAGAACAGATATAATAATATAGTATTTGTATTAGCGAAGTAAAATAATCGTGTGACGAAGAATCACAATCATTTGGCGGGTTTCATAGAAAGTATTGACGATAAATTAACAAAGACTGTTGACTTCGTGCAAATAGACTAAACAATACGAAATCGAAAACAGTCTTCCGTGAAACAAACAATTGATGAAGGCCGTTTGCTCGTTGCACTAGACCTGAATGATTCATTTTTATATCCGATCGTTTATGTACTCAAGATAGATACCTGAATTTGATAAGATTAGAGCTAATCAGGTCATTATTCCAAAAAAGTAACAGTCTCCCCGCCCCTACCTTCCGCCTTTGGCTGTTTTTGGGTTATGAACCGTTCCGCTACTAAAATTACCAGGCTGGTTCAAATTCGCCAGTCTGCTCCTGTACTCAAGAGGGTACCCAAATTTTTAAAAGATACAGTAGCAACAACACATAATGTTTTGGCACTCAGTTCATAGATACACAATTCAATGGGGCGCATGGATGAATAACTTGTGACTGGGCTCGTGGTCTCTGTAATGTGATGGTTTTGAATCAATCAATCTAAAGGTAAAAAAGTAAATAAAAAATGAAGCAAGTGAAGAGAGAAAGGTACTGTAGTTACTCGTCCATTTTTTTCTACCTGTCATTGAGATGGCACATTTTGGATTTATTACGATTAATTTATTATATCATTATTGTTATCATTGTCGTAGTTACCATGGAGCAGTTGGAGCAGGATGATTCAGGCGCTCGGCCGCGAGGGTAGGCCATTGCGGTGGAGTGGTCTGTGCCCGGCGACCGAATGCTCAAGTTCACCGCCAGGTAGCGGCATTTCGTAACTTCACTCGCAGATGAAATGTGGCTGGGCGAGTACTTGACTTTGACTGCTGCACATCCCCGTAAGACGATGGTAGTACGATGATCAACTGACAGTGTCGAAATATTGACACCACGAAACATTGTATCGTAGATGGAACAGCACTTGACTCATTGGGAAAGAGTTTTATAATGACAGATGTCCAACATTTAGGCAGAAGGTACATGGTCACGGTGGAATCGACAATAAACTAGGCAGCGCTGCAGTATAATGGAAGGGTTAAGGAATGAAGCGACCCAAAATAAGGTATCACAAAAGTCTTGGCAAAGTGACGAAATTTTGATTGGGGGGGGGGGGGGGGGGGGGCTGTCTACATCTTCTGCGCTAATGAAACTGCCGGTAAAAATTTTTCTGTTCCATTATCATCATAAAATGCTGCGTCAGGGCTCGTCTCCACACATAATAAAATATCAGATCAACATAATTCACCGTTACCAAATGTAGATTCAATATCAAATTCGGCTGATGAACAACTTGATGCGAATTTTAATGACAACACTGCCGATATCATATTTTCATTAGACAGAGCTAATTTTCCCGATGTTCTGACATCTGAAGAAAAACGACTGTTTATTAAACTTGGCCTGTGTCAACCAATGGGTAGTTTTGCTAAGGACACAATTGGTCGTAACAAGAATAGAGGGTTCAGCGCGAATTTTTATACAAGTAGAGAGCCGATGAAGATCAAAAGACAATGGTTATATTATTTGACGACAAGAAATATTTGGCTTTTTGATAATTCATTTCAGATCCGAAATTTGTAAAAGGAACAGCAGACTGGCTCATTTAGGTCACGATATTGAATCTCATGAGGAATCAAAGCAGCACGGAATTTCTTGTGAAATTTACCATCGTTAGCAGACTGATTCATTAGTACATTGGCTGCCAATAATTTACCCTTTGGAGGTCATAAAGTTACGAGCCCTCAGGATAATTTGAATTTACAAGGGAATTTCCTAGAAGTAATACATTTATTTTCTCGGTATGATGAAGTATTGGCAGATTTATTAGCGCGTTCTAAAGGCATGGTCAATTACCCAAGTCCTGACATATAGAACGTGGTAATCAATTTGATTGCAAATCAGATCAATCTTGGGATCAAAAGAGAATTAGAAGAGGCTGCATGCGAGACTATCATATCAGATACAACTCAAGATATCGTAAAGATTGATCAACTCAATACTGTCATCCGTTACGTATCGATACAAAATGATGAAAATGATAGGACACGTAAGCTAGAGGTAAAAGAAACTTTCTGTGGCTTCATACAAATCAGTGATCAAACGGCTTGAGCAGTAGAAGCAACCGTTTTGAAAATTATTCATGATTTTACAATTACCTAAAAATTATGTAGTCGAGCCTTTGACGGTGCTGAAAATATGAGTGCTACTTGTTTCGGACTTCAAGCTCGTATAAAAAAAGGAATTGATCCGCTTAATATATTTTTTCCAGTTCTGTCAGAAGATAGGCTATGTGAATGGATTCGAATGAAACCAATTTGGTTAAGACATTAAAAAAGGTTTGTCCAGCGCGATGGTCTTCGCAAATTCAAGCGCTCGATGCATTACGTTATCGTTACTTCGACATTATCAAATTGTTGACATATCTGTCATTAAACGGTAAGAATTCCGAGGAATAACGGGAAGCTAGGAGTTTAATTCAATATTTCAAAAAATTTCCAACCGCATGCACCGCTCCGAGGCGCTAAAAGTCTAGCTACGCTACTGATTATCATGTTATTACGTATTATCGTAAGGTTAAAGATAAGATGAACAAGAAAGTTGAATAAATCAGAAGCTATGATTTATTTCGAGTTTTATATTACGTTTATCATCTACTCTAAGTTAAGGTCAGATAACATTTAACATATCATAACCGTTTCCTCATGTTACTAGAACTCCAATCTAACAATTAATAACCTGTCGACGATCAGCCGTAAAATTAAATTTCAATGTATTTGCTATTTTCTGTCAGTTTTCTATCTGCTGCTGATCATTTTCGTATCCATTTATTGACAATGAACGAATTAGTTTGTGTCTTTGCGCTACGTAGATTCGTGGAATTTGTACTACTCGACAGGTGTACCGATAGCTGGACCCGATATGTAACCAATATGTGCGAAGCGAGTGATAATTCTATTAGGTGGAACAAATTGGAGCAGTATTCTACTCCGTGACAAGACGTAAAGTGTGCGCCTGTGCTCTGGCTGTGAGGCTATCCGTCCATACTATTGCGTGTGTTGCATTGCCTTACGACAGCTTGTCAGGCGTATTGCGCGGTATAGGTCAAGTTGAAAATTATCATAACATAAAAAGACCCAGTAGTCTCGTGCCAGGTGTACCGATAAAAAATTTCACGTATGAATCGACGCAGTCTACATAAAGAGAAGCCGTTCGCCTATACGGTGAAAATATTATCACATATTTTTTCCCATTCACGATTGAATGCGACATTCAAGAATTTTATTTCGGATGTAGATTTGAAAATTTTTCATTTAAGCTCTGTTTCTATGCAGTCAGTGAACGGAGAGCTGAGATACATGATTTGTTGTATTTATAACCTTGACGAAATCGTCCGTTCGTTCCACAATTTTCGGCTCCATCTCCAGATCGTTATCAGACTTTCAGACTACAGATATATAACATTCGATTGAAAGTTGTATGAATATAAATATAACATACGGGGGCAACGTTTTATGCAGAAGTTACGCTGATGTATTGTATAGATCAGTGAGAAGTTGACGGAGACAGAAATAAGAGCGAGGATCGATTTCGCTATATTTGGTCGATGGTATAAGAGATTTGTATGAGTATAAAAGTGAGATGGAAAGTTGCTCGATCCATACGAAACTTACGTAGAGATGTAAATGAGGAGATATACCCGTCTAGCTATAATCACGCTGTAGTACGGTATATGATTCAATTTTGTAAACAATCCATCAGCTGCATGGCATACGATGCGAATAAACGGTAGGGAAGCAAAATCAGTATCATTGTTTAAAAGTGTGTGAATGTAATGTATAATGACATATCATTGAACATCACTTACATCGATTTTGATCTACAATGCACAAGTATTGCGGCACATACTACGCCGACAATAGCTTCGCTTTGGCGAACAATGATGCCGCCAATTTTAATGTTATGAGAGTTAAATTGTCGAAATAATCGTTATAATTTATAAGAAAGCATTTTAACGTGCCCTGGAAACGTAAGTGTGAAAAATTTATGAGGTATATTTTACACGAAAGAAAATTGCCCTATTAGATGGGCTTCAAACAATTATTCTACTAAAAAGTTTACGCGTCTGGCGATTATTTTTAGCTTGACACAAGAAAATATGTATAACGCAGAAAAGCATGCTTCGTGAGGTATATTTTCATTCATCAGTCCCGATTTAATATGCAATGCTGGGTTCTAAATAAAGAGCCTTCTGTTGCAATATGCTTGTTTTCCGTGTAATTTGAAAAGTAATTTTATCACATCAATACCTAATCTCGATGCTTAATTGTCAATACATTTAGGGATTGTAATGAAATTTTTCTAATTCGTAAGCTTGAGTGTGGAAAATTCGACAGCTGTAATTTGGATGAAATGTTTAACCTCGTGACGTTAGATTAGAAAAATCCATTTTTGTATACCGAGGGGTAGTGGAGTGTACCCCATTTTTGAAAGGCGAAATTTCCTATCGCTCGCACTAGCCGAAATTTACGCACCAGCATAGAAATCTCCACAATACCAGCATTTGCAAAAGGGTAAAATACTGATATTTTTTTTAAAAAAAGTACAACTTTAAATGCTCATAATTTGGAGCGGCTTTAACCCTTTGAGTCATTGTGGTAAGTATTCTTACCATCCATTTTATATCCATTTTTTGTACATTTAGAGAACTTTTTAAACATATTTCTTTACGGTTTTTTACTATTCTGATAGTATGATATTAATGGGTTTTGAATATTCTAGAGTGTTTATTTAGATATAAAGTAAATTATTATTGTTAGAAACAAATTGATTGAAAAAAATCGCGATAATCGAAGAAATAATTCATTTCCGCGAAAGTTACCTCTCTACACATAAACATGCTTTCCATGAATTATAAGTTTTTGGGGCTGATGATTACGAATCTGAAATTGGATTTTAGAAAATTTGAAATCTGATCGAATTCGGAGAGAAAACTCTGTCCATGGGTTTTTGGGGTTGCTGATTACGAATCTGAAAACAGATTTCGAATATTCAGTATTGCGAATCCAATCAGCGACTCCAAAAAGTC
The DNA here is from genome assembly GCF_021155785.1 of Neodiprion fabricii. Taxonomy (NCBI): domain Eukaryota; kingdom Metazoa; phylum Arthropoda; class Insecta; order Hymenoptera; family Diprionidae; genus Neodiprion; species Neodiprion fabricii. The sequence continues at coordinate 15,018,657 of NC_060242.1, read as the reverse complement.
CTGCACAGAGTTTTTTAATCGTATTTGATCTAATTCGAAATTTCCGTCCACTATACTGGATCCGCCATCTTGAATTTTCAAAATTTCATTTCAAAGTTGCCATCAACTGCACCGAAAACCCTTGCATAGAGTTTTTTGAGCGGATTCGATCATATTTGAAATTTTTGTCCGTCATATTGGATCCACCATTTTGAATTTTTTAAATTTAATTTCAGATCCTTAATCAGCCACCCCAAAAATTACAGGATGCTATCTTGGTATAAAAGTTAACTTGGCACAATAACGTGTGATTAAAATGATTAAGCTAGTGAAGATGTGACAATGGATTTTTTAGGTTGTCACAACCCATGCAAAAAAAGTGTTAGAACTTCTTGAAACGCGGAAGCCTATTATGAACCATGCATGACAAATTGTTGTACCTATACAGCTGCACAGTAGTCGAGGCGTACGGGAATATAAATGCAGTCATTAGATGTTTGCAAAGTGTAATTGAAAATGTCACCCTATTGAATTTGTATTTGATATAATACGCTGTTAACCTTATTGCAGACTTTTGTAACATCTTCATTTTAGGAGAGGGTAGGTATCATCACGAGATCAAGATCCCGAACTTTATTAACATAATTTATACAATGATTTCCGTCTATAACATGAGTTAGGGGGGGGGGGGAGCGGGTGGCATTAAGCTGATTTATAAACCTAGCAGTACGACATAGTAGCGCCTTAGTCTTGTGGAAGTTGATTTTTCGACAGTTATTTGTAGCCCAATCAGAAATGGCCTGTACAACCTCAGAAACTCATCTGATACCTGTATTGATATCCGTCGGAGAAACGAGAAATAAATTTGAAGGTCGACCGCATAAAGAATGTACTTACAATTACGAATCACTACTGAAAGATCATTTACAAAAATAGAAAGCAATAATATGCCAAGCACAAACTGCTGCGGAACCGCCAAGTTAATTTCATCCAAGGAAGAAACAGAACCACCCGCAACTCGAACGGCCTGTTGACGACTACACAAATATCGACAAAACCACTCGAGGACATGGGCAGAATAGCCAAGATTTTTCAATTTGCCCTGTAGCTTTGCATGACAGATGGTGTCAAACCTTACGGCAATAGAAAAAAAATACTGTTAGAGTGTGACCATACGCGAAGCAATTGCTTGTCTGACATCATCATTTAGTTAGAGCAGGGCTAACTGCGTACTACTATGTCTACGCTGAAAATCCGCCTGACTTATGAGGTTATGTAGATGGCGTACATTCAGTAGACGTACACTAGCTGTTATATGGAGTTGTGAGATATGCCGGTCCCAATACTGCGGTGAATGTAACTCAATATCTGCCACTGAGACTTGCTTCATGCAGATAAAGAAGAGAACGCCGATGATGAACTGCCGGGAATTTAGGAATTCTTCCGGAGATGCTGATATAAGTTTCTGAATAGTCTGCAAGGGAAGTTCGACAAATTAAGACGGTAGGAAGACTCGCAGGTGATTCCGTAGCTTTGGAAAGTACTCACAAGCTCTGGAAGCTATTAAAAAGGATTCGGAGAGGAACTAGCAGGAGCTCGACGAAATCACTGATATAAAGAGAGAATTGGATGAGATTAGACTACGGTATGGATATACTACCCAAGGCAGTGGATTATGAAGAACTTAAATCGGTGATAGCAGACCCAGGAGGTAGTATTAATGAGAAGGAATTTATTGAAAAAGTAGCCGAAAAGCAAAGATGTGCTAGGAACATCATAATTCTAGGGATTACTGAAGACCGCACAAGTACGGATGAGAAGCGAGCTTCAGATACTGTGCAGGTTGTCACTATTCTCGGTAACTTGCGGGTGCCTATAAGAAAGATTAATTAAGGTACTGCGGCAAGGACGGGAAATATCTAAAAAGAACAGGATCATGTTGGTAATTTTACCTGCGATGGAGATAGCAAAGCAAGCTCTTATCTCATCTCAGGAACTGCTCAATGCGATAAGATTCAGAAATGATATAACAGTCAAACAGAGAGCCCAACTGGATAATCTAAGAGTGGAGCTGGCCCGGAGAGCGGCTGCCGGAGAAACGGACATGAATATCAAGTTCATAAATAACAGACCTCAGATTTTTTAAATTGAAAACATCAAGGCCAGGCTACCCCCACCACTAACGAATAGTGTCGGTGGTCAAAGTCTATCCAACCCAACAAAAAACTAATAGGACCACTTCTCCACATCGATGTCCTAAATGCCAATCGGGCGTCGATGATCGTAAAAATGGATAATTTCCAACGGGTTGTAAATAATGTAGACCCTACAGTTACAGTGGTAATGGAGACATGGTTGAAACAGCATCTACCAAACGGGTTAGTTAGTATACCAGATTACCAGCTGTTTCGGAAGGATAGAGAAGGGAAGCGAGGAGGTGGAGTTGCATCACAGATAGGTTTCACATTAGTGCCGGGCAGGGATGAAAGGGGAAGAGTTTTTCGGCGAATCGGCGTTCCCCCACCTTCGACCTCCGCGCTCACCGGCGGTTTTGTTGTTCGCTTCGTGTTGAATATAATTTTTTTCTCCGAACTACATATATGTGGCCGAAAAGAAGTTTTACTTGACGGCACTATTAAGAGAATCATATGAGAAATCATAGCTAGCGATAATTTTCTGAGAAGTGTGGGGAAAGGGTTCACGCATACAACTGGGGAAGTGGCGCTATTGTGGGCAGCACTAATGGCAGACCCAACTGTATTAGCTAAGGAGATGATAGGAGATAATCATATCCCAACGACGCCTAGAGTGGAACTACTTGATTAGGAACTGGAAGCGATACGGTTGGACGTGGAAGTACTAAAGCACAAATACCTCGTTGAGGGAGTATATCGAATGGGAGAAAAGGACAATACATAAGGTTATTGAAGATATGAAGATGGCCTTAGGACGGGCGACTTTCACTAACCGGGTATAGACTAGAATCCGCTCTGCTGCGATTCCTATAATCAACCGAAAAGTGAGAACCTGGACTGCTACCTGAACAGCGACTTCATGCATCGCAGAAGTCAAAGGGCTTACTAAGCATAGAATCGGTCAAACCGCGTCTTACGTAAACTTGACACTAACACACGAGCAGAAAGTGCTGATGTGGTTGTTGCAAAATACTCACAAAAAGTGTTGATTTACACTATATAACAATATAGAACATTGTACTTTTATTATTACTGTACTATATACTGCGCAATTCCACCAAATCCTGTACGCAAATCCGGCCTCCAAATTATGGATTTTTATATGAGTTCTTCACTTTATATAGATGTCAACAAAGCGATTTCTCGTGTATGACGTCAGTTAATACGGGTTCTCGTGATTATTAGATTTAGCTTTGAAATTTTACAGTTATTAAACGGTTCAGAAAATGATGATCATTTCTTTCACTTTTCATTTTAAGGGTGAAATTAAAAAAATAAAACATAAAAAGTCAATTCTGCCATGTTCTCCATCGTTTTTTGAAAATCGGATTCCTTTTTCTGAAGGTTCGGGAAATTTCTGATGTTACGGTTTCGGTTTAAATAAAATTTGTGTGCTTATTTTCACCATTTTTCACTGATATTATAAACTGTGCCTTGGAGTTAAACGATCCGAAAATTTTTAGAAGTGATTTTCATCAGAAATTTCTTGAATTTTCAGAGAAAAAATTTAATTTTCAAAAAACGTTTGGGAACATAGTTCAATTGACATTTTAAGGTTTATTTTTTGAATTTTGGGTCAAAAATGACGAGTGAGAAAAAATTACCATCATCTTCGAAAAATTCTGAAAATTTCTGATCGAAAATCGCATTTTCAATTTTTTCTTTAAGGCATTTTTTGAACCGTTTAATACATTGATAAATTTTGAAGAATCCGATAATTACGAAAACTGAACTCAGAGATCTTTCACACTCGAAAATCTCTTTGTTGACATTTAAATAATGCGAAGAACACATAAAAAAAAATCTAAAATTTGGAGGCCGCATTTGGGCTATTCCGCGTCAACCGGATCAGTCATCTCTCAGATATTTTTTTTATTATTATTTTTTATTATTTTATTATTCTTGAAACTTCACTTATCGCTTCGAGCAGGCCTTGTGAAGGTACAGTATTTTTTTCAGATTCTTCAATCATGTCCTACATCGTGAAAATGATTCTAAAATAACGCTGCGACGCCACCGCGGGGTAGCGGTGGACGGCAACCGGCCGCCCGCCATTACGTAGAGACTCGGCGCGCCGCAATTTCATGCGCATCGACACCTTTAATGATTTTTTACTCGAAAACGAAAAAAAACACCCCTCTGGAATTAATTCACAGGTTGTAGTACAGTTCAAGGAACATGTCAGAATTTAAAAAAAATTTTTTGATCGTGTCAGTCACTGTTTTAAAAATCTTTGAAAAATTAATTGTTAAATAAACAATTGATAACAACTTTTTTTTACCATTTCGTATTTTTTTTTAAATTCTATGGAGCTTTCCGCGTAATTTGAAAAAAAAATATATATTGTATCTAATTTTTTGCCAAAGTTATGAATTTTTGAAAAAAATGGGAGTCTAATTTGTTATTGTTAATAAAAAATCGAATTTTGTATTATGAGATTCGCGCTTTGGCACAAAAATCTAACTCCTCACACACAATCCACATGCCAAATTAAAAAAATATCTGAGAGATGACTGATCCGGTTGACGCGGAATAGCCCATTTGCGTACAGGATTTGGTAGAATGGCCAATACACAATTTTCACTTCATCCCACGTATAATTAAGGTTTAACGTGCACCAATCAAAAGGAGAAAAAGAAGAATAATTTCTTCAAAGAATAATCTTAATGAAGTTCTGTTACGTTCTGGGAAGAGCGCTGGGAGAGATCTTCAATTCGCTGCGTGATTCATTTTCAGATTTCAATTCGACTCACAAACCTTATGTCCGTGTGTGCAAACTCTGATGTCGTTTCGTTCGGGATTTTCGTTCAGCTCGTTACCATCTGTGAATTGTTCTGTTTTGGATCGTGCAAACTATGACTACGCATAACTTGCACATGATTTTCTGTATCTCATTTTCTCAAATTACAACTCATATGAGATATTGGAAAGCAATTTTCGAAATAATTTTTTTTTTTATTTCACAGAACCTCTGACGCTGAAGGTTGATAGATGCGTCGGTTACACGCTTGATTTTGGGAGGGCCATCAGTTTGACAATACAAGAAGCAACGCATGTAGCATTGTTTAGTATAATTATTTGACTGATCCTTAAAAACGTCATTTTTGTATTTGAACCGACTCAGCACCCCCTAGACCCGTTGAAAAGAAATTAGAAAAAATTGGTCCAAAATTTCAGCATTCTACTTAGTTCAACTAAAACGGGTGCCTGTGAGCATAAAATCATTTTGAGTTTTTAATTTGGGCAGGAACCGCTAATAATCACTGATGATGAAAAATGTACGTGAAAAATGAACTACATCAGCTATTTGAACAGTATTTCCATTGTAGCGGGGAAATGAGGACAAAATCATGGCTTTGTACGTTGACACTCCTGAAACAATTCAAACCATGGCAGAAAAATTCTTGAAATATTGAAGATACAAAAAAGATGAATCATTTATAATTTAATCACAAATCGATCAGTAATTATTCCTAATTCGCATTCATTATTCATTACTTGAAGTTCGCAATCGATCATCGTCATCGAGTGTTTTTGTTCATCTGCAAGATTCGGAGAATTTTCTAATTTTTTTTTTGTAGCCAATCTTCAGACCTTTTCCAGATAAGCTTTCTAAAGACCACTCTAATGATATATGATATTTGCGTTGAACTATTTTTGAAAACATTTTTTGCAAATTTTTGTAACTAACGGTACGTGGAATAAAAAAATTACAAGTAATTATCCTGTATACTTCGATACTAACATAAATGCGTACTTCTGTTCTATTTCAAAATATTGATCGATTTATCTGGTAATCCTATTCTTTTTAAAGACCAATGTAAGGCTACGTTATTATGTCAAATAATGACACATCTCAGTGTAAGCAATTATTACTATGAATCATAAAGTTTGTTATTGACTTATTCTTTGAATTGAACAAGCTGTTATATACGTTGATTATAAATGAAGTAGTTTTCTGTTCCGGAACACAATACAGAAATAAAAGCAAAAAAACTGTACATCGTTACAACTGAATCAGTCTTTGATACCCAAGAATTAATGTTCTGCACATGTTCTCGTCAAAGAAAATTTCAGAAATTTAGGACCCCGAAGGCACCATAAATGATTTTGCATATGTGTATTAGGCTGGTCCTTATTTGGGGTGTTTTCGAATTTTCCTACGGACAAGGCGGAAAAAGTTCGCAAATAAATCAATAAAAAAGTACGCGAAACCAGGAGCCTGTAAGCTAACCCTAAGTACTCCCGCCAAGGCTATGAATTTTCCCATGTAATTTCAATGGGAATTCGGACTTACTGCACTATTTTTTTCGGCCACGCCTAAATCGTATTTTGAGAAATTTGAAACTTGGCATATATCTTTCCTATATTCATAGATATTTTACAAAAAATTGGGCGATTTACAACGATGAAATTAACAAAGTACCAGCGCATCAAAGTTGTGTCTTAAAGTAAAAAATCACCATTTAACGAAATAAATGGATTAATAAATAATATTAAACAATTAGATATATACTTACTATGTATATATATACAACTATATATCTAAATATATATCTAATTGTTTAATATTATTTATTAATCAATTTATTTCGTTAAATGGTGATTTTTTACTTTAAGACACAACTTTGATGCGCTGGTACTTTGTTAATTTCATCGTTGTAAATCGCTCAATTTTTTATAGAATATCTATGAATATAGGAAAGACATATACCAAGTTTCAGATTTCTCAAAATAGGATTTAGGCGTGGGCGAATAAAATAGTGCAGTTAGTCCGAATTCCCATTGAAATTACACGGGAAAATTCATGGCCTTGGCGGGAGTACTTAGGGTTGGCCTACAGGCTCCCGGTTTCGCGTACTTTTTTATTGATTTATTTGCAAACTTTTTCTGCCTTGTCCGCAGGAAAATTCGAAAACACTCCAAATAAGGACCATCCTAATGTGTATGCTCCTGACCACGGAAGTTCCTTCGTCGATCACCAGTCAACTCTGCCATCGACTACAAAGATGGCGGCCACGATGGTTCACTCTTAATAAGTCTTCTGAAGAATGTTAATAACGTCTGATTACGTGTTCTGATTCACATCAAAATCAATAGGCTTCAAGATTTTAATGGCTTTCACTATTTTTTCAAATTCAAAGTTCAATATGTATAGCGGTTCGATACATAATGAGGTCCCAAGCAGCGTTCCGTGCCTCAAGTTTTCAACAATTTTTTTCGTTGGACTGCATTTTCGGATTTACTTCTAAATTAATAGGGGGCGAGATTTCGATAGCAGTGAATCCTCGTTTAAATTTGAACTCAATCCGTGTAGCGGTTCGTCACTTATTGAGGTCCCAAGCCTAGGGGCGGAGAAGAAGAAGAAGAAGAAGAAGAAGAAGAATATTTTTCATTTTACATCAACTTTGACTGTTAATAACTTTAAAACTGGTGGGCAGGTTTCAATCAAATTTATAGTGCAAGGTCAGATGGACAAGATGTTTAGGTCCTGTGAGTTTTATTGAAAATCATTTACACGTTCCAGAGATATGACATCCTGATTTCGGGCTTTACTTGGTCCGGGTAAAGATTCTCTGCTAGCGCTCGCCGGCCTGCGGGTACTTGGCGGCGATTCGCTGCCGCGAATCTTGATGGGATTTTTCGGTCCGTTTTGCGAGTGTAAAATCCCATTTTTAACACCGGTATGTATAAAATGAAAAAGGACCTAAATTCCCGGAATCGTTATCACTCGCATTCATAGTTAGGTTGATTCTTAGAATAATCGGTTCAGTTGATCGTTAGGAGAGTTATTGTTCTTTTATACTTTCTAACAATCAACTAATATTGTTCTTCAGGGGAGGCCGATATCAGTTTATTTTTTTTGTTTAGCTAAAAACCTTTGTACACTCGGGGTGTAGAACCGTGTTTTACACTCTGGATACGAAAAGTACTAAAAGTTTCCACATATACTTGGTTAAAATACACATTTTTTGATAAGGAACAAGTCATTTCGAACAATTCTTGGAGGTTAGGCTTCAACGAAATCTGAAAACTCGGAAAATTCTTTAATTGCAGTTGTAGTAACAATACTTGAGTACGGAGTTTCTGAAATTAAGAGTTGTTTGATTTTAGTTGATTTGTACTGTACGTAAATTTTGAAATTGGTTTTGTTGTGGTTGAAGTATAATTGTATTCTAAGTTTTATTTAGTTTTCTACAAATAGATATTTAATTTTGTTCAGCTTTCTGTTTTTCGAGATTTCTGGAAAGGTAGAAGTAGGAGCTGGATTTTGAGAAGGGACTTTTTATTAGTGATTTAGGTTCTTAGGTAAATCAGCACAAGACGATTTGCCTAGGAGGGCCGATCAGCTGGTGCTGAAAGGGAGCCTTGTAGATTCCCGTTTCTAGGAATAGAGGGTTTGTGAACTGGTCATGGTTTTTCTTCTTCACGTTTTTCACGTTTCAGTTAGCAGGCATACCTTATTTGTCTTATTGCGTTTATTATTCCGAATCTTGGAATACGCATTCTATGTGCATGCTAATGTTGAAACATATGACGTTCAAATGTGAAAATACATACCCCTAGACGCAGAACGATGCCTGCGCCTTATTGAAGCAACTATGGAGTTACCGCTCATGTTCAGCCTCGTTTCCTGCTATGGCCATCCCAAACGTCAAACATCAGTTTTTAAGGGTACCAAAATTCGATAGATAATCCTTGATGTTTGGGATGGCCGTGGTGGGATATGGTGCTCAGAGAAAAACCTTGGTGCTCAACCAGAAATAAGAGAACTAAGGTTGTTTGAATAAGGCGCACACATCGTTCTGCATCTGTAGATACTCATGGTATATGCTGCTCAGCATTGCGTAGCTACGAGCTTGGTTTTACTTAATAACTGATGGTATATGCGTGAAAATTATCATTACAAGGGTGTTCCTTGTACACTATGATGGTAACTGTGTGGATCGATACAGATCTAAGAACTTAACAGTGTGTAAGATGCTATTATGGTAAGCTGCACGTCGGTAATTTATAATGCGGAGAGGACGCCGCCGTGATTACCGGCTGGGACGTAACAGTTCTACGGAAACCCACTCACCCAAGAGTCCCAAGACCATGCCGATGAAGCCCAAGATCTACAGGAAATTCTATACAAACTGCATCAGCAGCCATCTAAGTGGCTGCTCTTATGCCGAATGAAGACAAGTGTGTTGTGAATTATGATGCATCTGGGTTAAAATAACCCACATATTGTAAACTTTCTTGGATGCAACCATATGGCAATAAGGACCTCTCAAAAGGACCTTGGTAAAACGATCACCTGTGATCTCAAATGGTGAGAATACATAAATAGCGTGGCCAATAAGTTCAACTAATTGTAAGTTCCAGGATAAAGAAAGCCTTCACATGCATTATATCGGATTTGTTCATGAAAATTTACAAGACCTACGTCCGGCCATCACTGGATTCCGCAAACATAATATCGACACTCTACTTTGCGAGGATATCGAACTTCTAGAAAAAGCCCAGAGAACAGCAACGGAACTACCAATAGATCTGAGACACCTGGATTATAATGAAAGGTTGTAAAAATTGAATCTACTATCAGTAACATTAAGACTGAAGAGAGAAATTAACTAACCGGACCGTGTGATATGAATGGGGAGGAGTTCTTCAGGCTATCAAGCAATACGCAGTAACGGGGCCATCTAAAGCTCGAGCGTAGTCCATTCAATAGAAACTCACTGGAAAACTTTATTAGTAACAGAGTGGTGGCAGTGTGAGATTCACTTCCAAATGCAGTCATTGATGCATGCACAATCAATCAATTTAACAACAGGCTGGATGCTTCTTTCTATACGCGTCCTCAAGAAGACTGAATTAGTCAGACAAGCTTTAGCCTGATACTGTAATCCTGCTAGTAATGATAAATTGTTACTTTTTCTTTTGCGGCTTCTGACTTGATCCCAGAAACTTTAGACGCGATTAAGCGCGATCGTTCCCTCATGTGAAATTACGTCGGAATAGCGTCTCGATAAATTCATACCAGCGTTTTTCATAATCCGTGAGAAATACCATGAAAAAATACCAAGGAGTTAATCTTCTTTTTCGCAATAGATAGAGTCCTTTAACTTTTCGTCTTATTGTTAGAATTGATTAGCAGGATCTGTTCATTATCAATTCGACGGGGAGTGTGCCAGAGGGTATGGAGAGGAGAAGGGTGGCCAGAGGACTGGAAAGAAGGGGTGGTTGTACCAATAGTAAAAAAGGGGGAAGGGAAAAGTGTAGAAGAATATAGAGGAGTTACATTAATACCGACGGCGTATAAAATATATGTGGGAATATTGGAAAAAAGGTTAAAGGAAGAGGTGGAGAGCAAAAAGTTGTTGCCGGAAAGTCAGGCGGGATTCAGAGCAGGAAGGGGAACGATAAATTACATATACGTGATAAATTATTTGATAAGTAGGGAAATAGCTAAAAGTAAAGGGAAATTAATAATAATGTACGTGGATTTCAAGGCGGCTTTTGACTCGGTCGACCGCTGGAAGTTAGTGGAAGACATGAGGAAGAGAGGGGTGAGGGAAGGATTGGTAAGAAGATGTGAGGAGGTGCTAAAAGAAACGTGGGGAAGGGTAAGAGTGGGGAAACAGGTAGGGGAAAAATTTTGGACGGAAAAGGGAGTAAGGCAGGGCTACTCACTGAGTCAATTTGTTATTCGTGCTGTTTTTAGCGGATATGGAGGACGAACTAGAGAAAGGAAGGTGGGGTGGAATAGATTTATCGGGGGGAAGAAGGTATATGCATTGGCGTACGCGGATGACGTGGCGTTGCTGGCAAAGGATGAGGATGATATGAAAGGTATGATTAGGACATTGGAAAGGTATGTTAGTAGGAAAGGGTTGGAGGTTAATACGGGGAAAACGAAAATAATGAGGTGCAGGAAGGGGGGAGGGAGGAAAAGGAAAGTGTTTTGGAATCGGCAGCGTAGGGAAATAGAAGAGGTGGGTAAGTATAACTACCTAGGGTATGTGATGAAAGCAAATGGGGAACAAGGTGAGCATGTTAAGGAAAGGGTTAGGAAAGGAGCAAAAGTAATGGGGCAGGTATGGGGAATAGGAAAAAGAAAATTTGGAAAGGACTGGGGTAGAAGAATATGGTTATTTGACAAGTTGGTATGGTCTGTGATTAGTTATGGAGTTGAAATTTGGGAGTGAAAAAGAAGAAAAGAAGTAGAGGATATGCAGGAAAGATATTTAAGATGGGTTCTTGGAGTGTCCAGGAGGGTGGCAGGGTACATGGTAAGGGAGGAATTACAAAGCGATATGTTGGAAGGAAGAGCAGGAATGAGAGCATGGCGTTATGAAAAGAGGTTAGAGGAAGGAAACGGTGGGGAGTTAGCATGGAGATGTAGAATGGAAATGAGGAAAAGGGTGAGAGCGGGGAGAGGATCAATGGGGTGGGAAGCGGAGAGAAGAGACTTCTTCGAAGATAGAGGATGGGAAATGGTGGAGGTGGAGAGAAGATCGGAGATGGGTGCAATGAGAGGCGAGGATTTAGTAAAGGTAGAAAGAAGGAGGCAGGAGGAAGAGAGATGGGAAAGAATTGTAGGGTCGAGAAGTAACAAGGAATATAAGTTTGTTAAGGGAAAGGGAGTGCCAGGATACCTTAAAAAAGGGTGGAGTGAGGAAAGGTGGGGAAGGATAGCAAAATATAGACTAGGAGATGAGCTGAAGGGATATAGGTATTGGGAGAAGAGAGAAAATAAGGTGTGCGGTATATGTGGGATGGAGCAGGAGAAATGGAAACATGGGTGGGAAGGATGCTCGGGGCTAGGGATAGAGAGAGGCTGGCAAGAGATGAGGGGGGGAAGTTTTGGGGGAGGAGGGACAAGGAGAAAGATGGTTGAAAATAATAGAGAAGATAAGAGGAGGGGTGGAAGAAAAAGCAGAGTAATAGGGAAAATAGAAAAGTGTAGCGGAAACGGAGGTCCTGGGATGAAAGATGAAGGATGCAAGAGTGAGTGAGGAGATAGCGGGTAGTGTGTGAGAGCCTGAGTGTGAGAGAGTGAAGAGGGAGGAGAGAAGAGAAAGGGGAGGCAAAAGAAGGAAAAAAAACAAATGTGTAAAACAAAATTGTTACATAGTTTATAAGTATAGAATATAAGTGAAGTAGAGGTTAAGAGAGGATGTGTAAGCGGAACGGGGGTCCGCAGATGTACCCCTGATAAGGGAGCAAATAAACATCATATTATATATACACAGAACCTCGTGGAATTCACAGCTCTGAAACTATACGACATTTCTACTGTTTTGCGTCTGTAATATTTGATTCGTTGCTTTCAGCGTCTTCAGACTACATGCAATTGCTTTTCGCTAGAAATACGCTTGAATTGTGTTAAAGATCACTTTATATATTGCGATGTTGAACTACGTATGACTGTGTGTATGTAAGGAACAGTAATGTGTATGTATGTTCCCGCTGGTGTATGAAACAATTTTATAAATTTTAGTCATATTAGTGCTAGTGTATTTACTTTACTTGTTTACTTTGAATAACGTTTGTAGAGTCATAATTCGAATACCGATAGTTTCTGAATATATCTATTACTATTATAGCCGGCACCCCCAACGTCTATTTTAGTTTGACTTTCCTCCAACGAATCAACTGAATCTAGGTGGAGAATTCGCTTAAAGTCCCGCGATAAAAATACACAGGGTTTACTTATTTATTTATCTCTCCATTTCCAAATTCCTATTCTCAAATCTGGTTCACGTGTTTCTAGTGTTACGCTTACGTGGTTCTAGGGTTACGCTTATACGTGGTATAGATGAATCTTGTGCTATATATATATATATATATATATATATATAGCACAAGATTCATCTATACCATATATACATAACATAACATAACATATATATATATACATAACATTGTAATCTCTCTATTAGCTTATACCAAAGCTTGTGCAAAAACTAATTTTCGTGTTTCATCAATAGTTGATGTCCTTCAATTAGAGATATGGTGATGGGTTGTACACTTTTACTGCATTTGATTTCACACGGCTAGAGATTGCACTCGCTTAGTAACTCACCTGCTTTTACATTACAAATGTTGACTGTGAAATTGTGAGAACTTTCGACTAGTCATTTTATTCAGTAGGATACAGTAATATATAACGAGCAATGTACAAATTTTATTGTTCAAATTGGCTGGTGTGAACGTTTATCGACCGATTTTTGGGGTCAATTTGAAAATTTACCGGAGATAGTCCTAAATTGACACCAAATTGTAGTCTATATAAGTACGCATCGAAAAATGTTATACAGTGTATACGGCTGCTGCGTTCATTTTTTAGTAAACCGTTATCACGTTACGTTCAATTTTTTGGGTGTGCACAAGTAACTCATCATGAAATCGGTATAACTGTCTTGAGCTGAGCACAGTCATGGACTGCCTCAACTTACTGTTCGCCATGAGAAACTCTAATAATTGGTATTAGCTCTTTTGTATTGTTGCTCTACTCTGCATTGGGTTACCGCCTCATCTGACGTCAATGCAGAATCTAGTGTTGACCATAGCATCGCAACATTTATTTACATTTATGTGTAAACTAGAAACTACTGTGCTATAGATGATAGTTGAATGTTTCAGCTCAATTGCTTGTTCAACCTTGGGAAGCTTCGATCTGCATGTTACTTGGCATATTCCAGTAGAGCTTCCAAATGCGTTGTGGTCATGTCGTCAGTCGGCCCAAATGCAATGCAGACCCAGGCCACGATGCAAAGTGCGTATTTCCAAGTGTACATATTACTTTGGACGGTGTATTCATCATCGACGGTTCGGATCTGAGGTGAAAATAGACCGGAAAATTTTCGTCAAGTGACATGCAAAAAGATCGCTAAATCTTTTAAAGAATTTCAGTTATGGTCGTGGTAACACGAAATATTTATAACTCGATGTGAACTTTGTAAACTACGCTAAGGCTCACCGTGTCAATTTGCCGTGTTCCTTGATCAAGAGTTGTTGAATTTTTATATTGGTCTGTCGCCGTCAAGTGAATACAGATCGCTACAAGGTACAGCAGAAGTATAACTATCGCCAAGCAACGGCGGTAAGAAATCATGCAAAATTGGTCCAGGTCGAAATGTCCAAAATCAATTCTAAAATTCACAAGTATTACAACATCATGCACGCTGCAGAAATGAAGATCGACGTGGAGCATAAGCCAATTTATACAGCGAATATACGTAATGAATATTGTTATACACTTTCGTACCTGTCCATCGCAGAGAGAAGACTTATTGTGACGAGAAATAAAAATATCCCTGATATTATCTGGGGGTAGTTAGTGGCATTTATTAGCGCGAGTAGACTGGGATCAGCCTCCATTTTTGCTACCTAGAATTATCAGATCAGCCTTAAAGTTAATTCCTTTTATTCATATCTGAAAAAGTTCATACCTCGGGGCCATTCATAAAACACGTGACGCTCATTTTCGGAATTTTAACCCCTCCCCCACGTGACGCTCATTTACGGGATATTCCTTACCCTCGTCAGCAATTGTGACGATAGCACAGATCATCCCCCCCCCCCCCCCCCAACAGCATCACGTGTAGTACGAACGGCCCCCTAACGGTAAATAAACTTTGATCAACTTCCGTACTCACCAAGAGGATCTGAGTCAAGGCGATACCGCCGAGAAGACCCTGGCACCAGATCATCACACATTTGGATAGATTGTGCATTTTGATTGCGACGTATATAGGCTTCGAAAACCTTTCAGTGGCGTTTTCTACCTTGTTGCTTTTCCTAATTTTCACTGCACTGAACCCGTTTCTCCCCTGAACGTAAATGGTGTCAGTTGTCAACTCCAGCATGGGCGATGGCTCCTCATACCTTGTTTTGTTTTTTTGATTTTCCTGCGCATTTCGCAATAGTTCCGCAATCGGTAGTTCATCAGCTGCTTTTTCTGGAATGTTTCAACGTAAAGAGAACGAATCTGTACCCGAGAAGTTGAATCGCCGTTGTTGGGTTTACTGAAAAAATGTGTCATCAGAGTACTCACTTTGTCTCTGTAGATTTTCCGCCCTCCTACGGCTTTCTGAATCCGCATTTCCGTCTGTGGAACGAGGTCTCCTTGTCGTCGTTTTTTCGTCGACTTTCTCGCGATCATCGTTTCTGCTTTCTTCTGGTCTTCGCCTCTTCGACCGTATTTGTCTTTTCCCCGTCTGTTTCTCGATCCCAGTTCTACGAGTTCTGGGAACCCCTTGCTTCTTCAAAACTTGGGCGCTTCTCCGTTTGGGTAAAGGTCTCGTTACGGAGGTCTTGACATCCGTCGATTCTTCCGAGTCACAATTCAGAGGGGCCGATATATTTTGTCGAACATGTACTAGATCAATTTTTTTCAGTGGGGTGCTGGTATACTTGATGTCGGAATCCGACTCATCGAAGTTTGTTGATCTGTCGTCACCGGTTTCATACCTGATTTCGGAACTGTATCTTTGCTCTCTTACAGACATTTTCTCGCTTCATAATTTCTATCTCGTGAAAGTCGCCAGTCCTTGATACCCATGAGGGATCTGGAGTAGAAATACTCAATCAGCGACATGCCTAAGGAATTAACACGAAGCGATCACCTCCTAAATGTTAAAAGTGTTGCAGCAGCCACGGAGAGTCACGAGTTAAGATCTCTATCGATTTCCCAGCGCAACATGTTTCATTCACTGCCTAACTAGATTACTCACATACAGCGTGAAACGCTAACAACTGCATGATCCGTCGTCTGCTAAAAATCCGAGTTAGTTTCCCAGAGTGACCAACCATCATGAACCTAACCTGAAAATGTTGACAGTTGTCGCTGGCAGTTGTACTAAACGACAACAGTTGTTGTATAAAATAAATTTATGACGGCTAGTCGTACTGAAAATAGCCGCTCTCGTATTGTAGCGCGTGCGCATTAGACGACGGACCATGCAGTCGTTAGCAATTTGCTCTGTATACGCGACGTTGTCTTGCGCCATTAAGGAATCATGGCTACTGGATACCAGCGAAAGAAAAAGCTATTGCATACGTTACCTGAACACAGAGTAATCACTATTTGGTTCAGTGTTTATTCTCAGATGAAAGATAAGAATAGCGAGGTTCAATGGTTAGAAAATTCACAAAATTTGTAATGTAAAATACGAGCACCTTCACTATGTAGCTGCCTCACATCCCGATCGACATTTGACGGTGTCGTTAGCAACGAGGCGCTGGCTATGTTGTGGATTTCACCATGCTTAACAACGCTCGATAAGCTGGGTTCAAGTCTTACAAACGGTTTAGAACTGTGCCGGAGATTGAAACATGTAGGCACATAAGTTTTGTCGCAGTGTCAGTCGATAACCTTCGAGTCGAAATGATTGAATTGTCATTTCTGACCAAATTGTGATACGATTTTGCGTTATTATTCCGCTACTTGTAGCACTGGGAGTCTCCTCGTTGCATTCAGATATTACAAAAGGACTTTGCGGCGAACGTGGTGTTTAGGTGCTGATTTGGATTTATATTCTGCTGCCTATCGGTGCAGTTAGGATTTCTTGCCTTGCAATTGTGGTACTTATACAGAGTGGCTGGGATCACCGATGTCAATGTTTATTGGGATGTAGATTTCCTAGCAGCAGTTTGCTTGTTTCCTTTTTCCCAAACGAGACAACTTTTTGAAATAAATGTATCTGTATCTTTACTCCCTCATGGCGATCCATTATTTTTTTTTTTTTCAATTCCACTTTGCCACAATTTTTTGAGACCTCACGACTGTTTTGGGCATGTGAATAAGGTGTTACTTTAAAATTCTTCCGAGCCACCTGCAATGCAATTACTGTGAGTTCACTTATTTATTTTATCTAACGAACATTTGTCTTTCTTATTTTAGCTCCCAGGTTGGATAACAGTCATAATTAAACAGTCAGAAGCCCCGAATGGCAGGTTTCAAACCGATAGCTATATGTATAATGTATATATAAGTATATATGTACAACGTACAAAGGGTGGATTGTGGAGGTATAGGTATGGCAGCATAAAACCGAGTGTCGATAAAGCCAAGTTGAGACCTCGAATCTCTGCGTCTCGCGAGCAATGAAAGTATAAATTGCAAAAGCCGCGCGGTAATAAATTTAGCGTGTCGTAGATAGAGATAACGATGCAGATATGTAGTGGTGAGGTAATGGCTGCAGAACGGTGACTATACGGTTGCACGTTGCACACACTTATGGTATGCATGCCTATACTCCACGTGTAGATCGACGCACACTAGGAGGCATTCGCCGCAGAATGTAGATAAATGGCGGAGGTATTGTGCCTGTGTCGGCTTTGCAGTGAGTGCAGGAGGGCTGTAATGTCGATCCTGCATACAGCGCCGATTATAGAAAGATACGTGTACGTATGCACGCCTTGTGCGTAGGTATACTGATATAACTATAGCTGGCAATTAGTTTCGTGGAGAATGTTGTCGTCCTTGGTGGAATGGATGTCGGTATCGCGGGGGTGTAACTCCACACGTAGGTGCCTTCGGCATTCGCGATCCGCCTGCCGGTAGGTATGACCCGGGTGCAAACCATAGAGATATATAAAATAGAGTAAGCGTCCCGTGAACGGCTTTGAAGCAGTTCTCTGAAGGACAGATGATAATTAATAACTCACCCGTCCTCTCTGTCGCTCTTCCCATGGAGTGGGGGCCACGAGAGGGGTAGCTGCGTCCGTCTGCCTAGTTACTTCATAGAGCTCGTCGCCCGTACTCCATGGAAAAAGCGACAGAGAGGACGACGGGAGAATTATTATCACGCTCACGGGACGTTTACTGTATATCATATGTCTCTACGGTGCAAACGTCACCTGGAAACTGGGACTGGGAATCCATTAGCAAAGTCGAATGGACGGGAATTTTACTCGTTGATCAAATCTCATACACGTCGAACTAGTTTCGCGCTTTCGAATTAAGCAAATGAACGTACCTACACGGTATAATTATGAACATTCTTTGAGAAACGAAGACAATCATAATTGTCTCCTTTCGCGCATTTCACGACTCTTATCTCTCCGTCGACGGCATCTCCTTTGCATCTTTATTCTGTGTTGTGCTCGCTGTTGATGGCGGGTCTTCGCGTGCAAGCCCAGGATATATTGTATGTATTTGTAATACCGGTTCAAGTCTTGTTCCTGGGATTATTTCGCTTCGATCATCGTTGCGCGGTCGAGAGGTGTTGTTGCAACAAGCTATTAGATTAATTGTCCGATTAAATTCTCGTAAATCCCGGGATGGTATCTACGTACCGAAACCGCCCACAAATCGCACTGCAGAGTTATGGCTATAAACTCGATTCTTTTATTCGTTTCATTTTTTCAACCTTTTTCTTTTTCATCGCGATTAATATCTCATTCTCCTCGCAGTCTGTGTAACTATATTCTGTTGAATTCCTCAGAATACGAACAGCGCCTTGGAGCTTTTTTCACCGACGCAGTTTGTTTCTTATTTAATTACAGCGTATATGCCTACCCATAATAATTGATTACAAATTTTTAATGGCAACTGGTGTGACAATTAGCAAGAATTTGATGAGGCAAGGTTTGATTTTGCAACGAGAGCAAGAGGAAGAAGAATGTTTTACGTCAAGGCTAAAAAGACGCGTATACGTGAGACGACGGCGGTGATTCACGCATTCGAGGACACGCTCCATCGTGTGCGTGCGTATCTACGTCGTTATATCCTATAGAACGATTATGATTCATCCTTACTTTCACTTGAGACAGTTCCAGCTATTCAGACTTTCACTCCCTGTTTCAATATCTATTAAGCGTCATACTTTTGTAATATTTTCGAATCAATTTTGTATCTGCACACATGGATTATAAACAAATAATTTACGGGTCTGGTATGAGACCCAAGTTTTTTACTATAGGATATTAGTGGACTCCAACAAAAAAAAAACTACAGAACCATATTTCGCTGGTTTATTTTCCTTGAGTTAGTATTCATTATAAATATTTAACAATATTCAAGATTAATGTGTGTATTAGTAAAAATAATAATCTCAATTGAATACATTTTATAAAATACATAGGTGTCTATAAATATATATATTTTCATATATGTATGAATAATTAAGAATTTAATTATTTGTGATTACGTATATAGATAGTATTTAACCGTCGCAAAGATTTAACTGCTTGCAGTGGGTACAACTGTAGTAATTATAAAAAGACATGTATATATACATATACATTCGCAACATTATGCCAAGAAACTCATTGTCAGTCGTTAAATATCGCGTAAAGAAAAGCTTGTTTCTTTAATCGATATTTGGGTTGTTCTGATAGGATGTTAACAATTGGATATTGCATCAATAACGTGAAAATTTATTTCCACTTTAACATAGTAACATCTATTCGGCATGTTTCATGGCATACCCATAGACAACACATTATAAACCTATACTTGATTAAATAACTTGTCGATAAAAAAGTTATCGATAAAATTTATAATATCTCTTAAAGTACACAAGTTGGTCACAAATGTGTAACTAAATACGCAATCATGATTATTGTATAGATATAAATTGAGTAAAGATCATATAATTGCGATAGTAAAGATTGATAAAGCGTAACAAGGAGCTATGTACATGTAAAAAGCAGGATAATAAATATAATTTTGCCAGTGTTATACATCATGTATAACACTTACATTTACAGCTATATAAAATGATTGAACGAAACTGGAGAGGTGTATCGAAATGATATACCTCTATATCTCTAGAACTTTGTTATTACCGCGTTACGCCACGGTAAAACCAAAAAAGGGATCCGTAACATTAAGTATATTGAAAAAAAAAACAACTGTGTTTTTTCAAAGGTACGATCAATACGTCCATAAATATTAATAAAGATATATTTATAATTACTGGCAGAATAGATATTCTCCGATAGAAAATTGTTATATTATATATATATATGTGTGTGTGTGTGTGTGTGTGTGTATATAAATATATATATACTTGCATGTATAAATTTAAACTCAGATGCGCGCGCATCTTATTTTTACATTAATATAATCTAACTTTCAATGTCAGCCCACGTGAGCCTATATCCTTAATTTATAAATCCTTAAATCCTAATCGTTCATGGAACATACAATGTTGAATATATCATAGATATATGGGACCAAAATCACCAGTCTGAATCGTATTCATAGCTGTATTATGTCACCTGCTGTTCAACCCCTTCTACATCATTTCAACGTTTCCAGCAATTTTGAAGTGAAAGATGTCAAAAAATGCAAACATCGGACTGTGGACACCGTTAATCACGGATGTAACATTGATTTAGATATTTATTTTATTTCTTTAGTACCGTATTTCATGACTACTTTATAACCAAGTATAATCGATTACGCAACGAAATTTTTGCTTTTACCGGGAAACGCGTGAACAATTTGTCACGGTTCACCGATTTAAACGGGCCACACGTAAGTCAGTTTTGAGGCTCGACTAGTGTTCCAAGGAGAACACGTACCTGCAACAACGTGCCGCGTCTAGAATTGTCTGCTTGTATTTTTTATTTTTTATTGCATGAGCTTTTTCAACTTTTTTTAAAACTTTTTTGAGGAGGACAGCGAGACCAGTCAAGCAGCAGCGAACAGTTCCACGCGCTAAGACTAGCCTATAGTGACATAACAACCAACGATTGAGACCAGCAAGCAAATACAAGAGGAGGCTTAAGTATACGTACGTACGTTTTTACGTTTAATTTTTTTCTTTTTTTTCTCTCCCTTTTTTCTAAGAAAAGAACTTGAAGCTACCGTAGTAAGAAGAGAATAAAAAGTAAAACGTAGAATGAAGAGAGAAAGTGAATATTGCTACATATGTAAGACATCACATTCGCGGGACGTTACCTCCCGGGCGATGCTTATTGTACTTATATAAGAGATTACTTAGAAATCGCCCAATTCATATGCAAATAAGAAGGCAAGAGAATGAGGAAAAAATACCGTCATATTGACGTGCAAGGAAATACAAATAGAAGACGAAGCTACAGTATATGCGATAAAAAGAACAGTAATATCTTAATTAATCGCCGTAATTGGCGTACACTGATTCAATAAACACACCCACCTCGACACGTTTCAAATTATTGTCCGACAAACAATAACCGTAACGTTTGATGGATCATTATGTAAGGACTTCCGGTTTTAAACTCTTTACCCCTCGTTACCACCTTCATCCATACGTGATCGGAAAGAGTTGGAAGTCAACCCGATTATAATTTTGCTCGACTCCGGTCGAATTTCGAACATACATCTACGTTTCTGCACGTATCAGCTTCTTTGCCAATGACGATGATGACGATAATAACAAAAATAATAATAATACTAATAATAATAATAAAGTTGAGAATATGCATAAAAATTAAAATAACCGCGCAACGAAGATTCGTCCGATCGTAAGTCGAGCACAAATTTCATCGGTGATTCGGCATGGTATACCTTGATACGGTACCTGTATTCTACGCAATAAGTCTAAGAAATGTATTATACAGTATACGAATTAATGTGAGGACGGAAGTGCAATGGTTTGACTTACGCATACTCAACACAACTAGGCCAAAGTATCCGTAAGATTTTCCCTCTTTCACGCATCTTGTTCGCCTAGAGGCAGTAGGGATGGCAAAATTGATAAACGAGTCTCTGACTGCGTTCCGTTTTCTTCATGATTCCCTTCTTGTAGTACTGCCTTATGCTACGGCTGAGCTTGTCGTAGTTCATAGCAGGGCGATTCTTCCGCTTACCCCAGAGTCTCGCGACCCGCACGGAATCCTCGATCTTGAAGACCCCTTTGCTTCGGTCCAGCCACCGGATGCAGGATCCGTGTACTCCCGGGTTCTGCAGGAGTTCCTTCAAGAACTGCCAGAGATGAATGTGAGATCCACCGTTGCGGATCTTTCCACCGGCGGTCTGCGTGGGGATCGGATCTTCCTCCTCGTCTGTTGAGAGAATGCAGTTTCCAAAGGCATGTTAGAGGGTCGTAAGTTGGGATCAAGAGGATAATTACGTAATTTCAGTATCCCTGCTTACCTTCCGAAAATTCCT
This sequence comes from Neodiprion fabricii, assembly GCF_021155785.1. NCBI lineage: Eukaryota > Metazoa > Arthropoda > Insecta > Hymenoptera > Diprionidae > Neodiprion > Neodiprion fabricii. Next base: position 14,996,379 of record NC_060242.1, on the reverse strand, counting down.
GCATCGCGCATCCCGAACCGCTGCCCGCGGACGCTGGTCCAGCGGTGTTGACCGAAGCGGGCATCGAGGAAGCGTCGCTGGCGCTGCTCGCGGGTGTCGCTGGAACGGTTCCAGGAGGGCTCCAAGAGGCCGCGAGGGTGTTTCTCGGGGATTCCTCGACCGCCGCCTTCCAGATCTCCAGTTGCGCGTGAAGCATGCTGCCGCACTGTGAAATAGATAACACGATCGATCAACAACTGTCATATGCATACAGTTCGTGCATTATATTTATTTTTGTTATTTTTGCTTTGTTGCTTTCTTGCTTCCTCGGTTCGGAGGAACATTGTAGATATACTTTTGCATATAGCGGAGATCTGGTATAATAATACTCGTCCATTCGGAATACAGATAAACTTAAAATTGCAATTTTTCGATACCGCTCTTTCCTTTTTTTAATCGTAGCGGAGGGTTATCGGTATATATATTCAGAATTTCAACAAGATTCTGCAGTAGTTTCAGCCAATATCTTAAATTTATGAGGGAATTTGTTTTTGTCCAAATAATTCACCCATCTTTAACTTTTGACTATAAATGGTAACAACTAAACTTATAGCAAATTTAATTCTCTACATCTCTGGTCATAACAAGTTTTTGTCTACGACCGATGTTTACCGACTTCAACCGTAAATTGAAGATGGCGGCCAAAGCTATTGCAGAATACGGACAAAATTCTCGTTTTAGACTACCAATGACTCCCCCCCCCCTCGATTATTGAAAGAAAATACTAGTATATAAAAATTGCAATTTGAGGTGTTCTTCTTTGTATATTATACAGGCTGGTGGTAAATAGACGTCGAGTGACTCGCGATGCCAAAGAGAAAGCTGTCGGCAATAATGCGCAACGCGTGTGTGCGACCCACTTCGGCGTGCTGTGCGTTATGGCGTCGGTCTGGCCAATCGGGGAGTCGGAAAGTTCATCAATTGACCAATCTCGAGTAGCCGGAACAATTTGAATAATTTTCTCAGTTTATTATTCACTGAATGAGCAATCACGTGAGAGTTGGACGAACAATGTTTATGTATATAAATAAGTATATACGTGTACAGAATTGTTCTTCCTGTTCTCTCTCTCTCTCTCTTGCTTTTTCTTAATTATAACTGTTGATGAAATCAAATGAATCCGATTGCGTAACATTGTGATATCCGCGTGTGTCACGACAGACGTGTCCTTGGCAACAAATTGCCATTTACCCCCGTGGAAAAATTCTCCTTATACTTTTTTTTGTCATTTCTGAAGTATTCATAGGTATTATTCTTTCATTTTAAATACATATAGACCTACAGCCAGGTACAACTATTCGAATGAATCACAAGGCGTGATCTATTCTCCATTGCGGGGCCCTGAGCAGTGTTTCGATTCGATCTTCTAATCGTTCCGCGAAAAAACGTTACCACTCCAACAACGAGCGACTGTGCGTGCAAGTCGTAGCTACGTTACTTTTTTAACTTTTTTTTTCTTCCTTTGTATATTCTCATACCCAGTCATAATATATTTGTTTTACGGGGCAGCCTTTTTTCATGTCTAGTTCCAAAGAAAATCATTCCGCACCGCTGGATGGATGAAATGAGAATTTGTATAGAATTTAATCGTAAATTATTTTTGCAACAACAATAGTTGCAAATGATTTATTCTTTATTTATGCCTCGTTTTTCTCTATTATTTTTTTTTTTTGCAGAATATTCAGAAACTATACAGCGAATTAACGTTGTGTAAATGTTTTGGCAATGGCATAGAAAGTTCGATGATTACGCACTGTATCAAATGTATGCGCGGAACAAATTATAAAAAGGCGTCAAGTCTGCGATTTCAAGACCTGTTCCGCGAATTATTGTAAAAAAAATACATATTTTTGAATTTCAGTCGCGTGTCGGCTTGTCAGTTCAAGGAAATATTACAGCACCGACTTTCTCCGATCGTGCAGGTGTACAGTTACACATAATAATTACATTGAAGCAAGTTTATGCGGAATGCAATAAAAAAATTATTATTACGCGCATATTATGGTGGAAATACATTTTACTTTTTACTCATCCCATTTCATCGTGTACAATATCTTTGAACGTGTCACGGGTAGAAACATTGTATAACTATATGGAAGAATCATATCACGGGAAGCTGCGGTGGGGGGTAGTTCTACCAGGAAATCGTTCCACCGCCTGAATATAATTGAGGTAAGAGAAAACAGATTTTCGTTCTTTTAAATTTACGCCGTAAGTATCAGGTTACGTGCAGCAGAGAACGAGTACAATTTCCCAGAAACTCACTTTCACTTCTAATAGCATATCACTTTTGCTCAGGGCTTATACATCAGTTCCGAGATATCCTTTCCCGTAATTATCAGTTTTCTTATTACAAACTGTAAAGGGAATTCTCCAGCAAATATCTTATTATATTCCCTACGTGTTTACAAGTTTGTTAACCGCTTGACGTCAAAGTTATTGCCGCATCACGTTATTGCTCGCGTGATAACTCTGGGGAAAACAATTTTTACATCAAATTACGAAAAATTGCGGGTCATATGAAATCGTAAAAAATAGCAAAAGATCGTATGCGTCAAAGATTGGAAATAATCGCGAAAAAGTATAGTATTTTTCACAGAAAAGTACAAATTTCTACGAAAAATTATAAAAATTTATGTCTTTCTCCGAAAAATTATAAAAATGACATGTTGGAAGTAGATTTAATTTTTTTTTTATACGATTAATTATGAATATCTACGACTTTTTATGATAGATAATTTAAATTTCGGTCTCAAACATTATGAAATTTATTCTTCGTAGAACCGCGTTTAATTTTGTAGAAATCTACGAGTTTCTGCGGCGAGGTTTGGAAATTTACGACTTTCTACAAAAAATCATTTTAAGGGGACCTTGCGGTCTAGAATTTTCAAAAAATCGATTTTTTTTTTTTCAATATTTCGAAAGTATAGTATCTTAAGAATATACTGTAAAAATTTGGTAATGATATTCACAGTATTTTAAGTTTTACAGCGCATTGAAGGTCGGCGCGAAAGTAAGTAGAAGGGGCGCCCGGGCGGTCCGCTCATTGAATAGTTCTATTGTTCGTAAAAACGCACCTGAGTTGTTTACCAGAGTTGCAGTGAAAATATTTTAGTTTTGAGAGTTAAATCGGTTACTATAACTCGGTCTACAGACAGAATAACATCGGGTAAAATTATTATTGTTAAAAAAATATATTAAGAAAAAAAAATGGATCGTAAACAAGGTAGCGGTACTAGTAGAAGACCAAGCTTCAAAGCAAAAAAAAGAATCGTTCAAAGTTTATAGATATACAAATGAAAATGCACTAGAATACACTAGTACCTCTGCAAATAAACTAAAAAGTAGTGTCGAATTAGAATTAAATGTCGAATCTAGTATGAGTTATTCTATTATTCAATTCAGATTAATGTAAGTACACGTTTAAATCTAATTTTTTTGAGGAAATACTTATTTGAAATTTTAAACGCGTTTATCTCGAAACTACTTTTTTCTGTCTTGTGTTAATGAATAAAAAAAAACTACTCGACCGATTCATCTCAAATTAAAATATGTTATTAGGTACACGGGCAGCTATCGCAGGGACTAAAAATTTTCCATCAAGTATTTATAATTTTTTTGTAAGCAAAACGTTGTTAAAATCAGGCTGTGTTCCGACTTCTAAGTTTGACAATACGCCATGTTGTCATTTTTTTTTCTTCCTCATTATAGTTCCTGCGATAAATATACTCATAATAATTACGGATCATTTTTAATTTTTTGATTTCGGATAAGTGGAGAACCAAATCACATTAACAGCAGCAACGTCAACTTTTTTCGAAGGGACGACTTCAGCACCGGTTTTAAAATAATAAAAAATTTTTGTTTTTTTTTTCAATTTCCAATTTCGTTAAATTTACAAGTAATGAAACATACCTACAAAATTTAAATAACATTGTTCATTACTTTCATTAAAAAAAAAATGTTGAATAACAGTTCTAAATGACGTACAAAATCGTAGAATATTAACGTAGTTTGCGGTAGAAATAAATCATTGTTCTATCAAGTCGAAAATGAAGTATCGAATTTTCGGAAAACATTAAAATCGGTATATTATGTGGTGGGTAATTCAAACCAAGATTCACACTCGATTGTGGTTTGATAACGAGTCAATTTTATTTCGCATGAATGTCTACGGCTCGAGAAGAAGAGAATTTTTCAAACGAACAATATTCATAATCTCAGGTTCTTTGTCTTCTTCCTTGAATGTATACAGGAAGACTACACAGAAAGCAGGGAGAAAAGCAGATTCTTATAATGTGTTGTACAGACCACATATCCGTGGTATATAGGTATATCCGTGTATCTCTTGCGCCCCATTATAATACTAAAATTACTACAAAACTTTTAATCGCGCAAGTCGTTGGTTACGTAAGAACGCGTTTATCTAAGCGTCGCTTCTGACAAATATTAGCATACTTTACTGAACATCGCGCGTCTACGGATGATGCTGCGCATCTATGTATACTTATACAGACTCTGACTCCGACTTTGAGGCACGAGTCGAGTAAATATCTCACTCTCCGAAGTTCTGTGACACGATCGCTGTTTCTTTCCTATCCTTGTCCGACGAATATGGAATCACTGCTGGTGTAAGTAGCCTGTAGCGATGACATCTATACACCTATATCCGTGTATTCGATTCGTCAATCGAAGAAACTGTGGAATTGTTCGCATCTGAAAGTCAATTTGCTATTCTCACCTGCGGAGCCCTTTGGCAAAATTCTTCCTCGGTGAGGGACGTGAGGGTGGCACCATCGATGTTGAAACTCTCGAGCGGTACCGAAGGTAACTGGAGCTGTCTACGAGCCCACTGGACCCATGCAGCAACATCAGCAGCGCTCCACCGCCTCGGCTCTAAGGGAGGACGAATGCAAAAATACAAATGACAGCAAGAGCATGGCGATGCGTCGTTTGAAAAACCGATTTTTTTGCTCTTATAAAATCTTCCAGGTAGGATTGAAAGAAAATGGGGATCGTCTATGCATACTTATACGTATAAATTGAAGAAGCAAATTACACTAGACACGGGTATTGGTGCGTAGGTTATATCCCAAGGTGTGACGTCACCGCTTAAACCAATAGATGAGAACCGGTCTCATCGCCACTAGAAGCAGCAGCACGTAGGTACCTATACCTACATAGGTAGGCATAGAGGCATAGCTACTTGGCTCGGGGCAAGGTAGCCATAGGTATGAACGTACGAGTAGAGAGATGAATGTGAAAAAATTACATCGTCGTACCGCGTGTCTGCAAGCAGATGTATGTCGGCTGCATGCGTTCCGTAATAAACGGAAGCTCGACGATTGGCGGGACGTCCAATTTTTCGTACCAGTAAAAAAAAAAAGTTTTCTCCTTTCGCAACTCACCAGGATGGATGCCTAGAGCGACGCAAGTGTTGTCAAAGTCCTTCTGAAGCTGCTGCATAGCGAGGCTTAGTACCGGTTCGATTTGCTCTCTGGCCAAGTCACCGACGCACTCGCTGCCCTCCATGTTCTCGACGAAACCCGTCCCAACACCTCCAAGATCTACGGGTCTCAGGTTGTACTTTCTCTGAAAGCTTGTGTCCCTGAGAACCTCCCTGAGAAGTTGGTGATCGTTCTTCGAGTGTTCCTTAAATATCGCCTCCTCCCTTAACTGGAGATCGCTACCCGCAGGCGAGGCGAGGTGGTGATGTTGCTCCTCCTCGAGCCTTCCCCCAGTCAAATTTCCGTTTATATCACCTGGTTTATTCTGGTGGTGATGGTGGTGGTGGTGCTGCTGCTGCTGCTGATGGTGATGATGACTACCAGTCGTACTTCTGAAGAGTAGTTCACGAAGCGGAGAATTCTCGAATTCTAGCGCAGTAGTGTTATGGGATAACGGCGAGGATGAATCCGCCGAAAGCGGTTCCTCCTTGAAGAGTATTTCCTTCAAGAGCGGGTTCGACTCTTCCTCCTTCTTGGCGAAAAAGTCCGTGTCCAGCGTGTTGTATATGTCCTCCTCGGTACGAGGTGGGGTACAGGGCACCGTGCAGTCCGTTGAGTCCTGATCCTTGTACCCAAGACTTTCGGCAAGAAGCCTAGAAAAGACGCGGGAATTCCCAGGTGTCTTATTACATCCGCCTACTTCTTAAACCATTCCGGTCAGCTATGAAAAGCCAATTTTGATCGAATTGGTATACCAGTTGCCTCGTGGCGTAGAAAACTTACCTAGACTCTTGAAGTATGGCCAGGAGGTCCAAGCTCTTTTCTCTCTTGGCAGGCTGCTTGGAGGCAGGTTCGGGACTCGTCGGGTAAAACTGGGCGCTGAGAGGACTCTGGGGCACGTAGTACGGGCTGGTGGGATATCCTGGTGATCCGTCGCCGACCGAATAGTTTGGGGAGAGTTCTCCGCAGAGCCCGGGATAGGGTGGGCTCGGGTAGGTATTCGGTGATCCCGGTCGGGGCGAGCAAGCCTCCCGCTTTATCTGGGGTGGTTTCAGCAGGCTGCTCTGGGAGTTCAGGGAGTCTTGATCCTCGGGAAGTAGTGAGAGGTCGAAGGCGAACGGGCTATAGTCGAAAGACGACGAGAACCCAGCCGCGGACGGTACTGTCTGTGGCATCTGAGAACAGTGAAAATGAGTACAACATTTGGTTAATTATCCTCGATTCTCGACAAGTAATTTTACGGTACGCTGCATGTTTCTCGATATTCCCGTAACTTGATGATGCATGTACGTGTATGCTGTAATAAATATTATTGACAGAGATCAGACGACGAGAAAGGAAGGAAGGAAGTAAGGGTTGACGACGCACCTTATAGGTATTTAAGGATAAATCTCAAGTCTGCCCCCTCCTTCCATACTTCTCCACATTGCGCGTTCTACTCGAGGATGGGGTACAACACTCCGTTTATCTCGCTCCGTGTTTATTGCCTGTCTTGTATTTGACCTGACTTCACTTTGTTTTGCTTTGTGAGCCCCATTACGGCTATACGTTCCCCTGCAGCGAGAGTACACGTCCAACTACCAACTCTACCCCGGATAATAGGATCGGCTCGGGTCGGATCGGGTCGGTTCTGACATCTTGACGTAGTGCACAGCAAAGATCGAGGCGAAATAAACGATAGTATACCTTGCACGTGGGTGAATTATAACTATGTGTATACCACGCACACTAAACGCACGCTTGTGGTATCGAGATAATTTTTTACTCATTGACAATACCATCATTAATAATAACAATCATGACAATGAAATTGAATTGAAAAAGGGAAATTCATGTGAGTGCAGATTTTTAAATACCATTACAAATAGAAATTTCAACCGTAGTGAAACGAGAAAGATAAAATTACGAGTGCACTATATTCACTGATATGCATTATTCTGTGATATAATTATGACCATAGGTATAATCTTCATTCTTCGCGGAGCTTATTCTCGTTGTCTAGTAGGTTGGAGAAACAACAAGAGTTACGAGAGATGGTTTTTTGAAAACGAGCTGCTGCTTAACGTACGAAATATGAAATCCATTTCTGGGATTACTTATCGACGGCACGTATCCCGTGTAATAGAATACGTACGAAGCGTAATTAATTTCAGAGATATCACGGCGAATCGCTGTATCTGTATCGCCGCGACGCGTGAATTCCATTGACCAGTTTTTCGTAGTTCTTTTAGATGCTTCAGCATCTCCCCCGCTCTCACAGCAACATCTCGTTGCCGGTCGACCATCTCCTTCACACGTGCTTCACACGCCTCTGACGTCACGAGATTCACTTGTATCCTGAAAATCTCTTGACACAACGTCAACCGCATACGCTATGATCACATTTGTTTCTGTTCCGCCTTTCTCCGCCTACAATCATTCTTACGCTCCACGTGCAATTCATTTCGCCTCTCAAGAGAGGCTTAATAAACGCAGGGTATTAATTATTCTACGTAGCAGCATGACAACCTATTACATGTATTGTATATGTGTATATATACCTACATACACACCAAGCGGCGACTGCACGCAGTGTGTGAAAAATATTTTCATTACCTTTCGATATAATTTTTATCTTTTTATTTTTATACCAATCTATGGACCTTTCGAATTTGTAAGGTTTCGTGGCATCGAACAAATTATACTTGGTGATATCACCGCAAGCTCGCGTAGGTGTATAAGTCGAACGTTGTGAATGATAATCTATTTCAGGCGATATTTGTTTTCTTCCAAGCTTTATAAATAGAGTAACGCGCGGCTTCTCACGGTTGTATTTAAACTGCGTGCCAAGTTTCGCGCACCCGACCATCAATTTTGTCACACCAACGTTCAGCCACTAAGAATTCGCATTCATGTATACCTATGGGTACGTACACATGTTCATCAGTATACTGTGTAGGGGTGCGGTAGTATAGAGATGAATGAATCTAGACGTGAAACATCTGGCAGCTTCCAAATATAATACCTGTATCATACGTAACGTATACCTGCTACACGCAAAGAAATGTTCATTCCGTACCGCCACACCAACGAAAAGTGAGCATACTCTGTGTGATAAGTATATCACCAGATGAGTGAAATAAGCGAATCGCAACGAGGGTTATCCCAATACGGCTGCATAAAGACGTTCGATTCAATTCGTTGCATTAAATAAGAAATTGCCGTATAACGCTATTGTATACGCACTCTACCGGACTACAGATGAAGCTGGTACAGAGAAGGAGATCAACGATGAAGAGAAAACGGCGGGGGAGGAGGCAGAGATTGAGATCGGTATTGGTATTAGTATTCGTATCGGAATCGGTGAGCTGTTATGTACGGTGGATTCGAGACAAGGCAGGGACAAAAAATGTAACAAACGAAAAAACTTGGTAATAAACTGAATAGGAAGCAAAAACCAGCCACGCCTGTAAAAGTAGACCAAAACAAGATGGCGTGCGGAGGGAGGCAGGGGCGTTTGTTATAGCGTGTAACAAACACTAAGGACTGCGACGCGGTTGTTCGTGGGCTGCTGGCTGCCTCATGGCTTTACGGCGTTCGTCGACCCGCGGTTTAATAAAAATTGAAACAGAAAAAGGTAAGAAAAAAAAAACGAGCAAGCCGAAAAAGAAATCGAGTGGGGAGGGGAAAGAAAAAAAAAAGTTCAAGGACGATGACTTGTACCGGCTTCTACTGGATGTGACGTAGCAATGGACAGATTCCTTTCTAAACTTAATTGCGTCACGAGCGCTTTGTTTAGGCAGCGGCACGTGGACCTCCTTCAAATCCGCGTCCACCTTACAATTGGATTATATTACACAATACCGCGGCCGATGTGTCACCAGATTATACTATAATATATAAACGAATGCGTAAACGAGTGGAACATCCTCTAGGAGAGTTCATTTCAACTATCTGCGGAATATCCGCGTGACATCAATACGAAGATTCGCCAATAATTCAGATGGGTAAATTTGAATGACGTCAACAGCTTTGGACGGTAATGACGCTATTTGACGTCCGTATGATATTATGATATGTGTACACCGCCAATGCCCGTCAATCTATGTTACAGGTATAAAGGTGTACGTCCTTATACACATCGAGATCCATGCGCGAGCAAGTTTTTCGAACATAGGGAAAAAATGAGAATCGAGACGCGAGATCAAGTTTTTGTTTGCACGTGTGTATATATGTATGAAAGATGTTTGAAACCAGATTAAACCGCAATCCCCGAGAGACTTGTGGCACAAGAGAAAATACCGAAAACTCCATTCAACAAAACAAACCTATAAAACCTACCATTACTTGACTTTAATTGTCACGATAACCTACGTAGTGACATCATAAAATTTTGACGATAATATGTTCAACTTATGAGGGAAGAAGAAATAACAAACAGATAAATTAATGTAACGTAATAGAAATAATGATCTTAAATATGAACCTTCGTGCAGGCATTAATTAAATAGAAGTATTTTCTTCACGCCTCTGATCTCTGGCGGCTGGTATTCACTCGAGCATCGTAGCAAATAAAAGATGTTCAAAGTGAAATTGATATTATGCCGTGGACCGCTAATGATTTTGACTCTAGCTTTTATACCAATTGACACGTGATACAGGTAAAAACTTGCAGATGAAAATTTTTTATGCATTTACATTTTGAACGCGAAACAAATTATATTGCAGCTGAAGTAAGTAAACGGGTATAATACGTACCAAATTAGATCTGCAATCTCTAACCCCGACTTTGCGTTTGCCACTTTTATTTCAGCGAGCCAACCCCGTGCGAATTCGAAAAGACGGGGATACACCCGTATTATTACGTATAATAAAAGATAAAGAATTTCTTAACCGAACTTCACAAGCTCAGGTACCTTTAACACACGTACAATATTTGCTTCTTCTTTACGCACGACATCATGTAGGATTACCGTAACAGCTATTGTCGTTGATTGCACAAACCGATCAAATTTCATACTGCGAATCACTGTCGATGATGTAACCAGATATGGTTATTGCATCTATCACATATACAAGTATATATGTATACACACGTGGACACGTGACTGATTGAACAAACGTTATCTTCAAGCATTAAAATTTAAAGCAGACGAATAATTGTACAAAGAAAAATAAATAATTTAAACAAATAGTCACAAATATATGTGTATTTTAGGACTTTGATTTTTGTATTCATTTAGTTTTGTTTAGCCCCTGGTCGTCTTATTTGTCATAGAATTTCTTTTCTTACTGTTATCACAGAGTAGGTTTTGGTCTCATGAGGTTGATACGCGCTCCAACAAATGTGCGAAGAAGGATTTTTTCAGCTGATTGATTTTGTTCAAGTTTATTTTACACCAAGTTGAATTTCGTAAAGATCCATTTAAAAGCTGCAGGTTTTAACGTTCAATTTATTTCAGTTTAATAATTAAATTATTTATCTAGTCCGATAAAGTTACGCGATAAATATCACACGCATAACACATATTACAGAATTAGAAACATCTTTCTTTAATAAAAACCGCGGTATATCACACGTTACAAACTACACCAAAGGAAAGCTATTTTTTTCTCGTTCTTACTTCCCTTGGAATGAGTGAATGAGTGAATAAATAAATAAATAAATAAATAATAAATAAATAAATAAATAAATAATAAATAAATAAACAACTTATAAAACGACGTCGACGTTCAACTCTCCGGCGTCACGTGTGGCCGCCATGACAGTTGCGTGTCTTATGGCTCGAGGAGAGTGGTGTGGGTTAGTTTCAGCTTCTTCTCTCCCTCCGATTTAAAATTGAAGGATCGCACCAATCTCTATATCTATCTATCGCTCTCTTTCTCTTTCCTTCTCTCAGGTAAACCAGCGACTCGTCCTCCTCTCATAGCCAAAATTCTCCCCCTGATCCCCCCTTCGTCTCTTTGCGTCGTCACCGTCCCTCGAGCAAATTCTACCGACAACGTGGTCCAGCGGACCGGTACGTGAAAGAAACTGTCCCTGACCAATTCCCCGCTCGACTTCGCGCCGCGGTCAGCGTATCTCGTTTTCGTCTTTGTCTCTCATTTTCAGATCGAGAGGTGCGCCGATGTGGAGGCGTAAGTACGGCAATTTTACACCACCACTTCTATCCGTCCATACAGATTTCGCCGTTGCGATTATATCCATACATTTTGATTCGTTCGAAAGCTATGGTTGTATTTGTGATTCCCTTTTCCTTTTCGATTTGAACAAGTCGTACGTCCGGTCGATGATGGCGTTGATTAAACGGCGATTGATCACTGGGCCTTGACCCATGCAATTTTTTTTTTTTTCACGTTCATAATTTCATTCGCATTTCGTGTTTGCGCCAGTTTCCGGTATCACGTGACGAAGCGGGCCCCTCGCCGATTCATAGTTTGTAATATAGGTGTGTAACAAGATATACTCACGGAGGATTGTTCAAAAATGTCACAGGTACACGAGACGGTCGAGAGAGGTATGGGTGCGTACAAAATCCTTGAATTTCGATAGTGCAAAAGCATAGGGGTATGTACTATTATACGTATGAAACAGTCTATCTACTGCCCACGTATATGAACGACGTTGTCCGGCAGGGTATCCCCGCCGTGCTTGCTCGTATTTCAGTTTAAGTCCGAACAGACGACGATTATTCATAATTATGCTGTTATCGAAATTGAAAACATTTTTTCAATCGTTCGTTTCAGACTTAGAACCAGGCACAGGTTTCCTCAGTTATAATTGTCGAATGAAAACAAAAAGAACTTGATATCGTTTCAAGAAAATAATATTAATAATAACAATAATAATCGATGAATTCAATCGTATTATAATAGGTTCCCGTTCCAAGGTTCAGGCCCAGGGAACCGATCGAGCGATAAATATGTACGATGCGTCGGTTTTTCCAACTCATCATTTTATTTCGGAAGGAACGCGTGGCGGCGATTTGCGAGTCATACGCTTGCGTAAGGTGTTTGCGTCTTCTTAATTATATGCGAGAGAACCGAGATACCGAGACGCGTATATGCAGCGTAGAAACATGTTACAGGTGTATGAGTGTTGAAAGACAAAGTTTGAACAAACAGTTAATGTAAGGACGCCAACGGAGGTGGAGGGAGTCATCCATCGAAACGCGTTCAAAAATTACCCGAGAGATGTACCAAAGCGTTTCGTAAGACTGTAAAATATTTAATAACGGCAAAAGCTCGCCGAGAGGTTCGAGCAGTGATCCTAATTCTCCTCTTCCAGCTCGTAGAGGAGCGAGATGTAGGGTAGCTACCTACCCGAAGCCTCAATATGCTCCCATTATGGGAGGATTAAATTGTATTACTACTTTTACGCCATATCGGGCAATTCTCTCCGCGGCATATTGTACAACATCCGTGTCGTTTATTCGTCTTCCTCGAATTCCCTTCGGTGCAGCGGCCGCACCCTCCTTTTCTCTGCATCTAGCATAATCGTTTTGACTTTGACCTTACGTTCGCAGAGATAAAAAAGTACCGCGGCACCGATGTACTCACGATTGAGAATATGTGCGTAAGTACGGAAGTTTCTCGCTGTGCAAATTTTCATATTCGTACAATTTCCCAATTGCGGTATCCGAGTTGCGTGAACAATTAATAATTAATAATTAATTGTTCATAATAATTGTTGTAACAATTAATAATTAATAATTAATTATCCGTGTAAGCCGGGCCGTGGTATAATAATGGGAATCAACTCTTACAAGGCGCATAAAGGTATAATGGTAATAGAAATGCGTCAGTAGGTGCGCTACGGTGTGTGAAGTTAGGCGTTACGCCGCGTTACCTCACTCCGCCCGTCGACACCTACACAGGTATAAGGTGAATATCTCCGAGAGTGGCCGACTCGGAGGCATGGCCCTCGACTGCCTCGCGTTCAGAGACATTCACCGTTCATGAAATGCAGACGTATGAAATGCAGACGTGTGTTAACCCCCCAAGCTAACAAGTAAGAGTGGCTAGCCTGCACGTAGAGTCTCGCTTCACCTTTAAACCGCCGCGATCTACATCAAACCTCTTTCTGCAGTCTGTATCAGCAACAGCAACAGCAGTAGCTGCACAGGAAGCTTCACCGTGAAGTGCTACGAACGTCATGAAAAGCTTGGCCCAATCGCGTCTCTCCGTCACGGAATTCAATCGTATGTACAGGAATCGAGTTTGTATATCGTGTACACTGCCGGGATTCTGTCAATCAGTCAGTCAGTCAGTCAGTCAGTCAGTCAGTCAGTGAGTCAGTCATCGTATGGGTTCGGAGGATGAACGATCACGGCCTGCACGTGCAGCTGGCAGCTCGGAGCATAATGTTTTAAATTGAAATGAGATTGTCCGCTTCCATCTCCTCTGGTCGCGATCATCGTCTTCTTGTTGGTGGTCGTCGTCGTCGCCGTCATCATGGGGAGAGAGAAGGGGCCCACGGCACATTGAATTCAAGGCCGTCCACGCCGTTGGGTTTTCCAAACCGTGCTCGCGGGTCCCTCCGGCCAACTACTTCCTATCTCCGTCTTCGTCGTACAAAATAAACATGAAGAAGGAGGAGAGAAAAAAAGTAACGTGCAGAGACAGACGCGGCGCGAGCTTCTGATCAGCGACGGGGAACTAGTACTAGTACTACTACTTCCACTACTACTACTACTAATAATACTAATACTATTACTACTACTACTACTACTACTACTACTACTACTAGTACTCACACTCACCGCTTATTATACACATTTGTATAAAGCACTTCCAGTATGTATTACGTATAAGGTATACCGATTTCGCGGGGACGTCGATCAAAAAAAGGCGAGCCGCGATTAGCATGGATTTAGAATTTGCTCTTCTTTTGATTATATATTGCTTAAGCATTAGACTTGTGGGTGAAACGAGCCGAATGGCGCCGCAGAAACATCACGGAAAGGTAACGGACGTTCGCCGTCCTGCATAACCATATCATTCTATTTGCGAATTGGACATTTCCAGTCGCTTCGCTGTATCAAGGTATCCGCGAAACGCTTTTGAGCTGTGCGCATTTATAAGTACACAGATGGTACCTTGGACAAGATAAATTTAGTTTCATTATTGTACACCTGTGCGTAGTATGTGTATCTACACACTCATAATCGAGTTGCGTTTGTGTGGATAAAGCAATCCTACCGCATTCCGATCTTCAGCTCACTAAAAAACGGGCAGCGCGACCAGAAAAAACAAAAAGACGAAAACCAAAATAATAAAATTATCACTATCTTGTGCGCGTTAATAATAATGAAATAATTGACAGCAAGGCGATCGGGCTGGTAAAAAGAAAAAAAAAAAAAAACGAACGCCAGTACAATTCGCCTGAATTTTTAACCGTCGATGATCTAATTTATTTACGAGGCTCGCGTACGTGTGTATAATGTACACGCTTATGCGTTACATACGTATACATACATCATACACGGACACCCGTTACTATAAATCACGAAAATTACGTATCGCTTGTATATTGTTCCCAGCGTTGTGTTTATTGTTATAGCATATAATACCCACTCACATGTAGGAATGAAATCACTTACATGCTTGCTGAAAAAATCCGCCTTATTGAAAGAAGAGAAAAAAAAGAAAAAACCTCAAATTGCGTCACATGATATTAACTTTGTGAGCAAAGCAGTTCTTTCAATATTGGATACTACCCGCTACACGGTTACTAACGCTTGTAACAAAGAATTACATAAATGGTTAAATCGCGAAAGAAAGGCTTGAACTAAAAATAAAATTCATAACGGCTATCGCGGTTCCATTAAACCTGACAAGTGCGCAATCGGTTAATTTTCACGCGACTATACAATAACATATCACCTGTAGGTATATATATATACCTATACGACGACAAGCCTGGCGGTAGTTTTCCGATGTTTTGGTACGAATACCGCGTTGCTGTTGAGTCTGTCCTGGGGGGCAAAGCGGCCTCCAATTCACTACAAAATTACTACTGGGAATATAATTAAACGCGTATATAATAACGCACGTATGTACCGCGGCGCTTCGACTGGACTAGCCTAGGCTAACTCGGATTCTCCAAACGGTATGGAAGCAATCAAATATTCTCGGGAATTCCCCGTCGTACCCTGGTCGGTGGCTGCACCTATAGCACAACGTTATACATGCTCTGACTATTCCCCTGCACCATACACGTTCAAGTTCGCTATCCGCATCGTCTGCTGCAAGCAGACCTGTACCGAGCCGACGCAAACATCGTACTTAATATCATAATTATTACGATACATCCAAAATGCGGCGCAAAATGGACTCGATGCTTACCGCCTGTAACTTCCTCATAGGATGTAAGCAGGTATAACACAGCACTTGAAAGATTTTCAGACTTTCATTACATCCTACCATTTGTGCAATAACGCGCAATTATAAATCTGACGGCTAAAGAGAGCACATTACGATACGAGTATGTAGGTACGCTCAACTTCGCGCCTGCAGTATCTGTATCAAGTATAACGAATGCAACGGGGTTTCTGCTGCTCATAGATCTTATAATTAGAGGTAGGTGCACTAATGCATGCCGTACGTACACACTTTTGTATATATAGTATATATATGTATTTATATTGTATGTGTACATTTACATTTATTTATATATATATATATATATGTATATAAATAAATATAATTATTATTATAATATTATATATATATATATACACAGCATGGTGAATTTCCCCGTTGAAAATACACGTGTTTCGAACACGTTCTCAGAATATACTTTATTATAAAAGTAATAATGTTAAAAAAAACGTGTAACTGCGAGGTTTTAGTGGTCATTAGTCCTACAATCTGAGAAAAAATTCACATCATCATACCATGAAATCGCGACGAATTGCACACCTTCGAAATCTGCCGCATTGCGTTTAAAGGAAGTGCAATTCGTCGAGATTGCATGGTATGATGATATGAATTTTTTCTCATATAGAAGCACTAATGACCATTGAGATCTCGCAGGTACAGATTTTTTTTAACATTATTACTTTTGTAATAAAATATATGCTGAGAACGTGTACGCAACACGAGTATCTTGAATGTATCTTGAACGGTGTAATCCACCCTGTTGTCGGCACGAGTTAGAGTTGAGATGAAAATGTGAAAAATATTGGGTAATTGTTTTTGAATTATTTGAAATTTATTTGGGTGGTACGCTTGAAAAAATTTGTCAGCACGCTAAATATGGGACACCCTACATATACATATACATGTGAGCCTCCCACCCCGCGATACGTGCATGCGTGCAGTTGCGGGTGTGAAGCGTTCCTCACCTAATACTTGTAAGATACCGCACATTCCGTGTATCCACGCTTTGAGCTATGCAGATAATACCGTGTGTGGCACGTATAACTCCCTCCTCCGCATCTCGGAGCTTCGCAGGGTATGAGATTTACATACGTATGTATAATGCAAATACGATACGACGTTTGTGAATGTGTGACCGGGTGATTCTCGGAAGAGAAGAGGAGGCCATTGCAGTATGTGCCGCGATGTGCTTACCTTATACCTACTTACTCCGCGACCAACTGATATCTCAATACGCGAACCCTTCGGCTCGAATCTATTATAATACCGAACTGCCGAACCATACGACTAGTACGACTCGGTCCCAGCTATGCGCCTAGGTGTTATACTCGTGCATGTATGACATGCATATATACGGCGGGAACTACTTTCATCTGCAGTACCGACAGGCATGGCTGTACATAACATGTGTGGGTACTATTGGAGCCGCGGGAGGAACGTTCACAATTCGAGATTTCGTAAGGTGTGAAATTTTTCCTTTCTTTCCACCTATTCGAGTATCCGAATTTCGAAGAGATGCGTCAGACCCGAAGTTGGGTGTATTACCGGTTTTCCCTTCAAGTCAACGGGCCTAACTGTAGAAATTCTCTCTGTCCTTGTACCATAATTATTACCTCACCATCAAATAATAATATGATGTATAATGTAAAAGGTACAACAAACACCATTGTTATACGTACGCCAACGCGCAATATTTATGGTCTGGACTAATTTTGATAGCCATGTCACTGGCCTTGGTATAAGGTATCACTATAATTCCGAAGTAATCGGCGTGTGAATGAGATATGATCATAAACGTAGAATAATTTTCTTTTTAACGAAATTTACCATTCGTATTTTACAAAAAATGATATATCCGAACAGTAGCGTGTGTGCGGTGAAGGTGAAACCGTTAAAGTTTCCTCGAAAGTATGATTCTTATAATGCACAAGATGATAAGAAAGAATTTCATTCATCGCCCTGCAATCTTTTAACACTTTTGTTCGAGTGCATCCAACGACAGCTATACCTATGTATCGCCACCCGCTGCATACCGCACAGTAGCATGCATGTAGACATGCCACTGAATTAAACATCAGATAGCCAATAATATAAGAGGAAAAAGGAATCTGCTATCGTATCGCTGGAGTTTACAGATACAGGCGTTTACAATAAATATTGTGTACACAGAAGTACAGAGTATACGGGTACGCGAAACTTGATTCCTAACGGAATACTATAAAACCGCGAACATGATTATAATATAGATTTGTACAGCAATATGTATTTATAGATGTGCCTGCTAGGAGTACGAAAGAGTGGAAAAAAGATGCACCGCACTATAGATTCGGAACAGGGAGGTGTTTTTTATCATCAACAAGACATGTTTCACAAGCTGAAATGCCTCGTGATATCGTCATTATTCACTTTACCGATGTTTCAAGTTTCAATAGTTGTATATGTTATATTAGAAGGTAAAAACATGAATGATATAAAAGAAAAAAAGAAAAAAAACATTTGACAAACTGCACATGCTGATTTCCTAAGGTATTTGACTCGTATCGTGAACCGCCGTGTTTTTCCCCACAACACAAGAAAACGAGGAAAGGGGCAAAGAGCATGAGATGCGAATCGGATCATGATTTAAGAATCGGATAAAGGAATAACAGAATAAGGGATGATGCGCATTCCATATATTATACATATACATGTATCTAATGCCCCTAGTTAATTTTAGAAAATTTTTATCTCTCTCAACTCGCCCATTAGCTTGGCGACTGACTTTGTACGTGTAGTCTGCACGCACGTGTAAAGTTGCAGAGAAGGATCATTCCACGCGTAGTCAATAACGGTTAAACGTACCGTGTTGCTGTTCTTGTATGACGTTACACATGAAGACACGCGTGCACGTATACGTGACACACCTTAGAGCCCGTCCCTCTCATACCTACAATTTTTTTTAAATGCCATCATGATTTACCAATAAATTTTACAACTTTAATTTGATAATACTGACTTATTTAAGACAAAGATAGGGAATTGAAGGAAACACAAGTTCTGCTCATTCTCTAGTATGAATCCATATATTTCAGATCTACATTATCGGGAATGTTGAAGGTGTGGGTACATATATCACCCGGGTGGAATATCATGGAAGTGTGATGAATGTACACGACAATAAAAGGAACGAAGTGGAGCCGAAAAAAAATGGACAAGAAATTCAGAAGCCTCGCAGCTGTCCGAACGAAAATGAAACAAGTGACAAATTTTAATGATACATTTTCAAATATTCAACGCATCGTCGCGAGTACAGAGATGCGTTATGCACATGTCGATTGCATCGTGTGTAGCTTCATCTTCGTGTGCGTGTACAAATGTTCATAAATGCAAGATTTCAGGTAACAGAGGATTGAAAAGAAAAAATATGAAATATTTGCAGCGACCCTTGCGTGGTTGAACGAAATAGGATGGAAATGTCGATCATTTATACAGTTTGTTCTCCTTCGATATAATTACCCACTATCTTCTGTTTTCATTTTTCCTCCATCGTTTTGTTTAATGAATTTCGCTGCAGGGCGACGTGGTCAAGACATTGCAGTTTCGAAATTGAATGCCTCCGGGGTAGAAATACGACTTCAAGTTAAATTTACAACGGCCATTATACGCTCATTCTTTGTCTTGTCTCTCAAGCGCGCTTTTGCCAAGAGCTCCAGTAACTTACCTATGCCTTGTGCACTCGTATACGTCTCTACTTTCTATTATACGTATATGCTTAGGCGCGCATGTGCGCGTGCGTTTGTGTGTATGTGTATAAAACGCGGGCTACGGCGCTTGCTCGTTGCTTCAGGGAACTGCACAGCGTTGTTCGTCGCAATTCACTGATACTGCGGGTACACCGAATTCTTTGCCGCAAAACGATTTGCCCGTTTTACCCAACCCTCCTTGCTCCAACATAAGCGAATACATATAAGCCTGTTTCTACGTCGCAGCGTGTTGTCCTACACTGGTCTGATTGCCTCTTGCTCGATCATAAGTGAGAAAAAAAGGTTTCATTTACGGGAAAATAAAATATTATCCTATGTAATAAGGAGGAAAATTCGGTCTTTTCGGGCCGAGCGTAAGATTACGATATGAGTCGTAGGTGAGCCGAAAACGAATATTGCAAATAAGCTAGGTGAAAAAACTGTTGCTTCCTTATCTCACACGATTCTTCACACATCAAGAATATGTTACGCGTTTTTCCACTAAGCACGAAATTGAGGAGAAGAGTCACGTAATGTCAGATTTGTTCGCGACAGCGCATGCGCGCAGTGTAGAAAAGACTACTTTTAACTCCTAGGACTTAAAAGTGATGTTTTCGGTACTTCGCTCATGCGCATTTGCAGACTCACGCGACCGTCATAGAAACGGGTACTTTGTGTGCAATTAATATACATGGAAAAACGCGTAAAATGTGCTCGCTTCATATAAACGATTTTTTCTCGCAAACAACGATATAGCGGATCGTGTAGAATATACGCAGAAACTGCGAGAACATTTGAACATGGTTAAAAATGTGCGGGACATTTGCAAAATCCAATAAGATTAATAGACAACAGCACCAAAAACCTTTCTTTCCTGTCTCACAATTTTTATTTGCCAATGCTATTTTTTGCTGTGCTTTTTCGCTGCATAACATCTGAACTTCGTTAAATGTATTCACTAACTACCGATAAAGTAAAGTATGTATATGAAGTATGCAACGTATGTATCTATAATACAACCTATCCCGGGGGAACGTGAGTAGTCTTCCAGTGAAAGTCATATCGAGTGGCCTGCAGTACGTGGAGGAATAGTCCACAGGCCGCCAGGTCTGCACTGCGTTTATTGCTTAATACCAACGAGGAAGATGACAGGAATATTAAGATTATACGTACGCGGCTATTTATACTGCGATCTTTCTGTATGCATATTACGCGTGTAGGTGATGTATACATGTCTCGTCCGTCGGGCTCGGGTATTGTTACGGACAAGTATGACGACTGTATGGATAATAAAAGTGTGTTCGTTTAATAAGATTTTTCTACCTCTCTTTCTCTCCCGGCGTCTGGGTCCGGGGATGAGAGGGGACAGATCACCGTGATTAATATCGCGCCAAAATATAAACCTGGCATTTTGTAATACGTAGGTATAAGTATGTAGATAGGTGTACATAGGAGCAAAAGATCGAGCCACCCAACACGGGAATGACGCAATAATGCGAGAGTCAATAATTCATTCAACGCGGGATACATGCGCGAGTATCAAGCATATACACTGCTGGTATAGGTATATTACAATATACATGTATATAATATGCACGTATTATACATGTTACTCTGATATATCAAGGTGAACTATATTTATATACCGGTATATCAACTCGGGCGAGCGCGCGTGAAGGACTTTCGAATTAGGAAATGATTATACGTAGCGCTGATCCGTAGCGGCAGCGACGTCGCGATGCACGAGGACCGCCTTAATCTTATACGGAAGTACCAGTATGAGTATCGAGTACACGCATGTATCAAATGGTACATAACGCGATTCGCGTGTACAGGATTCGGATGTTCCCCGAGGAACATGCCTCGGGGATGGCTGGCGGTGTGTCGCCGATGTTCCTCCTGCACGGCAGAAGGATGCGGATCGGAGCACAGGCCGTCGTCCTCATCCAGCATCGTCGAGCGGTTCATTCTCATTCCGAGAAAAGGCAGAAGGTCGAACCAAGAGGCAGGCAACCAGGTAATACGCGGACTGCTTTCGGACAGTCGAGCTCGGTACCGCACGGGGCATAAAAGTCTGCTTAAAAGCTCTTCTTCTCCATTGTCCAGCTTCGTGGGATATCCTACCCGCGCCCGCGATTACTCTCCGCGAACCAGTCGATAAAGCACTGGTCATACAAGTGAAATAAATACGGCGAATTGCGGCAGAGAAATTGGCGGAGTACTTGAGCGGCGCAAATCGACCCTTCGACGGTGTAATTTTTCCAACCGAGATAGGGATTCCGAAAAGTATCGCTCGGCGCTCTCGTCGGGAACAATAAAATTCTCGCCGTTTTATAGAGGTCGATGTAATAGGAACTTAGGTACATCCAAGCCGGTGCACGTAAAAAGACAACGAGTGACGGGTAGAGCGGTCAACGCCGTCGCGGCGGTATTTCGTGGAACAAAAACCTCAACGAACGCACCACGCGATCATGTAACCACTTTCACCAAAATTTCTCGTCTTCCTACCAGGTATCCGGGCCGCCATCTTACAATCGGTATAAGATTCGTTCTTCTTTGAGGCAGTGTCCACTGTACACGGAAGGTATAATGATACAGGTAGCTGCTCTCGTTCCACGCTTCTCTGATTCTCTGATTTCTCGATCAACGCCGTCTCAAGTTAGAGCTACAGCTGCATCGAAAGTCAAAGTCGGAAGAAAGCAACCATTCCAATAGCTAGCCGATTAAGCGGTTCTCCAGCCGAGTCCTCTCACTCCACCCTTGAAATCGCATCGCAATGCGCATTAAAGACAACCAGCGTATACATATTTATACGCCTGCGGTAGGATAGATAAATTATTGTCTTGAAAGTGTTTTGCAGAATGACGGAGGAGAGGCTGGTAGAAAATTGATCACGCCCTTGAGCCGGGGATTCGAATTTGTGCAGGGTACGTTTACAATGTAATATGCACACTGGGTCATTATACGAACGCCGGCAAGGACGTCAACTACATAGATGCCCATACACCTACGTGCAGCAGGGATAACCAGCGTGTCGGCACAAAGCATGTCTTTTTCTACTGATCGCTGCTGTACCATTCGCGAAAGCATGTCCGAGGAACAAGTCCGACCGACAATCACCCGCACTTCATCATTTGTTCACGCGTACAGCGATTAAGAGCAGAGGCCTGTCACATGGGGCGGGGGACGGGAGCGGGGGATTTGTCTGCTATTTAGATTTTCGCAACCGATTTGTATGACGCAACGGCGTGGACTCTGCATAGTTTCCATAAAAATTCGCCCTCGTACTCGTACCGACACTTTTCATTTTCAGACTCGGCTGAACAGAACAATTTTCGGATACAATTGACGATTAATTATTTCTCCGAACTAACTCGCATGTATGTACATACCTGCTCACGTAATACCAAGCCGGTTGGCAGGCAAAAAAGCGCCTAATAAAAGGCTCGCAAATACCGTAGCTTTTATGTGAAATGTAAGGTGATAAACGGGACACTAACGGTTTGTTGGCGGATTGTTCGTATCGATGAAGGAAATGAGTGAGGAGTTCGAATTCTGTGGGTACGAAATGTCGGGACAAGAATACAAAACCTCGTGCAAAAAAGAAAATGGTGCGTAGCAAGAAAGAAGTGAAGTTTTACCTCGCAAAATTTTCCATCCACGCATACGCTGATACTTGTACCAGTACACGTTCTTAGTCTCGATTGAATTTCTAGACACACGCTCGGCGACGCGAAGAAGTAGTCGATTCGAAAGTGTGCTGACGCGCTGGCAGCTAGGCCGGTCTTTCTATGACAGGGGCGTATTTACTCGTGCTGAACCCTGTGCCAGCTATTACACGTATGTTATACCATATACCTATATCATCCAAACACGTAAGCGGCGCGCTTAATTACAGAAAAAAGATGCTGCTTTCGGAGATAGAGCCGAACAAACGTCGCTGACTCTTCGCCGACTGATCTTCCCTTCGCTTTCATTGGTTTTGTAGTTCAGCCAGCGTCCCTCTTCCGTAATCCTTGAACAAGGCGCAACATCCTATAATTCGGAAGACGATTACGAGAGAATCGTTAACTTCGCTAACTTCCGCAGGAGATGAGGAAGAACGTCGTTGTTTCTGCGAAAGATGCGAAACAATCACGTTCAACTTACTATGGTTTGTCTCACGTGTTCGAGAACGAATAGTCGAGTTTTTGATTTCTCTTTTAGTTCAAATTATGTAAAAGAATAAAATGGAATTGGACAGCTGCTCCGAGCGATGCTCGACTCGCAATCAAACGATAGCGCTAAAGGAACGGTAAGTAGATTTCTCGTGACCGCAACTCGCGTTGCCTCACTTCATCCAAGTCAATTTCCAGGAACTAGGCTACGTATAAGGTAAGCATAATAAATTGTTCGTCCCTCGAGGTTTTCTCTCGCTGCCGTGAAAATATTTGCGGAAGGGTAAAAAGTTATCTTGAACCATGAGGCATGTTGGATCGATATATTCGGACATTTGGCACAAATGTTTTCTTTCTGTCCCTCAGAAATGATAACGATTAAAGCAGATCTTTACGTTCGCAAGTACGCGCGACACTGTAGTATATGAAATACGTACAATCCAAGAATAGTTTGTTGAAAACAAATGGCCGATATGCAACGACAATAGTCTGCATTGCATGTTGCGATCGATGAAAGATACCTGTAGATCATTGACTCCTTATCCCCAGTGATTGCGTCGGCGCGGGATTTCTACGCTCGGAGACCGACATGCGTAAATTGGTCAAAAAGAAGAGAAAAAGAAAAAAAGAACCAGACCAAAGACTTACCGAATCCATGTCGAAGCTACTGCCGTACACCATGACGAGATCTGTCACTGATGATCGTGTAGGGCGCGTACAAACAGTTGGGTGATTCAAGATTTATGTATCACTCGCGAATGTCTGAACACGGACGAACGAATGAATGAATAAATACATAAATAAATAAATAAATAAATAAATGCGGGTCCCGCAGAGAGGGGGGATCGGAGAGGTCGAAACGTGGGCGGCTTGCACGCACGTAAGAAATAATAAATAAACAATAAAAATAGAATCGCGCACTCGTTGGTCAAAACATGAATGGCCTATCCCTATACATCTGTTGCGTCTCGAGAGGTCTCGGCGTAACTGAATCAGCCCGCTCGCGGTACAGCCGTCGACTCGCAGCGCGGCGAACAGCGCGCGCCAAACTCGCAAAGCATCGCGCCAGCGACGACGATCGCTCGACCTACAAACTAGTGTCCGCGCATGCGCCGTGCGGCAATCTCGGCAAAGCGGGCACCCCAGATCAAGATATAATTGTTTACTCGGAGTTTTACTCTTACGTAAATGTTGCGGGTCGGTCGCGGGGGAGGGATTTGTCCAATTGACCGTGTAAACAGGCGAAAATTTTCTGCACACCATCGCGCGTTACGTAACTTTCCAGCGTGGTTACAGTTTCGATTTTTAAATCCACCGACCGATTACCGTGTTGTAAAGCTAATTTTCCTCGGCAACTTCGAATTATATCACCGCAGATATGTATGTGTATCTCGTCGAAATTTTCACTAGAGACGATTGCTAGTTCGTTAATTTCGTTCGAAATGGTTAACAATTACAATCTGTAATCAAAACATCAAAGGTGTGACGAGTCTGCGTGTTCCGATCCACAGGTATAGAGACGCGCGTATCGCGCTCTACAAGATATATTTCAACGCGGTGGATGTATGTAGATGATCAGCAGCGATTCGCCAAGCTGCCTAACCTTTTCGCAACGATAATTATAGTGTTATCAAAGTTGGAGGTACCGTACCGAATTATGACTTAATTTATATGTATGCGTACGCGAAGAAATTTTACACGTGAATCGAACCCTCTAATCAATTATTCTAATGCTTCGTACATACCTCGTGTATGCGTCGGCAAAAACAATTGAGGATGCACTTGTTGAAAAATGTACGTCATTCAAAAGTCGCGACATAACTCGAGTTCTCCGTTTCTCGGTGTATAGTATACGTGTTGTATAATATAAAGGTGCGTATACGTGGAATTTGAAACCAATGACCCGCGAGATATGTAATTAACTGACAATATTGCATGGACATAAACAAGATGTATGGGAGATTGTCGGTTGCATGTTATCGTGAATGATGCAGCATTATAGATTATTAATCTATCACTCGCAACCGGCAAACACAATACGTGTAATAAATGTATAATGAGGAACGAGTTATTCCCGTGGGCGGTTAGTACTTATTAGATCCGCGTTGGAAGGTAGGTAAATTATGAAACTGTTGCATTGGTTCACGGTGGGCTGATTGTGGCGTTACAGCCCGAATGTTGGGTTGAGAGGCATTACCGTTTGACCTGTAGGTACTATCTTCCGTAATTACGAGTGTGCAATTGCCAATAGCTGTTTGCGGAATTTCGAATGAAAAGTGCGTTCTTTCTTTCTAATTCAACATTCATATTAGCGTTATTACGCGGAGCTATAATGATAATGGTAATAACGCCCCCAGCTAACGCCTCGAACTGATTCAAAGGATAAGTAAACTGGTGAGGAATGTCCCATTATCGTCCCGCAATGTAAGAAACTTATTTACGTACGCCGCATACGCGTAAGTGAATTTCGTTGAATCGCGGTGTGTGTGTAACGGGGGTATTCTATACGCGTAGAAATAATACATGTCGTAAAGGGAAGGGAAGTGACGCGGCAATGAGAGGAAAACCCGAAATCTCCGTCACACGCTAAGTGGCTATGGCCGACGTCAAGCATTTTGTGCGCATGTGCAATAAGAAAGAAATTAGTAACATGGCGCTTGGCGGGGCATTAAAAATAGATTTACGCCACTGAAAATTCCGTAATTAATTATCACGCTCTTGTTAAGTGACGATCACTCGAAGCGTTATACCCACACCCACACGATATTTTATATATCGTACATCTAAGTTTGTCTAGGTTGGATTTTCCAATTTGCTAGATCATAAGTTAAGATACACGGTACATTGCTGGATATATAATAAATCCGAACAAACACTTCGTAGAATGTTGACCGAATTAGCATAATATCTACTTACACATAGTAAAGGTACACGCGCTTTATTACATACACATGCAGCTGTTAGACACACCTTCGTCAGAATTATCATAAGGCGACGCGTGCTACCGAGTATATGCAGTCTTGTAGTGACGATAAATTATTAGATGTGTGATATACCGACATACCGCAGGGTTCCGCCGATGTATTGTAAAATTTATTAGCATTGGAATTATTGGTCGCGTCACGGGATATTATCCTGCTCTGATTGTGGTTGTGCAAAATTGATCTACATCCTTGTTCGCGGTTGTTGTGAAGAAAAGTTACGCTCGATTATTTCGTAAATTTATTTGACAATTCCATTGATTCTTAATTATGCAGATATTCTTACCTCAGGTTGTCAAATAAAATGTTAGTAATTACAAGAATAACAACGATAACCATAAATAATGAAAAGACTGATCTACGCGGGATTAGTCACTGTATAATACAAATAACTTTCAGTAGTAAAGAAAAGGCCGTAATGAAAGTAAATAAAAAAGTAAGGAAATGGTAGGAAAAGTTTTTGCGCGCGTGGCGCAAATCCTGCCTGGTATAAAATGATCGATGCCAATGAGAAAAACTGTTGAATTGCGGTAGTTAAGAAGGCTGGGGGGGGGATTAGATCGGTGAACCTAATTATAAATGAGCCCGAGATACATATCCGGATCTGACATAGTATATACGTACACGTAAATATTCTCCGACAGTTTTTCCTGCTTATTGTGTTTCATTTATTTCTTTTTCCTTTACCATTTTACGGACAATTGTACATTTATATTAGTGTTCCAGCCAGTCGGCGAATCGTATTATAGTTCCGTAACTTTCATTCGATCGGCGCGATATTACGTGCATGGTTATACGGATTACGCCACAGCGAAATACATATCCGTTTTTTGGGAGACGGCACACATTCTAAAGACTACACGACATGGTACAGGAATTGGAAGATTATTAAAGTTACGGTACGCGGTGTTTTTGACCGCGCGAGATTTGCAACCTATAGGCTTGCTTTGTTCGTGTACCTATACTATTGACGATGAGATTATTCTACACGCTTTCACTCGGAGCTCCAGCCTATAAGCAGTGTCAAATTTTCTAAACTTTATCTCCGTGCAAGGTGTAAGGGTAGGCGCTCACTGGTGTCTTTTGTCACGGTGCTTTATAAGCTGTCATATCACCGTAACTAGTACAGCTTCACAGGTTTCTCTATAGAAAGCGCGCGAAGAGATTTTTGTCACCATGACAAAAGTCAGCAGCGAGAGCTTACCCTACAGCTAGAGATTCCACAATTTCGAATTTTTACAGTTGCGCGTCATTCACAAAAGGCGCGTCGTGGAAGAAAGGGCCGGTTTTCTTTATACGGATAAAATAGCTTGCACAGTGGGCGTTACCCTGTAATCGCGCTACTTCCGACCACCTTTCCGTCGTCATTGCCACCATATCTATCATTCTGGCCGTAACCACGTGGTGCACTTATCGCTCGTAGCTTACGCGCGTTGGTTCTGTGGCTTTAAGAAGAAGCGAATAAATTATCCTCAACAATTCTTTGAATTCGTAAAGAATCGTACGTAATATGCCTGTAGAGCTCTGGCACATCTGGATAATGGTGACTGTCGATCTATATTTCAGTATCAGAAGTCGCATGTAAATCCAAATACATGTTTTCCTTTCGCTCGCCCTCCGCTCTCTGCCTCGCATGATCTTTATATGCAGAATAATTTTCGAGATTCACGACTGCATTCTGGAAATGGAACAGTTCGTCTTAGACTGGCACCAGAGAAAATTTATATTTCCCGCCTATGGGTGATCAGTGTGTAAAAAGATCAGTAATCGGGATGCATGAGTGTCGGCGGCTGCATTAAGTAACACGGGGAAAATGGAAAGTGGTATACTACGTATGATATACTAGGCATACATACTTATACCATGCGACTGCGCGTAAGCAGCAGGAGCTTAATCATTGAAGAACCGACGCGTAGTTATGAATGAACCCGTTTCTTCTAATCTGTTACTTACGTAACGGGCGAGGCTTCGAAGTCGTGAGACATTAAAATGAAATACAAGACGCTGCGTGGTGACGCACTAATGTTTTATCTCGTTTGTCTGTCGAAGGGGGTTGTGCTGCAGGATTTGGGGTGAAACTCGTCCGTAAAAAAACTGAGCTACGAAGAAGAGTAAAGTGTGATAGTAAAAAAGTTAATACACGCTTAAACGCGTGTGACTGGAGGCCCAGTTTCACATTTGACTCCCCACTCTTCCTCTTTTTTTTCCAGTTAAGCTTTGCCTCGTAGTACGCATAACGCGTACAGTCGTACGACGCACGTCACGGTTTTCACGACTGATTATTGTTACTCGAATTTCCCGGCAGTGAAAGCGCATATATATACCAAGAATTTTCAAAAGGGCTTTAAGTATAATGCAAGAAAAAGCCTTGCGCGATGAAATAAGCTCCTTTCAAAAAATAACAAGTATATCTTGCTACAGTGATCGGACCGCGGATGGATGGTGATCCGAGGTACACTGTTACAAATTTTTGTTTCGTACTTCCCACCCTGTATTTGAAGTTTTATTCGGATATGGAACAGTAAATTAACCTACATTTACTGTCGATTCAATTTGCAAATACAATAAATTTACTACACAATTTAGTAAATTCAAATTACTTTCTTGTGTTTTTCCTATAAATTTTAGTAAAGTCAAAAATTTTCATTGCAAATTCACGACAAATACATAGTAATTTGCGTTGCTGCACCGAATTTGTAAATTTGCAGCCTGCTTTCGTAAATTGACAACTCTTTTGTACAGTAAATGTGTAGTAAATTCACAATAATTTTTAACAGTGTAGATAACTGGCGTTTGCTCACTTGAGTATAATTATTTATTCGGACGTATCAAGCTTATCCCGCAACCACTGAGGTCTTCCCCATTGTCCGAAGAATCTGTTTGCCGCTGTAGAATCCAAAGATCGTTCCCGTCGTTTATCTACCTGCTGCGCCGTAAGAAGCTGAGATTCTCTGTGTATCCTGCAGTTACGACGATCACGCGAACATTTTGCTTCCGGAGTCGGTCAATCGACGATGAAGGAAAATCGAATAGAAACAATATCGTCAGTGGAAAAATAGTGTTCGTTAGCCTTCTCATGCATAATGCTTGCGGAAATTGAAAAAATGAAACAAGTAGTGAATATCGCGGTGGAATGGTTCCGAGTTGTAATTTAGCGCCTACTTTAAACCCTACGTAGGAGCTCCTACCTAGGGTTTAAAGATAGTACCTAAGGTAGGTTTTATTTCAATGCAATATCAGATCCTACTTTAACGCTCAAAATGTCCGAAATTTCTCGATTAACCAAGTTTAGGCTCAAAGTAGGATCAGGTAGAACCTCCTTTAACGCTCCAGAACCTGCTTGTTTGTAACCTTCCTTTAACGCGCAAAATCCTACCCCGGTGATTAAAGGTCTATCGATTCCGATTGATTATGATTGGAATACAAGAAATACGAATACAACTTATGAGTTAAAATTAAAATCCCAATAAATATAATTTGATTTACACGTGTGTTTAATCGTATTTTCTGTATATTCAATCAGTAAGGGTTTTTGTATTCGTAAGAACGTTGATTAAATACAGTTGAAATGCAATACTTAATTTTCAAATGTCATTGAAACTTATCAAAATTTTGTCGTGATAGCCCTGAGATTATTTATTGTGAAGACTTAAATGTCGCTGTATTAATATATCTACAGGGTATCCCATTTAAACTTACACAGCTGAATATGTAACTAAAAAATTGCATGCCAACTAAAAAACGTTTTGAATAAAAGTTGTTGGGTATCGTTCGAAAGGATGAGCTTCGCTTTGGCATTGACATTCATTTTTAACATAATTTAAAGGTCAACTAGTGTTTTTCAAATAAAATCCCCTATTTTTGACTTACGATTCCGAAAGAGCACGAAATTTTTCGTTCAGATAGGTATCCGTGTTACGGGTCAAAGTGACCTCTAGGAGTCATTTAAAGGTCAAATTTGGAGAAATGGAGCCGGAAAGCACCGTACGTTCTCCACGTCGGCTCCGAGGATGCTTACACGTGGCATGAAAATATGCGTGAGTAAGCATCGCGGAGAAGGGGTCTCTTATTAATAAATCTTTGTCGCTGTACGAACTAGTGCCTCAAATGGCCGAGTAACGAAATGTGTCATTTAATACATTAATTTGGGTTTTAGGGCCATTTCGACCCATAGCAAAAATACGCATCATTGGTCAAAGTCACCGATGTATGGCAATTTTTACCAACTTTCCTACATCAAGCGAAAATTTAACGTTTAAATGACTCCTAGTGGTCATTTTGACCCCTAGCATGGATACTTATCTGAACGTGGAATTTCGTGCTTGTTCGGAATACGAGGTCAAAGATACGGGTTTTTGTTTGAAAAACACAAGTAGACCTTCAAATAACCTTAAAAATGAGGGTCAATGCTAAAGCAAAGGGCATAGTTGGGTCAGCCCCCCGATAGCCAACAACTTTTATTTGAAACATTTTATGATTGGCTATTAAAATTTCTTGAGTTATCCAGCTGTGTAAGCTTAAATAGGACACCCTGTATAGAGAAGGAGTTACAGGTCCAATGGAGGAGCTGTAGACTGAATAGCATTAAAATAGGTTCAATCGTCTACTGAGAGCGTTAAAATAGGGTTTGGTACTTTAATTTTTAGGAGTTGGAGGTTCAATATAGCGTTTGTTCTTAAATTTTTAGGAGTTAGAGGATCAATGTAGGATTTCTGGGTTCTGATTCCGTCAAAGTAGGCTTATATGAACCTTGGTAGGGTCAAATGTAGGCGCTAAATTTCGACTCGGGGTATGCCCAACCAAATAATGGAACCCGGGGAGCGCGGGCGATCCGTGCCCCTCGAGTTCCCCAGGACGTCCCGGGGGGTCGGGCGCGATGCCGTGCGTAAATATAGGGCACCGTGTATCGCCGAGAGCAGCGGAGCGTTGGTGACCCGGGTGACCTCGCCCCGCGAAGGAAAGCAACAAGTATCGCAGCCAGGCGAGCAGTCGAACCGCGCGGGGATAAATGAAGCAAAAGGAGAAACGCGAGGCGAAGCCCCGCGCGATCCAGCATCGGGGGACTAAAGAGACGTTCGTTCCCACACGAACCCCCAAGATGCGTCCCGGCGCGCATTCAGGACCACGAGATCGCAGGCCCACCGCGGAACGCTGATCCCCAGAAGCAGATAAAAACAGCTACAAAACTTCCTACCGGTGTTTTCTACCTTTTGCTCCTGCATTATTATTTAGCCTCAGATCTCCCGCCGCTCGAAGCTTCCCTCCTCTCGTCCCGCGGACTTATCATACGCGGAGATGTTGTACACAGACGTTATCGGTGCGCGGGACACGCGACTCTATAATGACCCTTGAACTCGACTATACCTATAAATGATAAGCGTATCGCATAAAACGGATGTCAACGGTTCAAATATACTTAAATCTGCCGATTACGATCTATAGAGTTTTGAGAATCTAGGTAAATTAGAAAAAAAAGCTCGGAAAATAAAAAATGTATGCAGATGGAAGAAAATTTTCTTCCTTTACGTGGGAATGAAATTTTTAAGATCAATAATGTTAATTTTTTTGTCACTCCTTTTCATTTTAAGACGGGAATCCAGTGAAATTTTGATAGTACCGACTTCTTCGTTTTTGAAATGACTAAAAAATATGTAATCAAAAATTCCTCCCAACAAGAATTCGATTATGGCACGATGGTATTATAAATGTTATTAGGAATGGTACCATAATCTAAACCTTGTTGTAAGAAATTTTTATTACATCGTTTTTAGTCTTATCAAAAACTAAAAACTCGGTATTATTAAAATTTCACCGGAGTCCTTGCTTAATGTGGACTGATGGACAAAACATTGAAAATTTTAGTAATGGTAATTGCGAATATACGTCTCAAAAAAGGAAACTTGGCATGTGCTGGTTATTCGTCTTGTTTCACATCTCTTGCATTTATCGTACAAGCCAACGTTTGCTCCGGGGCCGCATTCTCTCTCTTTCTTTCTCATCGTTTTCTTGATATTAGGTATTCACAGCTTCCGAGGTTGGGACTTAAAAGGTATAATTACGATACAGCGCGAGATCTATGCCAGTTATTTACTCTCCACTGTTGCAATCCTGATGTTACACGGTAAAGTACGTCCAACCGTGGGAAACGATTCAACTAACACCTAATTGTAAGTAATATTGTAGTACGCGGGGTGGTAGCGATACGTGCACGGTAGCGTTTATGTAGATGCGTGCGGGGATATCTCCATGATCATACAACGAATTTTCCCTAATCATCCGGTGAAACATCTCAACCTGATCCTGAAATTTCGTATTAGACATGTTCGATCGTTTTTTACTTCGCGCGTGTGAATATGCAATCTATAAAAAAAAAATGCGATGCAGACTGCTAAAGAATATTTTTCATTGTCAATCCAATACTACCTGTCGTCAATTTGACACTATCTGATGTTCAAATTCTGAATCGACCGCAAGAATTGTCCTACAGTAGTCCACATCGGTCACTTTGGGGTCAATTTTAACACCGTCAATTGTATACAGTGCATTAAGTGCAAGGCGATCAGTAAAATTACGACGCGCTGATCAGCCCGGCGATTCGCGAACGAATGATACATCATCGACGTATCCGTATAATTCAAGGAGCACCGTACCCGGTAAATGGCTGGACCGAAGAGCAGCGATGCATCACGGTTCGATGCAGGGCTCGAATGTCTACCTTCTGCGACTTGTGTCCCGTAACCCGCAACATGTGCCGTGTACCGGAGCCGTAGCAAGGATCGCGCATTCGCAATGCGACTACCACAGTGCCATTAGCTGTAATTATCGGAGGTAAAAATCGGGGAGGTATACGGGCGCAGGACCGTGCAGGCGTGGGTGTCCCGTCGTCGATTCCCTCCCCCATCCCCGCGATCCCCCGTTTGCGTTAATTTATTCGCAAATTGCTCGAGCTGGAAGCGGTCTCGGTATTCCCCATCATTGTCCGGCTGCGTTCCGCAATAAAATATCGGTATGCGTTTTGCTCCGTACTTTTGTTTCACCTGTAAACTAATACCGCATATGCATGTCTTACCGTATGTTGACAAAATCTATTAATATATATGTATATACCGTTGAAATGCATGTGAATCGTATCATCAAGCGTATGAAATCGTTGCCGAGACAAGAAGAACTCCGCATGGTCTTGGTAAAGAAACGCGGTTCCCTGAGGGCAAAAAAAGTAATGGAGCCATGAAGATTCAGGACGTTCACCCTCATCTCGGATCTGGATATGTCTCTGTCATTCCCAGGCAACGAGACTGCGCGTTATACGTCAAAGAAAAGTCGAATCGTCCCACAGTTGGAATCGCGGGAAAGGCGGAGTGTCTCCGGACCAGTATATATGATATTCTGTATTTGTGCTCGGCATTATTGAGATGTTTTTCCGTCACGCCAGCCAACCAAAAATAAACCGAATTATTGGCTGTGGTAAAATAATAATCAATACCCGTCTCAACTTTATTTTACAAAACACAGGGCGCGTGCCTATTTAGAATAGGATGAAGTCATATACCTGCAGATTTGTGTACAATAGAATATATATACAATATATAATACCTATAGGTATAGAATATACCTAGACAGATTGGTATAACTATGCACATATACATATTTTATACAATGCATATACTACGATGTAAGAATTTTTTCTGTAATAAACCTTCCACTTCACGTAAATGTAATATATTTTTATTATTGGGTACTTCCCATCATTATCGATAAGATTGTTATATCATTTGATATCCATATGCAGCCAGCTCCTTTACCTGTACAAGCGTGCTAAAAACATCTACCGTATATTGAAATAATCAGTATGTTAAACTTTGAGCATCCTGTAGAAAGATACTCCTGTTGATACAGAAATAGATACACATACCTTTACAGTGTGGGTATTAACATAATTACATATCATGCTTATAAATAACATTGCAAATGTCTCAGGAATATATCGTTAGCGTTAATAAAATATATACCCTAGAAACGTTTGCAAGGCTTGAGACGATATTTCCACGTGCTTAATTTTGCAACATGTCACAAATTGCGTATAAATTTAAAAATAAAAAAGTATAGAGGGGAGAGTGAAAGAAACTAAAGCGTTACCTGTCCCTATAATAAATTCATTATATACATATGTGTATTTGAGTATTTTAACTGTTGAGTTTGAGACTCGAGAGCACTGAGTATATCGTTTCATTTGTCAGTTTCTATCATAATTATACAATCATTTTTTGCCCATCGATCGGCCTCAATCGGAGATTAAGACATCCGATTTGATGGCTAAATCGTGGAGTATATAACTCATAGGCTCAGTTTTTGTTCACTCGATGCTGTCCTTATCAACAACCTGCAGTTCCGCTTACATTAAGGCTTGCCAAATTTACAGTTATGGAAAATCATAATGACGTCATGGTGCTTCTGATTATCATTTTTCTACCTATATACATCGTGCTTTTGAAACCATGCGCACCTGCTTGTAACCAGAGATTTTACTAACCATTATTAACCATAATTTTGTATTAGTTTTGTTCATCTTCACTTTTTCCAAAACCATTTTCATCTTAGTACTGTGTAATTTCTGAGACCGACGGTTTTGGCGATGGGTGCTGGTTGCGAAAGAATAACACAAGATGCCTGTAGAGTTATACATGTTCGCCGATCATAATCCAAACCGGATTCATAATAAATACTCTAACTGAAGTACCTCTTTTGGTCCCCACGACATTATCCAACTGCCTCAGACACGTATCTAGTACCGTTTCTTACAAAGGATTGAAGCTGCTGCGCTGCGCCCTGAAAAGAACATTTTACAGTAAATATCGTAACGTAGTGCTACGCCGTTCGGTGACATCAATAGAGCTGTATGAAAAGCTTGATCTAATTAACAACAATAATGACTATGTATAGTTGGCAGAAAAAGAATTCCAGGCTGACCGTTATTGCCGCTCCGAGAAATCGACTGAACGCCCTGGTGGCTCCGATCGCTGCATTAACGACCTGGCTTCTGACACTGCCGTCACCTGAACCGCCGGTCAGCGTCACTTCTGTGGAATCTTTCGGCCTCTGCTGGCTCCCGAAACTACCAAAAGACTCAAATATCGACGGCGGGTAGGTCGAGCTGGGTGACCAAGTCGTCGTCGTGGTCGGAGGTTTTCGTGATGTCTAACAAAAATTGTACGACTTATTCCCAATGCTCGTCTACACGAATCGCAAATCAAAAACTTGAGGGACAATAACAATTTACTCACAGTGCCTCCTAGCTGCATCCGGATACCCTTAGCGGGTGTCAAGGGATCGATGTTTTGAGATTTAAGGAGTGCAGCAAGAAGAGCCGCGTCGTTTCCGCCGCTGGTACTAGTGGCAATCGAAGACGCTGGCTGTACGCTCGCCTGGCCGCTCAGAATCGCCCTTAAAAAGGCTTCGTCGTCGCGCGAGATACCCGGAACGGGTTTACTGGATGGAGAGCCGCCCTTTTGCGCCGAGTTCAATAATGCTGCCAAAAACTTGGCATCGTCTTCCGGGGAGAAGGTTGATGTCGACAACGTTGGAACTCGTGGGTTCGGGTTGTTCAGTAAAACTGTAATCTCGTTTTTCACTGGCTGCTGCATTGAAACAGGAACATTTGAGCTTTCAGAATGCATTGGGTCTCCGGTTCCTACCGACGATTTTGACCCCTTTAGCGAACTCGTGGTTTGATTCAGCATCCGCGTCGTTGGTGATGGTTCCGAAGCTTGCACGTATTTCGAAGTAGTTGAGAATGGTCTTTTCACTACCGTTGGTACGGCTATAGGAGGAGGGGAGAAAGGATTGCTTCCGAAAAGGGCGGTCAACAGACCCGAGCCGAAACCTTGATTGGCCGGTGTGGTGGTGGTTCTAGGACTGGATTTGGGTGCGGTGGGGACGGGTGACGCTGCTTTTGAAAATGAGGCGGCGTTCTGTTTAATTTTATCAGGTTTCGGGGTGATAACAGAGACTGGTACTTCCTTTCTGGTGGTTTGGACGATGGGAGCCGAGGTAGTTCTGACAATGGGAATCGGTTTCCACGTGAACTGAGTAGTGGGTTTTATCGTCGTTGGCTTCTGGGTCGTCGACGAGGGGAGCAGGTCAATTATTATGGGCCTCGATCGAGAATTCGACCTGGTGGACAGGTCGAATGAATTCGGTGATGCGTTTGAGGCTTGAATCGCTTTCGGGGAACGTGTTGGACCCATGTTGCCCAAAGCCAGGGAAAGTATCTGAAGTGGAAAATGAAATTAGAACTTTCAAAGTGAACAAGAATTGTGGACCAGTAAATAGATGGCATTTAGTATTATTTAAATAATCCTAATCGAGAAATAATAAGCGGTTCAGTTCCCTGTCGCGTTTATTGATGAAAGCCAATTTTCTGTCCCGGATTTGTGATGGGAACAATCGCGACGGGTTGTTCTGAACGAAATAAAAGTACTACTAATTCAAGTTTATTAGGATTTCTGAGAATAAGTGCCATATGAACTTTCTTGCATGTTCATCTGCAATTTAAATTCTTTCAGGGTAGTCAAGATTTTCGATAATTCGCAATTGTTACCAACTAGTATCAGGAATGTCCTATACGTGGTATTGAATCGTTACGTAACTGTATGATCTTATCTCAAATAATTAATCAGTCGCCACTACGTAATAATTACCAACAGTCATGCTAAGACACAATCCATCCACGAGTTATACTTATGTTTGCAAATGTCTTTAAGGTCTGGTCGATTATTAATTATACTAGGGGCTTCGCCCCTGCGCGCTTCGCGCGCCAACCCCACCTCGGCGCTACGCGCCTCACTATTTCCTTATACAGTGTCTGTTAGACAGATGAATTTATTTGTACTGATTTGATGACAGGTCCGCAACTGTTGATCGGTTGTTTCCGATCAACCCGACATTGCGATTGGCTCCCTATGCAGGTCTGCTCAGATTGTTTTCGTAAACGAATCCGCTCACATGTACAAAACCCCCGATGCCATGCATCCCCAATTGCATTTGGCGACTTATTTTGCTATAGTTATTATTTTCCCCATAATAGAAGAAATTCATAGCTTTGCTATAAGTAGAATTTCTATGGCTTCAGACAAATTAAAAACTCGTTATGATATTTGAGCCAGGTATATGAAATTTAATCCCGGAGATTCTGTCTGACTCTTTCAACTTCGAAGACAGAAAGGACAATGTCCGAAACTACAAAGAAATTGGGAAGGCCCTTACTTAGCGGTTAACCGGATCAAGGATTTACAGGATCCGAAAAAACCTATTTCTTCTCTGATATAACTCTCCTCAAGTTCTGTTTCATTACTTCTGCTGACATGTTTGCCAGTATGATACATTTGAAACGATACTCAGTCTCACCTCTGCGTGTCGATCTTGAGTGCCGTATACACAATACGCCAGCGCGCGAAAAAGACAATTCCCGTCGGGAATCATCTTGATAATTCTCGTTTACATGTTTATTTTTTGCGTGTCAGAAACAGATACCTATAAAAATATATGTCAAAGACTGTCATAAAGAGCCGATGACAGCTGTCAAAGGAAGTTTTGTTTGGTAGCATATATGTTTGCTAGATGCTTTTTGTTTTGTTTTCGGCATTTCACCCCACCGCCAACTTCATGCGTACACTATTGTTATTATAATCTTTTTTACCTGTTCATTTGTTCAGAACTTTTTTATTAGATAGAGAGATAAGCTCACCTTGTTTGCTAGAAACTGCTCAGCCTGCGTCAAAGTCTTTGATGTAGACGTGTCATCGCCATTTGTTGGCTGTATCTAAAATATTAGACATAAATGAAAACAACTAAACAATGCGTTGCGTCATAAATGAATGAATCTAATGCGTCAGCAGGAATTTGGATGAATGTATACTTGGGCAGTAGCGGGAAAAACTCACCAGAGTGTTAAGGAAAGCCAAGTCGTCGAAAGTATTACCAAATGCGGTTTGCTTCGGGATGTTCAGTTTTTGTTGCGAAGGCCCTTCTGAATTCAAAGATGTCGCTATTTCTGGCGTTGATGGGGCAGTTGGGTTGGCAGTAGTTGTTGGAATCGTTAGTGCCAGAGTAGTTGAAGTCGTACTTGTAGTTGTTGGTACCGGTGTTGTCGTTGTCGTTGTAGTCGTTGTCGTCGTCGTCGTCCTCGGTACCAAAGTAGATATGGGTATACTTGAGGTAGTTGATGGTAGAGTAGTCGTCGTCGTCGCCGTCGTCGTTGTTCTCGTTGGTTCCGAGGTAGTTGCAGTAGTTATTGTAGCTACCACAGCAGCATCCGTCAATGATGCAGAAGAACGAGTTACGGTGGTATCAATGGAGCTCGATCCAGGGGTGAAAACTTCAACGAAGGGGTTGATAGGCCTCGGCAGTATAGTTGCGCTGTTCGCATTATCCTAGAAAAAAAATTGGGGTACAATTTTATCTTCCAGAAGTGTAATGTTAATAAAAAACAAACAATGTAACGCCAAAACAGTTGTTATTCTTAACCTGACAATGAATTACCTACCAGAAGCGTATTCGATGCTACAGAAGCGGTGATAACGGGGGAATTGGTTGTTACGCCGAGTATTTGATCCAGTGGATCTAGCCAAGGAAAGCCCGGACCAGCCGTCACTGGGTTTTCGGATTGACTACTCGGTAATATATCGAACGACGGTAGTGACGAGCCAACTGTGGACGCGGGACCAAGATTCGAGGAGCCCTGAGAAAAATTAATTCTTCAAACAGAGAGCTCTGAGAATATTAATATTGTAGTATCAAAATAATATCAATGTTAATTAATCAATCCCTCATTACTTACGGCGACCGAATTTATCCTGATGTTCTGAACTCGTGGGCTAGTGTTTAACGTGCTGTCGCTCCAGTAATTTACAAACTTGTCCTGTAGGAATTTAAATAAATTGCGTTGATGCTGATGTAAGGAAGAGAATATTTTCTCCTCATGTTCATTTTACCTGTCCGATGTACACGGAGCTTCTTTGATCATTGACTACCCTGGTTCGACTAGCCTCATCAAAGTCGGTATTTTGCCAAGTTCGTCGACCGTTTTGCACATTCGAATTCAAATTTGTATCCATGTTTCGAGGTGTGACGATTGTTGCGGCCCCAGGGATCGCCGAGGATGATCCAATGGTATTGGCGTTCGGGGATAGAGTTAGTAAATCCGAAATTTCCGATGCGGTGTTTGAGTTGGTTCCCATTTGAGTTTCTAACAAAATGTCACTCTGAAAATTTATAATTAACCATTAAATCACGGTGAAATCAATGTCCGTAGAATTTTACTCTACACTCTTACGTAACGATATTAAAAATAGATATGCTCAGTACAACACAACGAAAAAACCCAATTGTAAGCCTATTGGTTGCATTATGTGCGCTGATGCTTGAAAAGTGCAGAGTGAGAGAGAGAAGTAGATAATGTGAATATTGCTACTGCAATACTTTCACAACTAGGTATAGGTAGATATGTGCATATTTGTGTTTACTGTTTTTTACCTGAAAATATTTTCATTGACGGTTCTTCGTATTTCTGATAATACAATGATTTAGTACACCGAGGATTAAATATTGATAAATTAAATACGTTTACAGAAAAAGAACACGAACACAAGATAATATAATATTATTTCAAAATTAATAGAGTTAACACAATGTCATTAGTTTTTTTATCTACAAGGCTCACGCGTTGAAATGAAATACTACAGGTAATATGAAATTGACAAATAACTAAGTCAGAAGGACCAATAGAAATAGTAGGATTGCTGAATTTGATTTTCCGAAATCATTGTTCGACGAGTGAAACGAGTGTCGATGAAACCGCAAGGTTTTGCCTATCAGCAATTCATCAAATCATATTACAAAAAGAAGCGAGTACCATTTTCTTTGTGGCGCTAGCAGCACTCGATAAACCGGAAACTCCTCCAGTGTTTCCGGCAATCGTGTTACCAGTAAGTCCAAGATTGACGCCAGGAAAGTGATTCGCATTCTGGTTGAAGATACTCGCTACAGGTCGGTTATTATAGATTGCAGATATCTGGTTATGATAGCCTTGGTTAGCCTGGTTATAGAAAACAGGGCTGGGCCGGTTAGTTGTGGTAGTAGTGCTTAGTGAGAAGACGACCTCGACAGGGTTCCTTGGAGGGTCCGGTATAACGGTACCATTCGGAAATTTTCGTACCAATTTTCCATTCGGATAAATCCCAAATATTACGTATGGACTGTTGACGTTCCTTCCGTCGATCACGTTGTCCTCGGGTCGCTTCCGAACGATCGTTTTGTTCGGATAGATTCCGTAGACGTAATAATCTCGCAGCGGGGCCCGAGTAGAAGAACTGGGACTGAACCGAGGGGCCGGTGTCAATCTATTTCCGCCGAAACGCCCCATGATTAACGAAGCGGGGGATGTTACGACCAAACTCCCTCTGGGGTCAGGAGTGTTCTGAACTATTGGGGATTTAACACCGATCGCTTTATTTGTCGATGAGACTTGTGGAATTGTCGAAGACTCAATCGTATCAGCAACGGTCGGTAGTACGGGTTGAGAAGAAGTCGTAGGAGCTGGAAAATTAGTTGCAGTCTCCACCCTCGACGTGGTCGTGATCATCTGCTCACTGAATATTGTCGTTGAATCATCGACCTCGTTGAGTTTTTGTATCGCGTCTGCAGCAACAGTTTCTGTAGTAGCTTCGTTTACAGCTGAAGCTGTGGTTTCTGAATCTGACGAAATCAAGTTTTCGTCAATGCCAAAGGTCGTTTGAGGCACTGCATCTGTCGTTGTCGCCATAGACGTAGATGTAGTCGTAGTAGTAGTCGTAGTCGTTGTTATCGATGGGAAGGTGGTGTCAACAATGGCAGTTGTGCCGATTATCGGAGATTGAGTGGTGGTCGTTGCAGAAATTTCTTCTGTCGTTACAGTGAAATCGACACTCGTTTGGATAGACACGGTCGTCGGTATGCTAGCATCGGGTAAATTCGTGGTCCTAGTTATGGTGGAGACGTTTGGGTCGGGCGTCGAATCGTTGTCTGATGCCTGGGATGTGGTTGTGGTAGGTGATTGGGTGATGGAGGGAGAAGGGGTGGTTTCGAGATCATTGGTTGATTCGTTCGGTCGAGTGGTTACTTGCATGTCGACACCAGCCGTCCCTTGGGCGGTTACGGTTGCAGTTGTAGTTGCGGTTACATCCTGTAAACGGGCAAGCAGAGTTGGCGTATCGGTTACGAGGCTAGGGGTGGATTCTGGTGTTGTACTTGTGTTTGAAAATGAGTTGGTGGTGATTTCGTTTGCCGTAGATTGGTTAGTGGTTAGCTGTGTTGTGCCATTATCTTGGGTTCCCGGAGTTTCTGAGGCAACTTCGAAGCCTACGGTTGTTTCGGTATTTACAAGTATACCTGTCGTTAATGCAAGGTCTTGTATTGTTGTTTCACCGAGTGTATCGTTTTGTATCGTTATTGTCGTAACAGGTAGCGATTCGAATGGAGTCGTTCGTTCTAATGACACATCATTCAGCATAGTTTGTGTTTCGCTTTTCTGCGCAGCTATTTCTGAGCCTAAGTTATTATCTAAGAAACTTGTTGAAAATTGAATTGTACTAGCAGAATTGAATTCCGTCGTTGTCTGCTGTGATCCTTTCGTGGTTACCTCTTCATTGAACGTAACTCCCGTGGTTACTGCCGGCATCACGGCATTAGAATTTTCAGAGAGCCTAACCAAAGATGGCCCCACGGTCACAGGCGCCACCGCATTTGAGATCAATTCGAAACTATTCTCAACGGAATTTGGTGTCGTAGAGAGAGAAAATTGCATTGTGGTTGCTGCTTGTTCAGAAGCTGTCGATAGTGTCGTAGATAGTGAAACATCAAGCGACTCTGGAGTGGTGACAAAATCATTTGGTATTATTGTCGTTGACACTGACAAAAATCGTAAAAGCATATCGTCTGCCTCAGCTGTACCATTAGACGAATTTAATTCGCCAGCACTGTCAGTTTCCTGCCTAACTATATTCTGACTGTTTTCTGTTGTTGTTATTGATGCTGGTGTTGCTGTTGTAGAATCATATTGGCTGGTTAACTGTGTGGATGTAACGGTCGTGATGTCTAAATCTGTTCCAGTTTGATCGTTTACCGTGATACTACTAATTAATCCACCCAACGGAGTAGTTGAAGCGTTTTCATCGGCGGCCTTTGTTCCTTGTTCTACTAATCTTTGAAAACTTTGTGTAGTTGTTGTGCCTATTGTGGTTGTAGTGCCAGATTGACTAACTGACTGTGTAGTTGTAAGCATTGCCAACTCTAACTCCTGACTAATTGTTTGGTTGGTTTGTGTGACAGCGTCATCATTTGTTTCATTTATTACCTGGCTCACGACTGTAGTGGTTCCAAACAGAGCCATTATTTCCTGGCTGGGTGGGGTGGTCAAATCTTGGGTCGATGACGCTACGGTCGTTACGTCTGGGGTTTCGAAATCTGAAAGTCGGGCCAATATGGAAGGCGTTGTTTGGGGTGTCTTGCTAGTCGTATTGATTTCAAACGATTCGGAAGACGGTGTAGATTTAGAACTTAAAGAGACTGGTGTTGACATAGGGGACACAGTTGTAGGACCCTGATCAACATCGTCCACTTGCATTTGTAATCGCAATAAAGAAATGGGAGTTGTTTCGGAAATTTGAGTCGACTGAACTTCAGAAGATATGGTCGACATTTGAGAAAAGTCGATACTGATTTGCATCATTTCTTGCAGGGAGTCGAACGAGATCGATTGGGCCTCGGTTGTCAGCGAAACAGTGGTAGTTTCTAAGTTTCTCCCAGTAGTTGAAGTGAACACCGATGAGAGTGGAGTGGTGTCTAATAGGTTCGCGAAGGCTCCAGAGTTTTGAGGTGAAAAAGTTGTCTCAAGCTCGGAAGTGACGGTAGTGTCAGGCGCCGGTGTTGAGTTTGAATTTGAGTTTGTGTCGTCGGAGGGTGTCGTCGAAGGAACATCAAAGGGTTGCAAGGTAGCCCCACTCGCCGTAGGACTAGTTCTTACTCGAATAGACTCTGTGACAGACTCGGCTATTGTAAGAGAATTCGGAGTGGATTTGAGATTCGAGTCAACCACGAGGTCAGGCTGTACAGTGTTCGTTGTAGTTTCAGAGGTATCGAAACTAGTAATTGTAGTTGTATTTAATGGTTGGGTGGTCGTTATCGGATCTAGGGTAGTTTCTGGTTCTGTTGCTAAAGTATTTTCAGATATGCCAAGGCTTGTTACTGTTTCAGTTAATCGGCTATCAGTATTTGGTGTTCTATTAATGTCGATATTAGCATTGTTCGTGTCGTTAAGGTCTGTAACGTTATCGTTTGCGTTATTTCTATCGTTGTCTACCTGGCTAACCCTCGCGGGTTGCTCTGTGTCAGTTTGTTGTTGTTCGTTGTTAATATTGGCTGTTTCCAATGCTTGATAATACGTCAGGATTTTCGGTTCTCCAGGATTCGACACTTCCAATGGCGATGGGATTGCAGATACCTGAAATCAAAAGGTGCGACCCGGG
Source organism: Neodiprion fabricii (assembly GCF_021155785.1). Taxonomy (NCBI): domain Eukaryota; kingdom Metazoa; phylum Arthropoda; class Insecta; order Hymenoptera; family Diprionidae; genus Neodiprion; species Neodiprion fabricii. Next base: position 14,952,113 of record NC_060242.1, on the reverse strand, counting down.
GTGCTATACAGTTGCAAAATGTGCGCGGTGATAGTGCTAAGTGAGTTTTATCAGTGATTACCATTTGATTCTAAGAGAGAATATGTACACACATCGAAGAAATACAGTGCTGATGTTATGAACGTTATACGTATTGCTTATCTCCACAATCGTGCATGTCGGTGACAAAATATGTATACATGCGAAAATTACAAAACAATTTACAAAAGAACTAGTAAAATTATTTCTGAAATACTGGATGTTTACAAATAGTAATCAATAAATATTATTTCTGTGCTACTTAACATACGGCTTTACTTTCACCATGAGACCAGTATTGTAACTCGACCGGTAAGAGTATTTACGCATTTACTGGTTGCAGGAAGCATGCGGTACACGCCATCGGTAAACACGGTCCAAAGTCGGTCGGTCGAGATAGAAGGCAGCTAGTGAATGACAAGTTGTTCATTCACCCGTTTACGATGCAAATTATATCGACTGTGCCGCTGATAAATGCGAAACCGATTCGCAAGTTTATCGGTCGAACGAGAAGTTTTTAGACCTTGTGCAAAATGTGTTCCATTCTCAGAGAAAAAGCACCACGATTTGATATGGCTACCTCTCACGAAAGACGTTCAATTATCGGTTTCCTCAATAATTCTCCGTTGTAACTCTTACCTGGAGTGGCGTTAAAGGGGTTGTTGAACTAAAAATTGAAGGTACTGTCGGCTGATAGATATTCGGGCGTCTCACGAACAACTCAGCTCCCTTGTATCTTGCGCTGAACCTGGGAGGCTGCCCACTGGGAGTGACCCGGATGGCCGAATTCTATGACCGTTGTCATAAAGTTATTAATTATTGCCTGGGTCGGAAAATAGAAATGAGTATAAAGGTTGGGAAATCATGCTTACCCCACTGCTAGTCGTATTCCTGTAAGCTCCAGCAAAAATAGGAGACTTAATACCCAGGCTTGACAGAAGAGGTGCCACGGTACTCCTTAGTTGTTCGAGGAGTGTTTTATTTCTGTTCATCAATAACAAAGCTCGCGTTGGGCTGAAGACGTTGCTGAAACCGTTGTCGGCTCCGGTCTCCCCGTTACTACTACCAACAATCCCAGCGTTCGAGAAGGATGTAGATTCGTTGTTACGGCTGGAATTTGAAGCAATCTGCACGTTGAAGGTTTTATTCGCATTTGTTTTTGGCAAGGTGGAGTCAGATTTGAACGTGGCATGGAACTTGGGAGTTTTGGGTGTTATTGCGATGCTGGCAGATTCCGCAGGGGGTGAAGGTGGTTCCGAATGCCTGCGGTAAGTGGCAGTCCTTGGGCGGAACTCGCGCCTTACAGTAAGCGAGGGTTCCGATGCTTTAGATGCTGTTGGGAGCAACTCGATCTTTTGGAAGGTCTTGGATTCCGACTTGCGCCTTGTGTATCGAGCAAAGGGCTTCAAGGTTGTGTTCGGATCTGACTCTGAGCCGTTTGGAAGCACGGTTGAAATTTGATTCAGTCTCTTGCCCGCTGGATGCATTTCTGACGTAGATAAATTCTTTTCAACCGGAGGAAGTACGGTAACTCCATTCTTGTTTTCGTTTCGCGAGATTCTTCCTGCTCTATTGTATTTTGATATGATTTTTCTTTCAGAACCGATTGACGATGGAGCTGCGGTGAAATCACTGACTTTGCTAGCATTCTCATCAGTTAGGACACTTCTGCGTTTGGCAAAGCTTGGGCGTTGTGTCATCCGTCTGATACCATCCAAAATTACGTTTTTTTTTTCAAAACCATCACCGGTGGTAGAAGTCTTTAAATTATTTTTGATAGGCATCGTGTGATCAGCTTTTTTGATCCTTTCAAGACTCACGCTCCCATTAGACAATTTCTTGGTTCTGCTTTCTTCAGATTCCTCAGTCTTTGATTCAATGCTTGTTTCCGATTTTCGGCGTTTTCCAAGCCCAGATTTTCGCGTTGGCCGATACGTCGTGAAAGAAGATACGGTGGTCTGTTCAACTTCGAGTACATTTTGACCAGAATTTGCGGTTGGATTTACCAGCTTCTTGGCCATTTCTAGTTTGAGTTGTGCAGCCGTTGAGAACAACATCGGCGATGGTTTCCTCGAGTTATAGCTCTGTAAACGCAATATCAATTTCAATTGACAAACTTGATATTATGATCGGCATTTGAAAATGCATGACAAAACGAAAGGTTATTGGATAAAGGGCTGTTCTTATGCATTCACTCTGTTTCTGCATCTATTGGATTTCCACTGAGTAATAACTATTAATACTCGGGTTGAGATTTTGTTACGATTATTATATGCGCGTTTCACAACTTGAATTTACATGCTAATATTTATCATCGGATCAAAGCGACGCTTCCTTCTAAATCCTGCACCCCGTCCTGACCGAAGCAAATTCATCTTATAATAATACATGATATACATGTATATGTATATATATTAGCAAATCGATTCACTCTCACTCTGTAAATCAGATTACGGTGACGTGTATGGGCATAGACATTAAAAATTCCCCTGAAAAGTGCCACGTTATTTATTGCTCCACGTGGATTCAGCTCGCGTCTTCCTGCTGTCGCACACTTTCTCCGATGAGTTGAAAAATAAAAGCAAAGTAATACACGCCCGTGCGACGTACGATACAACGTTTTTATTCTGTTTCTTTATTTATTTTTGTTTTACTTATTCTGTATTGTTGTTTAAAAACACTCGTAGCATTCTCCTGATTTTTGTCTTCACGGTGGGAAAAACGTACAGCATTCGTAGAAATCTCTAGGAGTACTTAAGTGAAAACTTTGGAATTTCAATCTTTTATTGCTTCATCTGCGTCGCAAATAGATAACAACGAGTCAAACGCGAAGCCGGAATTGATCCACACATGTGTCTGAAGTACATGTACATAACAGGAATTGAAATAATTGCGGTAGTGAGGTGACTTTACGCAATCAGGTTTGCAAGCCTTGACTAGTTTGCAGGCAAATGAGAATTTAGGTTTTTCACAGAGTTAAATACCTGTTTAGATTCGCTCAACTCGTCGACAACCACGTAACACTCTGAACTATCATGCGATCGTCGACGATCACGTTTCCTTTACGGAAAAGTGAACGACCGACAATTCCCTTGATTACAGATTCTCTATGTATAATTAAATATTCTCCCAGCAGTGTTCGCTAAATTTCTCTTTTCTGTTTATCGTGATTCATCCATGATCAGAGTCATGCTTAAACGCGAAATTAAGGAAGTAAAACATTGAACTAGTAAATCAAACCATATTACAGTAATCACACGTGCGCACCTCACAGCTCGTAAACTGAAAATGAATCACATAGAAATGTAGGATTGGTTAACTTAACGCTGGACGTATACAATAATTGCCTAACACCTCAGAAACTGCAAATCATTTTGGCACTAATTTTAATTAAGTCATTACTTCAGTAACCGTAAAGTGATTGTGCATGCAATTATAAATAATCACGACATGTAACTAGGCATTGAGACTAAAAATATGTGAAGTAGTAAAAAAAAGTTCGTATCCTTATAAGAATCGGATAGACTATCGGATTTTCTATTTTGCTGGGCAAGAATTTCGTGCGATACCGACGTTTCAGGGATATATCGTTAAGCTCCACGGTGCTAATTTCACCTAGTTTCACCTAGGCTCTAAGACAAAACAGCCAAAGAGCCGGCATTGCAGATGCCGGCTACTAATTGTAATGCTAGTATGCCGATTCCCCGGGAACACGGGCCATCCTGCCGTCAGATGACAAGGGTGATATACGCAGACGCACAATTATACCTATGTGGCATAAAAGGCCAGACGACTCGGTAGTGTGATGAAAGTAGATCTCTTAATCATGGCGAGGAACTTTCGAAAATTGGATTGCACGAGAGTTTGGCCAGAGAATGTGGGATTGTTATTAAATTGATAATATCGGGTAAACGGGTAGGTGCGACAGCAATTTCATGAATTTTTGCCAGTGGATTGCATACGATAGATGCCAATTTTATACATTTGTACCTTCGAGATGCTGAAATCTAATCATTTTAAATTGAATGCACTTTGTTGTGGAGACAACTAACAGATTGATCCATTTATAAATCGTTACCTACCACTGTATGTAGCTGCAGTAAGAATTTGTTTGTTTAACAACCAGAAAATTGAGCAAAAAATGCGGAAGATGTTCTGGACCCGGAACTGTTAGATTCGCACGATTAACCCGCAAAAAAATGATTTCATACGATCAGAAAGATTCATATGAAATTATGTCTCGAAAATGACCTGACGAAATTGTATAAAATTATATGAATATTATATATAATATGATTTTGTATGATTTTATGTAAATTTAAATAAATGTGAACAATTTTATCCAACGTCATAAAATTTTATAGAATAATACAATACTTCGAAATAATGTAATTTTGATATAATTTTATATGATTCCATAAATTTGAACAAAATGATATGACATTATATAAGAATATATAAAATTATACAAAATAATATAAAATTATATGCGTATAATGTTATATAATCTTATCGGGTTAAATTCGAGTTATAATTTCATATAAATTTATCTGACAATCTGATAAAAACACTTTTCCCGAGTGATCAGTTTGCAAGTTCCAATAAACTCTATAACGAATAACTGATTGATTTCGTTCACTTTCCGCTATAGACTGGACGACCTACACGTTCAAAATTGAGCTCTGTTCAAAAATTTCGTTTGTTGTGTTTTTATTCAATTTTATTAACCAAGATGAATGCTTGGGAGTTTCGTATCGCAGTTATTAAAAATAACATTATTAATTTCACATTGGTTTTCATTCTACCTATTTTTAAATATTGACTTCTTCGTGTTTTCTTCAAATTTGAAATATTCCATGTTATTACCAGGTAATTCCTTTTAATTATATCAGCACAATTTGCCTTGCTAATCTCATAAGCCCTGTACATATTAATTATAATTAACTCACTTGTGTTAGATATTATTCTTTTCGTGACAGATATTCTGTAAATATATCGTTCTGAGGAGGGTCCCCATCCGGGCCGAAACATAAATAAATGTTTTACTGTTGTCACCGACCTTCATATCCAAGGAAAAATATTTACTTTAAACTCTATAACGTCGGAGGTCAAAATATTTTAATATATACTTAATTACGCAATCCATCGATTTATGGGTAATAATCATCTTCAATTTATTGGACGTAGGTCAAGATCAGGCGAAAGTATAATTTTCGATAAAAAACTCACTTTATTTCTGAGTCTGGGTGTGAACTTCGGGGGTGCGGGTGTCTTGGATTCTGAATTTTTCTGGAAAAAATAATGTAACATTGCAATTTGAAGTTGTCCAGACGTTGCGAATAAGACCGAAGCGATGAATTATAATCAAATTCTTATACCTAAATCCGCGCTTTGATTCCTCATAAAAAAATCGCTGCGATTTCATGACATTTGCAACATAAATAATAGCTTTGGCAAATTGCTGGTTAACAATAAGACCTCCCGGTTATTATGCTGCAGAAATGTAGAACGCGGTAGATTGTACTTCTGAAGCTACTTTGAATTGAATCGTAATTGACTACGTGTTGGTCACGGTATTGGTATGTCTATTATTAGGCTCTTGCAACCATGTCTCCTTTTAACTTTACATCATTACTCCGCTTATTAGCCACTATCACTTGGCTACTGCCGGTTTCCAAGTAATGACACTGCCTTGCAGCTAAAATTTTACGACAGATAAAAAGGGGGTGAAGGGGGTATTTGCAAGAAAGAAACTTCAAATATATTTTTACGTAAGCTATTACGGAATACTATAAGATTGCCATCTCACCAATTCGGCTAACCGAGCTTTGAATTCTGGCGGATAATTGTCCTCCTCTATCGATTCTACGACTAGTTTTTCACTAGCGCTGACCTCCAACTTTCGATTGGGCTTTCCCGCTCCCCGTCTTCTTCCTGGTTCGTTCAACGTTTCATGTGTTTTTATACTCGAAGCTGTACTCAGCTCCTCCTTTTCGTCTTTCGGCTTAATGTTCAGTTTCTTCATGCCTCGTCGTTTTGGAATAATTGTCGGCGACAATATCCTTGATATTATCAAGCTGTTTTCAATGCCGTCAACTGTCTTTCCGACTGTTTCCACCACTTCATTATACGCCTGAACATTCACTGGAGGGATCTCGCTGCTACTGATCGGTGCAACCGTCGATTTTTCCCTTTTGACGTCATTGGTAACTCTTCGTCTCTGACTGGGAGCATTGTTTTTCTTTACTGAAGCTGCTCTACTTCTTCCTCTTGGAACGGTATGGGGATTGTTTTCGATATCAGTTTCCACTGTGGTTAACGGCTTTCTGTTTCTCGACGAGCGGTTGTCGCGAGGTTCTTCTTCCCTCTGAAGTAGCCTCGTCTCGGGCCTCTTTCGGATTCTACTTCGGGGATTTTTAACCTCTGATCTTACTTCAGATGGTTTCGTCGTCGATTCAAGTTTCTCGAAAACCGCTGCCACTGCAGTTGTAGCTGCAGATTCTGTCTCTGTTTCCACCGGTTCCGTGGTTTCAAGCTCAACAGGTTTTCCTACAGCCAGCGGCTGGAGTGTCGCTATTTCCGCCACTGGAGTAAATATCTCGATCTTAGGTTTATCGTCTTGCACCTGATCATTTCTGAATAAAGCTCCTTCGCCAAAACGCGCACTCGACCCTTCGATATCTTTGTTCATTTGGTTGCTTGAACTCTCAGACACGGCATCGAAAATTTTTGTTTGTTTTCCAGGATCTGCGATTCTGAAGGTAAGAGGTTCCGTGTTAAATTTTCGAGATACAAAAAAATCATCAGTTTTTTCGGGTTGTTCGAACTTTCTGCCTCTGCCCCGTCCTCCTCTCGACTTGAGTCGTTTATCTCCTGTCTCCATCAAGTGCTGAGGAGCTTGAGAATTTGATTCCAATCGACTCCTGGACCGAAAAGCAACACCCCGGATCGAACCGTCATTTGATGCCCCGTTCGAATCGGGCGACTTGGTGCGTCCCCCTCTGGTGATGAGTCGCGACGCGCGCGTTGTCGTCTCAAAAATACCTCCACTAGTGGAACTTTGTTGAGATCGGCCACTACCCCTTCTCGAATGCGGTGACGATGTTGTTGAAGGCTCGGTACTACTGGTAGAAACTGTGGTGTCCACAGAGCTCAGTGACGGAACCGTCGTTTTGTCGACGTTCAGGGGGATGGCAACTCGAACGCTTTCTGTGTTGGCGAGCGTTTCAGATGCCACAGTGGTGTCGTAATTTCTTGGGCTCATCCTGATGACAGATCTCCCCCTAGTTCGGATCTGCGGATCCTTCAATTTGGTATTTGCACTACTGGATTTCGACCTTCCAAAATCATCCAACGTCTTTTCCTCCGACAGAGCTTGATTCTGTGTCTTCCTACCTGTCCTCGACCTAGAATACTCGGCGGTTCCGGAGAAAACTGAAGGGCCAGTTTTAGCCAGGATCCCATCGCCACTCAGAAGCCCAATCCTAGAACGTGAAGTCTTTCTCTCAGGTCTTTGGCTTCGCCCAGCCGATTCCCTCGGTACTTCCAGTTCAATGTCGTCAAATGATTTGTTCGTTTTCACCCTGGACCGTTTGTCCGGTAGGTATCTTCTATCCCCGGTGTTCTTTCTCGTGGTCGTTTCTCCTTCTTCATTTGAGCTGGCAGTGTTTCGTCTTGCTGTATTCTTTACTTCAACATTCTGAATGGCGCTTTCTGCCGGTCTAATGCTCTCAGTGCTATATCCACTCTGTTGAATCGTTCCTGTGCGTCGCCTCGCGATGGTGGTACCCTTGGCAGCCGACGTCTCTAATCTGGCTTCCGGCGGTAGGTTCTTCCTCGATCCAGGGCCAGATTTCAGCCTTGAGGGCCGCCTTGAGGAGGGAGTTGACGAAGCATCAAGACTGACGGCCTTCGAGTTGCTCGTGTCGTCCGGGACGGCTACCTTGCTGAACCTGGCGCTACCTCTCCCACTGGTCGTCGTTGGTCTTTGTTGATCAACCTGCAATACAAGCGTCAGATGACAAAAAGTAACTCAACAGGTTTTGGACTGGTTGACAGGCAATTAAAAATTTCTGAATAATATGACCCTGAATCTATGTTAATGTCGTACTGTACCCTTACGAGCGAGAAAGCTTTCGCTTAATCTATAAGATACGCTCTTCACATGCACACATATAATGCATATGTTACAGCTATTGTAGATAGCATACGTATATCCGTTACGCCGCACTGTGGTGGGTTACGCAATTTTTTTCGGTAGGTATTTCTTTTCTAAAACTGTTATCTGCGCGCGGTGATCGCGATCTCCACACTGGATTGCGGGCCTCATGCCCGCTTTATGTCAGCTATACATCTTTTTCCATGCATAAATACGTGCATGAGTAGACGCAATGAGATAGAGACATTAAACGAAGACAACATATTTTCAGTGACGAATTGCTCTCGCAACAGAGATTGTAATTTATCCACACTCACCATGCTTGTTCAAGTGGGGCAACCCATGTTAATCGTAGAGTTCGAAATCGAATCGCTTGCTGACTCCATCCCCAATCGAATTCATACTCAATCACCGTTAGCATATGTTTATTAGCGCAGGGAGCGAATTTGAATGTGACCGTGACTAATTGGATTACTGATAGGAAGGATTCGATTCGACGTGTCAACTTACGAAAGATGGATGGGTAGCTCCCCACGTCCGGCGGTTATATAACTCATCAGCCAGTGCGGGGCAGGATGCAGCAAAATTATTATATTTTATATAACCGACGCGGATGGCCACACCACATTTTACCTGAGGTGATCCAGTTCACCGCAATCCAGCATCTCTCATGTGAATATAAGGCAGGCACTTTCGACAAGGTAATCCGGATTCGCCGGTGCCAGTTCAGCTCCGTGCGCACGCAATTCTCTTATACCCAGAGATTTTTTTATACAACAGTGAATTGGGCATCGAAGCAGAGATGCTCATATATATTCGAGTAACAAATGACGATAATAAATCATCCCGTTGACGCCAAAACCAATATTACTTTGAAGCATTAAGCAATGTCTGATCTTGGCACGAATCAGTCGAGTACCTTTATAAATTTTTGACTACCGATAACGAATCGGTACTACACGCACCTTCCAAAAATTCTGTACCTACCGAAAAAATGAGAAATTGAAACTGACGTATTGCCGAGGAAAAATTTCGTTCTCGAAACAGCGGAGATTAAAATAATTCAACGGAGCCTGGTGGTGATGTATACGCATAACATACATAACCGTGAGTATAATAGCCCGAGCTTCGAGCTGGATAACGAGCTGCAAAACCAGGTTTAATTCTGCATAAGATTCAGAACGATCCCGCTTCACTGTAAACGAAGAAATTCTATTTATACACACACTTACAATGATCATTAGCCACCAGAGCGGACTGAATTAATCTGCGCAACGACGACTCTCGAAGGTCCCTTAAAACGACTGTCAGTAGCCAAAAAAAAAATTACGATGAAATCTTTGTCGATGTCGAGCAGCCTCTATTTTTTTCGAGTTTTCTTTTGCCGTCGACGAGAGAGTTTTTCCTCACAACGCTACTTGCACTACCTTTATAAACGAAAGCCTTGTTACGTATCGGCGTGCGTAATGGTCTCTCGTTCGTAGGTGCAGCGGCAGAAGCAAAAGTGGTCCACTTTAAAGCAATCTCGAATCGGATCGGTCCAAAGTAGATCGTATAAAAAAAAAAAAAAGAAATCTACGAAATGAAAACCCAATACGACAAGGTGGGCTAACTGAGGCGTAGGCCACGCCTATCTGTAATAAACATCAAGTTCCCGTACAATCTCGACTCTGATCTTTATGAATATTTTGAATCTAATAAATCGTAATTAGCATTGCAATAGTTAGCGGATTATTTTCCACCAAATTAATAATCGTCGATCGCGTATCCTCGAAAATGATACATATTCAAGAAAAGAACTTGATATAATTAACCGTTGGTCACCCCACGCGTATTTTTGTGTGCAATAAATTTGTGCGATTTGGCGTTTCATAATTTATTGTGAACCGGGTCAATCAGGCAGCACCGAAATTGATTATGAAATTGTTGGAAGTTTGCGTAAAACTAATGACCACATACCGAATTCAAGCGGTGGCGGCTGACGATGACTGATCAGCGCAGTAGCACTATTTGCTCGTATAATAAGACCAGTTGCGATGAACAAATTGTTATACATTAATCTTCTTTACGGAATACAATAAGTGAATACATGTGCGTTTAGTTTTGAGTAATAGGAGTGAATTAGTTCATTCCTATTCGACCAAATATGTGTCACCGTGGTACAATCGGCAATTTACCACAGCTATATACTCCGTTCAGAACATGGCACAGTTGGAATACTTTCCAATCTTTTCAACCTAACGCAACTTGCTTTAATAATGACGATAACGCAATGATAGTGGCGAACTGAATCACTCTTGTATTATTCTGTTATCGGTTCCCGTCATTGTCAGACACCTGGGTGAAACATTTTTTCCGCTTTCATCCAGGTTAAATCCATTACTTCATTCTATCATCATCCGCGGCTGATATTCACAGAAAATTCCAATTTGACTAGACGAAGAAATTCTCAAATCCATCTTCACGTAGACGAATCACAGTGGAGTTGTAGACGGTAGTCTGACTTCGATTATTCAATGATCTCGTAGCTGCCGTGGCGATCCATAGATTGTTAGAAATCGGGGCCCATTTATCGGTAGGCGATCTTCAGCTGGGAGAATGATACTGCAAATCTATTAGGACCTTGTCCATGCTAAGTAATATGATTAACAATAAGTCAATTCGATAAGCGCCGTTCAGCTGTATAACCTTTGTCGAAACTAGCTGGTGTCACTGGGTCTGAGAGAATTCGACCTATTATACCAGGTGCAACAAGTCTGGCGAAGTGTTCGCGTCATAGAGCGTCATATTCCTTGACGTTAATGCGTTGCAATCATCCATAAAAGGAATTACTGTTCGTGAAAGCGTGAATTTCTTCTATCGCAACGTGGACATGAATAATGTCTGGAAGTTGAACCTGTACAGCTCTTGGTAGTCCAACGACTTATCTCCCGTGCAATCAATCAATATTCCCTCAACACTCGCTAATTTACTTTTCGCTACAAGATTCATCGACCATATTTTTACGTTTGTCAACTCGAAAGAATGTTTAGAGACTGGTGTCTCGTCGAACAACGCATGATAATTGTTCGGCTAAAATATGACTTACAAAAAATTCCTATTTCTTTTCGCAACAACGATTAGAACTAATAAAATGTAAAGTATGTTACTTCAGAATTGGAAAGATCTTGCCGAAATGCTTATGAGCAGATCTGGTTCGGCGTACACGGATACCGCAACTTGCGGGCGTAGGCAATTCTTCGCCTCGGGGAATAGGAACTTTCAAACGGTCGTGCAAAGTCGTTTAAACCTGGACACCGATTACGCCTGCGGTTTCAATGACCACTTTAGTTGAATATAACTGACTATAATGAAAAAGTGATCAAGTTAAGAATCCAAACTTTTTGGCATTGTCTGCTTAATTTATATTCAACCCGCCGATGATACAATGATCTACTATTGGGTACATACATGTTTGTTTCCTCATTATCATCCCCCCCCATCCACATTGCCGAACTTTTTGGAAGATTTGTGAAAAATGTGTGCTACAAAACTTGTGCCATAATTGAACAAGCGGATGGGATGAAGGATGCCATGGAAATGACCTTGGAAAATCACTCAAACGTGAGAAATGTGCTGGTAAGTCTTTGATTCTAACTTGTGACAAGCCGACGCAAACCGCGACATTTGACGTTACTTTGGCTACAGCAGTGATCCAGGTTCCTGCAAGATAAAAGGCGAATGCTCTAGTTTTAACCCCCACGCAGCATGTTGTCGTAAACTCTTTACCTCTTGGTAGTATGTGTTCCGCTTACTCAGTAATAGTGAATCTATATCGTACCCACTTGCTCGATTTACGAAAGTAAAAGTTGGCGGCTGCCTGACTCGCGTTGCTGCACGTCGTACACGCCCATGCTTACCGGAATGCCTTCGAGGTCTCGAGTCACGGCTGACCAGCTACAATGAGAAGCGTTTCCCAGAATTGCCCAGTGCTTTTTGGCACTTTTACACATGATAGATGACAGAAAAGTACAAGTAGCTATCTTTTATTAAAATTTATGAAAATCTCACCAACTGAAGTGAACAATATCTGCGCTCAAGGCGTATACAAAATTATGACCTATTGGAAATCCGCTAAATCACAAGTACGAACCAACTTTTATACCTGCGGCTGTTCATTATTTCCCTGAAATCACTGAGACACCCTGTAAGTAATTGTAACATAAGTATGGACTTCGAACGAGACTGTGGACGCACCTCAAACGCATTGGAAATCGCACTTTCCATGACCTTTAGCTTTCGTCGTTGTTTTTTTTGAGACAGCTACTTGTTCATAAACGTATAATTGACCTGTCTCAATGTGGGACAACTGCGTCTTGGCTTCGATGGAAAAAAACGATACCGCTTTTCATCGTTGCTGAATAGTTTCAAGACAGAAGGCTGAGTGCAGGAGTTCACCGCATATAAGTGCATCGACAGTTCATCTGGCATTGCAGCAGCGGTTGCATGGCAGAAAATTATGAATCTTACACATACGTATATAAATATTTGCCGCGCATGTAAGTGAGAGGTTGAACTATCAATTCCCTCGAAGGTAGACCACTTCGCACCGACCCGGACAACTGTGTCGTTATGTTTCTGGCGATATTGTAACTATAGTCTGTCAAATATTCCCCTCTCGTTTATTTCCTAGTCCACGTAAATATGTTCTTCCAGCCGACTCGACTATGTCTTTTAACGCAATTCGAAAGCACGGCTTACAGTTACAAAAATTCGGACTAACGCGATTTCGCACTAATCGAAATCTTCGTTAAGTTCAAAAGAAAGACCACCGAATCCACTGTTCTCTCCCATCCTATCTTACTTCATCTAGCCAAGATCTTTGGAGCCGATTGATAAACCGGTCGAAGCTGGTTAATAATTGCTTTTTTGCTTTTCACGAGAAGCAACACGTCGGCCAGCGTCTGAAGGACCCTCGGATGACATTAAATACATATATGATTTGCGAAAATTCGGTGTCAGGACAAACTGTGTAGTTTACCCTACAAGTGAAGGACACACCACTCACCTCCCGGAGCTGCTGATAAAATGCGTCGAGGTATACGAGCCTACAGAAAAGCCTCATGTTCGCGAACGAATGGTATCCAGTAATCAAATCGTATCAACTACCGCCAACCTGAAGGACGACCATGAGCCCAATCTGATTTAGTCATTATTTGTTACCGTACTCACTATGTGTTCGAAACTTATCAAAAATTGTTAGCCGTATGTGCTTTCGGACGCGTATTAATATAAAGGAAAACCAATGTAAAATACAATCCAGTAAAACTAGAAGCAGCCGGGACTGTCAATTTTGCGAGGGTGAACCCCACTGTAACTTTTAATTGGGGTCATTACGTGGGGTAACTGACACGGTCGCTCTCTCTGTACGCTATAATCGTCAGAATCCAAAACCCAAGCGCTACGTAATTCGTTGATGGATTTATGAAGACGAGGAGAGATTGCAAAATAGCTCAGGGGGATCGGTTGGAGGATTCAACGATCAATTTTAATAACTGGTTTACTGTTTCTAAACGATGTGCCTTTACCAATGTTATGCTTTCGCCAAGAATTGCATGTACAGGTTTTATTACGTCAGTATATTACGGTTAACGTGTACAGAAAAATTCAATTCTGGTAGTTTCTGCAGACTGGCGGTGAGTAATACTCCGTCCCTAATTGATTTTTCGAAAATTGCGCGAGACAAATTGGCAGATGAGTTCTACGCGATTCGACATTATATTTTTCACGTTCGAGTACCATGTGCGTGAATAAATAAAAATTAATAGTTTGAAAGGCGGTTACCTATTGAAATCGATTTCTCTTCAAAGTAATATGATTTTGGAACGGTAAACTCCACACATTGTTCCACGGTTATTGAATTTCGAAATTCGGATTTTTTCTCTGCCCCGACTCAACGTGCGAGCGCGTCTTCCTGTAATTCAGCTCGAAGGCCTGAGAAGAGCAAAATTAAGAATTCAACTTTCTACCAGACGTGTTAACACCGGAGGCTCGTTGAGCATCCACCGAGGTAGTCGCGTGTTCTCGCCACTGTCCTTCTCCTCTCACCTTCGCCTTCCTCTTCGTGTTTCACGCATCCCATCCGCGTCGCCTCCAGCCTTTACCGAATCCACATCGTGATCCAGACGAGATCAGAAGCCCTAATTCCACTTCACCTCTGCAGCCGCATGGTGGCCCATAACTTACGTAACTTTGTGCAAGAGAGCGTGAACAGGTTACTCCTCATGTTATTCTTACTTCTCGAGTTTACTACTCGGAGATTAAGAGGTCATACTCAACCTGAAGAACTGGATTTCACGTCTTTTGACATCCAATTGTTTGATGCAATCATAATATGGGACTTGCAATTACGTTGAAGAAAAATATGACGATGAGCTTGTTATGCCAGTTCTTTCATGCAATACCACTTATTTAGAATTTTTTTATTATTTATTCGTTTACTTTTTTTGTGTATCAGACTATATAATGAGTTGATTTGACGTCAGTTATAGAGAACAGGTAATCTACCAACTCGGATACGACTAATTGAGTGACACATGTTACTTTCCGGGTCAGAGTTTCTCTCCGTGTATATCATAACTATACAAACTGTACATTTTACAATGCAGCTGCACAGTATTCGACAGATATGCGGTGATGAATTATAAAGTAACGTCATCGTTGAAAGTCAAATTAAACAATCGAGAAATTCGTAAAAGTGATAAAATAAAAGAGAGAGAGAGAGAGAGAGACACAAAAAGAAGACAGTCGAGAGAAAGCTAAACTAGCCTTTGATGCAAATGTTTCATGGCATACCCGAGGAATGTTCTGCAGGAATCGTTATAGAATTGGGGAGCGGCGAGCCTTGGCGAATTAATAATGTCCAACGTCAAATCACACACCGGATGAAAGAAGTTACATTTCTGAAAACATTTCGTGGCAGAAACTTTCTGCGCGGCCCGAGATATCGAAACCGGACAAGCCGGCTGTGTGTAAGCGCGTTATGATGGACAATGTTCCAATTATGTATTAATATAATGCATTTTTTTAATATGAGCGCACCTGTGTTTAAGTTCTGAAGGAAGGCCGATCGTAATCTCTGCAGTTTATTAGACATCAGTTCGATATAGTCGGCTATTATAAACGTATAAAGCACAACCGTAACAAACCGCTCTAATTTTTTACCCGCAAGCATATTTTTTTCCCTCATCTATAAAGTTAATAAGCTTCAATTTTTATTATTGTTTGTATGTAAGTGCCTTTTTCTAATTTTTTGCCTCTATGTGGTTTTATTTTCATCTCAACAAAAACACGTACCAAAAAAGTCGCCGAATTATGAATCATGTCACTCTATCAACTTGTGTCTCCGTACCTGTTTTACATGTCTATCATAATATTCGTTGTGTGTAGGTACACAAATGTACAATTTGTTGTAATTTGATTTCGGAACATATCGAATCCATTGTTCAATACTTATATCATTTTGTACGTACGTACACGTCAATTTGTCTCACGAGCTGATCCTGACTAAACAAAATACGACTAACAATCATCGTTTAGTTTGTTGTAACGGCCTGGGATTCAAGGCCGCAAAGAAACGACGGTCTGACTGGCGACATTATTGACACGGTATCTGAGAAACGGGGTAAAAGTGATCATTTTATATGCAGCTGAATGAGTTACGGTCGGGGAATGACTACAGATTGATCGATCAAGCAGACGTGCCACCAACCAGATATCGCTTCGATTAGACTGGTGTTAGCGTGATCTTGTCGATAGATCAAAAAATTGGCAGGATAAATTATGCAGCACGGAGAAAGCCCATTCGAGTCAGTGTGATAGGTAAGGCATATACTCGTATGTGATGCGACCATAGAATACCAACAAGCCCAAGGCTGATTATTTTATCGAAAAGAAAAGCACGGATGTGTGGCGCTAATCCTATATAGGAAGGTAATTTATAGCGCTTCTTATAAATGTCGAGAATTCCATTAACAGTGATACCTCTTGGTATATATCCCGGGTGACATCGCGAACCAAAGCTATGATTTCGATCTGAACTCACTCGAATCTCACTGTAATTAGCGTCTACAATCCATCCCGGTAATCGTACGGCACTTGCAAAAGTTTGGAAGATAATACCGTGTCTTGGTTTTCGTTGGTCAAGTTAAACTGCAGCATACCCTGTTAATTCCGTGAATCTTATAATATCCTATACAACAGTATGATGGATGTTTAACAGTATGGAAAAATGTTAGACGGTCGGGTAAAAGGCATAAGGTATACTGCAACCTTGGACGCTGTACCCTGTTCCAAGAGTGGCCTACGCTCGGATATAATCTGGACATGCTATGGGCCAGCTATCAGGTGATCGACTTCGATCAATTTTATTGCCCGCTCCGCCATAGATAATATGACATTTTTCCAACGTTCACCGCAGCGCTTAAGGTATAGGCGACTTAATGGCCCTTCGGAAGTACCTAATGCGAATAATCAACATCATCTCTACATCATCTCGTCCGTCAAATAGAGCACGCTGGTTGTTTTATACGCATGGAAAGACTACAGGGCAGTTCGTGGGAATAATTAAAAATCATTTGACCTAGCTCGTAGTTCTACGAAATATACCGCATATTTATGAAGTTACGAAACCCTCGATCGACAGGGCATCAAGAAGACGGCCGCTGACCCAGGGCCACGGACGAACGCGCAGAACTTTCACGTTTCAGTAAGTTTTCAATTTTAGCTGCTTGCTCTTAAAAATATTAGACAGGTGCGATATTGATGTCTGCTTATATGGTACACAGATTTGGGTGTTGATAAATTGCAGCATGAGAAATTAATCATCCCTTATAGTTCGTCTACGTCGAAAAATTTATTTTCCTAATTGTAAGAGTTGTTTAATCAGGCCGCATCATGTAACATATACGGTATAATATGTGCGAGAGCCACTGCAATTGCGCGTGCAATCATTCTCAGAGAATTTCTCGACCGGTTCTTTCAGCTTTTCACTTTAGTGTCGGTATAGGTGCCCGCCTATATCGCACTGTGGCGTCAGGACTTGAAAGCAGCTCTGCACAAACTGTAACGCGTATCATTGGGATCCAAACCACATACGCCTGTCCAGTAAATGGTAAGAGATTAGAACGTGTTAAAATAAATTCATATTCATATACACGTTATTCCGAATTTCGCAAATAAACTAATTGCATGATACGAAAATCACTTCAGATTAATCGATTTGGTTTTTCAATTTATATGGGTAAGTCCACCAATAACCAACACATGAACGGGACGATAAAAATCAATTTGTCTGAAATTTTTACCTCTTGTAGTATGTACCAAGAATGGCAAGCTTACCAAATTTGAACCTTCTAGGACTTAGCGTTCGCGGGAAATGCCACATCAAACTTTATCTTTGCGACCTAATTGAGATTTAAACTCGAATTGTTTTCGTGTCGTTATCGGCATAAAAAAACTTGGCAAAAATAGGCATCTTATGAAAAAAATTCTCATCTTTCCGAATATGTTATTCATTTCTGGATAACTTTTCGAAATCAATCTCAAAAACACGTTTTTCGGTAAAAAAAAAAAATGGTATAGTTTCACGTGCCACCAAAATTTATCTTACTTTTGAGTTTTTTATGTGAAAGCTGAGATTTATTCATTAGGGTACTCAAATTTTCAGAATGGTGTGGCTATAGGATCCCACGTGAGCTACGTTCAATTGATTCTACTGATAATACAGGTATGTACTCTCTTTTCGGAATTCAACGGAATATTTTCATTTCTTTAAATTCTAGACCATCAGATGTATCTAGCGGCAGTTCATGATGTAACTGCACCATCATCTCTCATATTTCTGTTTATTAGTATACCGCGAGAAAACGTTGAAACTTTACGGGCTTGGCGAACGACTGCGCAGGCGCTAAATAGTTTAACTCAAATTGGTTGTACAATGGCGATATTTTCGACCGCCAATCACAGTAGACGATAAAGCTCGCGCCTGCGCAGTCCGTCGCTGAGCCTGTTAAGTTTCACCGTTTTATCGAAGTTTACTAATATACAGAAATCTGAAAGATGATGGTGCAGACACCTCATGAACTGCCGCCAGATACATGGATCAATTTTCGGATAATTCGCATCGCTACTATGCACGCTTCAAAATTCGACTGAGAAATGAAAGGATATTTCCAAAAGTTCGAGGCCAAAGGATTCGAGGGAGACTGTCTTGTACCTGACGTGAACACCTGGCCTTTACTGGTAATGAAAGGTAAAACGGTCAGATATTAAAAAACTGGTATCCTCTTCGCAGGCACCTACCCATCATCACTTGCTTGGCACAGGCGCAAATCGCACACATACCCGGCAAATATATCTGCACGTACCCCTCTTTAATACCTGAGTGTGATGGCTGAAAGGATGGATGTCTATTTGTAATTGCAACAGAAACCTTGGACTACATGTATCCTCTGCATGAACCCCCCGTCACCGAGTAATAATTATATTGACGATCGAAACGATTAGAGGTGTGCGCTAGGTGCAAGGATAAAATATCCCAAGAGGCCCTCTGTATTCAGAGGGCTGCTTCCAAAAAATTGCTGTAGCAGAGTTTCGAAGGACTCATCCGATGGCAACAGTGCTGTTTCGTTACATTTAGGTATTATGCATGTGTAAAACATAGTCTAATGTCAAGGAGGCCTGTTACCAATTTACAATGTCTGCGTGTATTTTCCATTGACATTTCTTTCAACCCGTCGACGAGCCATTCCAATTATAAGTATCAGACTCTGGCATGTCGAGCCGTTGTCAGTGATTTGCATTCATTTCAAAATCTGGCCAACAGAATTATTGGACGACGTTCAGAAAATAATCAACTTGCGCAGTGGGGATATTTGTCGGGATGGCAAAATCGATAATCGTTCATCCCTGGCAAATTCAGGAAAGTACAGTTCATCGATATTAATAATAGGCGAGGTGAGAACAGTACCAGCAAATTGCGAATGTAACCAAAGCCAAAGCTATGCGATATATATTTTATAACTAATTGGCAACTCGATACGGCGAACGTAAAGTGATCTCGAGCCGGCCGAATTACGCACTATTTACGTATCACTTGTTCGATTATACACGCGTCTTAGATACGTATTCGTAACCCGATACTCACATCCGTCTTTAGCACGTGTATGTAGTCGAACAGAGTTGAGGAACTTTTTGCGATAGAATATTTACCGAACCGCACCCGAGCTGACAAGTTTCAAGACCTAAATATATCCAAATTTTTCAGGCGCTGATTTTTCATGCTTCATTCTCATATAACTATAATAACTTCCCGATGCTTACCTGCAGCTATCATTCCAACATGTCAATCTCACGCTCTCATCCCTATTTAAGGTTCACTTGTATCGGAAATTGATGGCAAACTTTCACACATGCTGACTTATATTTGTATCATGTGTTATGTATTCGTTTTAATAAGAATCAACTGACCGAAGACGGCGATCCACGCAGAGCATCAGTCAGACCAATAAAGAGCCCGATCACCAGTAGCGATACCACCGCAGTGGAACGGGAAGGCCTCCACTTCATTCTGCAAGAATGGAAAAAGGAAAAAAATAATGAATGTAGATCAAATGTTGAGAACATATTCTGGAAGAGGGATACGCTTTTCGGTTTCAAATTGATGTAATTTCTTATCTAACGCAACGAGCATTAAACTATTTTAACTATTTCAAATTGAACATAATATGCACTTTCACCGAGAATCAACATTAACTGGCGTAAGGAAACGTTATATATAAGCAAGTACGAGATAATTGTATGCAGGTATCAATTTTAATTTATGCAGCTTCACTTTCAGTTTCATCAATAAAATGAAAGAAATTTTTTAAAAATCAACCGAACAAAAGAGAATGTGCAAATGTATTTTTCTCTGAGGATGTAGAATATAGGTTAACGGACTCCCGTAATAATATAAATATACATCAATATTTCACTTTTACCCGTAAGATTGCTCTGTAGGTACTGTAATAGCGGCACTCGAGCACCGCATTGCAATCGTACATCTTTTAAAAAGAAAAAGGTCGATACTAATTAGTACTGCAACTTCTACTCTGACGATGCATCGTTCAAACTATCTGTCCCAAGACTTGCAACCTCAATTGAGTTGATTACGAAAAGAATATAACCGGGAATTAGTATCCAGAAGATTTTTGAATTGCACAGTGTTGCAATCTAATCGATTTCATTTACAATTAGTTGAGAGAGATCTTTTTGCTTTGTAAAACAAAGATGCTACCGACAATGGTCACCGAGATAAAATAGCGAGTTGTCTGACACGGATAGCGGATCGTGCGACAAGGTCGGTGTTATCCGGGTGGTGCTGTTTTAGACGGATAGAAGATCGTAGTGTTATTATAAAAAGTATCATGGATCAGGTATAATGTATATTTATACTTGTCTGGAATACAGCAATATTTTATCTAATTATACTTCTTCAATTATTTAAATTCGTATAATCTTACCAGTCACATATCATTTCGGAACTACCCGCACATTATCCTGTCCTCGCCACTACTGCAAACTTTTTTTTAGATTTTACAATTACCTTGAAAGCGATTGACGGGAACTTATACGTTCATGGAAAGTTTGTACAGCTACTACACCCTTGACGGGACAACAAAAGAAAATTAAAAATTTTACACCGCGAGTAATGTTGAAAGGGAACTAAAGTTATTGTTGTAGATTTTTTACTAATTTTTTTTTTTATTTCATTACTCGCATTTCTTCGATTATAGTAGATTGATTATTCTTGTTCTACAAATTTGTACACCTTGTGGGACTAAACAATCGGCGATTTATGTAGCCGCTGTAAGCCTGCTGTATCAATGGTAAAAAAATGCGTTGAATGAAACGTGAGAGGCATCAGAGATAGTGATGTAAATTTATATTTGGTGTCTAACATTCTTTATATCGCTCAACTTTACAAAAGCAGCGATTATTCTCACTCTCATATTTTACACCACGCGGCTGTATGTATGAATGTATATCGTTATAAATTTACGTAAGAGACTGAATATCGTTTTATAGAAAGCGCTCATGCCGACGGTTATATATCGTAAAGGTCGTTAATCCACATCCATTAACTGTACTGGAAAAAATCTCCACTCTCCATATTGTTCCAGGTTGGACTTGCATTGGCGATCGTTGCCAATTCTGTTCCCGCAATTTGATGAACGGTAAGTAGCGTAAATTATGAAAAGCATTGATCAGATCACGAATCTCTATTTGGCGAGATCTCGATATATGAACGAATCGACGCAATAAATGCAGTAAAAAATAGAAAAAAAACCAGAAAAAGATCAATGAAATGTATCAGTATGTTATGCATTACCTCAGGATCCTTCGGTGTTCCTATTCCAGTCGGAAATGCATCACACTAGAGCACTACACCACAGCATAAAACTGTCTGACAACGATCACAATCAATAAACACCAACGAACACTTATCGACAGTCAGTTGTGGAAGCAGTATGGCACACGAAGCGGCGAACTCTTGCTGGAGTTTTTGCAGGAGTATAAAGTGGTAGGAATTTGTGAAAGAACAAAGTCGAAAGGGAAGGAAAATAGGAAAGCAAACGTCTACTGGCACTTCTCATGAAGGCCCAATGAAAAAATGGAGCCTCGATCAATTTTGCCGGAGAGAATGTTGCGGTTTTTTACTGAGTTCGCGGTGTAGTGTGTAATTCAGGTCCGGTGTGTCGCGAAATGCATTTTGGCTTTATACCTGCAGTCAGTGGCGATCGGCTAGCGGTTGTCTGTGGTATGGTTCTGAGTTGGTAGCGAAGTGGTAAAGCGCCAGCGACAAATGAAACTCGATCCGTATCGACTGGTCGAAAAACAGGGCAGGGGCAAGAAGTAAGATGAAGAAAAAAGAAACAAACAAAAAAAGCAACAGGTCGTACCCGGCATTTCCCTTTCGCTGTCTTTTACCGCTGCGGCCGTCTCTCCCACCTTGTAACTCCGTACTGTACCAAACTGCCCCCCTCTCACCGACCGGAACACACGCGTTTAGTCCACTGCAATAGATCGTGTACAGTATAAGTACACGTACTGCCGCTGCAGGTGAAATTAAAATTACTACCGCCGTAAAGATAGCTGCTTTTCTAATGATTAGATGATCGCAGCTGACAAGAAGGCATTTCGACGATAGCTTAGGACGTACGTTTTGTAAAAGGAGTTAATACTGATGCTATGATGTGTGTTTAACCCATTAAAACCCAGGAAGAAACTGGGTCAGCTAGCATTAAGCTAACTATTGCATTCGTAGCAAAATGGAAAAAATAAAATATACGTATTTTTTGTTATGTCATTTGCAATTGTTTATAATAAATTATTTGAACAAATTGTACTGAAAGTCATTCTTTTGAAAAACTGACTGCGTCTATCGATTTTACGGGGGAAATGAAAAAAATCTATGTGACATGTTTTCGTCAGAGTTCAATTGGTTAGTGAAAAATCGTGATGAATATATTCAAAATTCTCCATACTTTCCATTATAAAAACTATTACACTAACAAATTGAACTCCGAGAAAAAAAATGTCACATAGTTTTCCTTCATAATTTTTCCCGTAGAATCGATTAGTGTAGTCAGTTTCAAAATAACGACTTTCAGCATAATTTGTTTAAATAATTTTTTATAAGCAATTGTAAATGACATAAGAAAAAGTATGTCTATTTTATTTTTCCATTTTACTATGAGTGGAATAGTTAGTTTGATGTTATCTGACCCATTTTTTTTCTGGGCTGTAATGAGTTAATGCGTATTGCCTGGGACAGTTGTTACGAAGGATTTGCAATATTGTCTTCTACTCAGTTAAATACTGTACTGCAGCCTAATTTTATTACGCATTCATCATTATCGGATATACTTTATTCGATGGGAACTAATTGTAAGTGACATCTTACAGTTCGCGGTTTACAACGTCCGCAGTAACTCGTTCATTATGGTGGGGTAAGAGTTGGAAATTTCTAAAGATGTCTACTTCTTTTTCTTGATTAATAACAATCGTTATCACCCTCCAATCATGGATATAGTACCGACGCGAAAAATAGGTCAGAATAACTATATTTTGAATATCACAACAGTGCGCCTACTATATTACAAGTTGCAGAATTCCGAGGTTTCACTTCTTATTGTCAGTGAATTGCTTGTATGTGTGCATCTGAATACATATGTGATTGATTAAAACTAACTGATAGGTAATTATGTGCTCGGGTGCATTCAGTGGAAAAGAATACACGCACATTGTTATAGGTATTTGATTCAGTATACCTGTAATCACTCTCATGCACTCGTAAAACAGTACCTATCATATTCGGATACAATGAAAGAAAGTCGGGAGAGTAAAATTTTTAAATAAAGTGGCTATCTATCGACCAGCCGCGAAAGAAATCAGGGCGATAAGTATCGCATGTTTCTTTTCATCCACATATCGTCAGCGCTACTTACACACACATAGATGCAAGAGATAAGATAATGATACCTCGATCGTCGGAAAGTGCGCTCCTTTCATTGCGTGCATAGTATACGTGCATTCGTCTGAAAGATCTCCCCAGTGCGCATAAAGAATTGTCAGTGTCGAAGTATCGATCGGATATTTTAATAATTGGGGGTATCCTGTGTCATCACATTAACGACGCTGCGCTGCATTTATAGGCAGGTATGAACACGTTCATTCATTATTTCCGTACGCTGGCCGCTGATGTCTGCCGCACGACATTCACATATAACATACGCAGCGTAACGGGATTCGAACTAACAACATCTACGATTAAGCGTCACTGACAGTTGCGCCAAGTTGCGACAAGTTGCGCCCTTCATATTCAGAGCTGTTAGCTGAAGAAAGGCGCCTGAGAAAATCCACACTCTTGTTTTACCTGTTTCTCATTTGGTAGCGCCCTTTGACATGCCGTAGGATTTTGGAACTAATTTTCAAGATACTCTATATGGTAATTGCAAGTCGGTTACCGACCCGAACTCTACCGTACTTAGCGTCACAAAAGCTGTGGATGATACCTACAGAGCATAATTACCATTGCGAAGTGCCACTATAGTAGTTCAAACTGAACAAATCACGTATTAATCGAGATTCACTCCGACTAAACTAAAAGAATCTGAGTTTATCACAATTCTATAAGCACTTTACAGTATTAATGCATCAGTTTTAGTTGAATTCACGTACGAATAAAATCAGAATTTGAAGAACTGCGACCTGTGAGTATGTAGTAAGCAATGGAAATGAGTAGTTTTTGAAATTCTGTTGAACATCCAATCAAATTACTCATCCTGCTTCATTTTAGTTTGAATTTTTTATTTCAACTCTCATTCACTTATTGTGAGCCCTTTGTCTGAAGAAAGTTCAATATATTTTTATGGCTATGGATTACTCGCTGATTGTTTGTTCAACGATGACAAAAATATATTGAATTGGCATTGCATGAGATTCTGTCAAGTATTTGACACATCATTTGTAGTCATAGACACGGTCATGTACAAAAAAAGAGATTTAGAAAACTTGTACATTGGTCAAACAAATTTATATATAAAGGTGTACAAGGAAATAGATAGATCATCATTAAAAATATAGATATATACGTATATTTTCATCTTGTTTACGCAGTTTATTCGTCGTTTCTTAATTTTTATTATTTACTGGTTTATTTTTGTGACTGTTATGGGAAAGTTATTAGCTGATTGAGTTTGAATGCATGCGCGGGATTTCAACTGACAGGGTATTAGAACACTTAGAATGGGTAGTGTGTAGATGACCATCTATTATAAATCATTGGCATTTACATACTTGAAAGACAATAATACAGAAATTGGAAAAAAAAGAAGAATAACAATCACCACAAAACAAAGTATCTGCAGACACCTCCGATCGAATTCAAAGTGCATTCAAAGAGAACGACGCATAAAAGACTATCGATATAATGGATCGTCTGCAAATTGAGATGAAACTCCGTTTTCAAGTAAAAAAGAGCAAAACACAATAAAAACGTCCGAAAGTAATCTGAAGTGTAATTAATTAGAGTCGACTTATATCTAGACCTACACGATATACTTATACAGTTATACTTGTAACCATCAAGCTTTTGCAAAATCCTATTAGAGACAGTATTTTTTTGCATTTCAGACCTTCATGATTTCAGGTAAAAATAAGAAGACTGATCTCAAGTTAAATAGAGAAATTTTGATTTTACACTGAAGCCAATGAAACTTAGTGCCCTGAAACGAATCAGAATATAATTAACAACATGTCACTTGTGTACATAGATAAGAATCAAAAAGTAAAACGTAGCAAATTATTATTTTAAAGCTTAAAGTAGATTACTTGCTTTGCTACGGGAAATATAAATAGATATATCTGTAACAATCAAAAATTTGCAAAAAATTAGGGGGCAAATATTTTCAATAATATTTTCGCCTCAGCAATATTATTTTCGATCGAATGATGTTCTTTTACATTCATTTTTTTTCTTTTGTGAGTGCAGCTAGCGCATTTAGATTTAACTCCTTGGTGGCCATGTGGCTAACGTATACAAATTCGTTCATAGTTGTTTTTTACCCACTTAAAATCACAGAAATACCTCCCTAACCATTTAAGTACTTACTTTGAGGTTTGTTTTCGATATTCCGACAGTTGGATTGAGAAAATATTTAGCAATTTAAAGGGGAACGTCACTGTGATGGCCGAAAAAATTACTGATTTTTTAAAATTTTTTCCACAGGGACGACTAACTAATAAGGGGGTCGGATTGTCGGTATTTTATTAAGTGTATATTAAACTTGTTTCATAT
Organism: Neodiprion fabricii; assembly: GCF_021155785.1. Lineage (NCBI taxonomy): Eukaryota > Metazoa > Arthropoda > Insecta > Hymenoptera > Diprionidae > Neodiprion > Neodiprion fabricii. The sequence continues at coordinate 14,926,056 of NC_060242.1, read as the reverse complement.
AAATTTTTGTTAAAAAATTTCTTAAAATTAACAAAGATATGGGCCTTGACTTAACGACTAATATAAAAATCTTCCCTCTATCGTGGTATTGATATCTCGGTGAAGGGTTATCTGGAATTAAAAAACAAAATCTTATCAATATGTATACAAATGTAGCTATTATTGTACCTGGCCGTTTTTTTTCTTTGTGATTATTTTAAAAATGGTGAGGGATTTAAAAATTTTCAATTTTTAAGGCTCTTTTTTTGTATTGCGCTCTGGAAATTTCGAATTGGAGGCAACAGTGGTCGGAAAATAGGAGACAAAGGTCACGATACACCTTGATCGAGCGTTTGTTGACTTTTTGGAGCTACAGCTGTGATATTTCGTTCGCTTGGAGAGAAATAAAATCCATACAAAGGGTAGCGAATAACACCGAATACTGCGAGACAGAGCTTATTATTGCTTCTATTACTGCTTTTGAGTTGTTCTGGATGTTTTGGATTTTTTTTTTTTTTGTTAATTACTTTCAGCCGGAGTCTTTTATTATTGATCTGATTTATTTTGAGTTTTTCTATGTTTTTGCTTTCGATTATTTTTATTTATGACGCACTGTGTTATTGATCTCGTCCTACACGGGGGACGTCTTTCTGACATTTACTCTAGCACTCAAAGTTTTTGGTTGCATAATTGCATTGAGGTGTAGAGTATATGGGGCATTTCACAAAGAAATGACCAAGCCAAACCGATGGGGTCGGGAATTTAAGTCACATATTTTTTTCTAAAAGGTTTTGAGTTTGGAAATATACTCTTAAAGAGATTTTTTAATTGCCTTCTTCGTTTGGGCAGAATGTGATTTGATTGACATTTGTCAATTTTTTTTTATATTAAATTGAACATAACTAGTAAAATTTTACTATTTTTTCAATATATCAAGAGTAGATATAAAAGATATTCGGTTTCACTCGATTATCAATTTCTTGGTATATTGAAAAAACAGTAAAATTTTACTAGTTATGTCCAATTTTATTCGAAAAAAAAAAAAAATAAAAATGATAATGTCAATCAAATCACAATTCATTATATATACTCGGTGAGTCAATTAATTACAATTTTCTCATTTATTCCGCTTTCGTAAATATCATTTTTGGTAAATAAGTTGCCCAACAGTTAAGTTTTTTAGTGATTGAGTTTCAGCAAACATTACTCACAAAAAACATGTTTTTCACGAGTAATGCTTAAGAATGTATAATAATGAATATATAATAAATAAATATTCAATTATAATAATAATACTCGTATATGAAAAAAATTTTTTTTAAATTTCGTAGTAATATTATTTCAGATTTTTTTTTTTTTAAATATGTAAAAAATTGAAAAATCGTTAATCCGCGGTGTATGAGGGCTTGAAACGTTCGTAACTTGACAAAGATTAATTTAAGATTTGTTTCTTCCAAATACAAAATGGCGTATTTTCAGGAGGCGAAAAAATATTGATTATTTTCGTTTCTTCTAGTTTTTATGATACCACATATTTTTTTCTTGAAACGACGTTCAAAAACAAAACCTTTTTGTTCCTGATGTTTTTTTGAAATATCCATTTTTTCTGTTAGAAACTTGGCCTCGAATATGAAACTTTTCAAATTGACCGAGAGTGATTCTTTTCGAACGGTCCAAACGAAGGTGGCAATTAAAAACGCCCTTTAGGAGTATATTTCCAAACTCATATCCTTTTAAAAAAAAAATATATGACTTAAATTCCCGACCCCATCGGTTTGGCTTGGTCGTTTCTTTGTGAAATGGCCCATATAGAGAGCTCATAAACGTCTTCTATCCTGTCATAGCACATAAAAAATAAAAATTATCATATAAATGAAAGTTTCTAATATCTTTATTCCTACAATTCAGATTGTACGATATAAATTTGTCTGTGCCGCCTCGCTCGATAATTTTCATTATATATTTCTAGTAAAAATTTTCATGCCAGAAGCCGAAAAATAATATGTATTACATATTCCCATATTTGTGGAGTTTCAGTACTGTCAAATATCACTCCTAAAAATAAGAAATATCAAGGGGCACGTTTCCATCGTGGGGATAGAGGTGGGTTAGTTACAACTTGGATTCAATGAAAAACGAAATTTTGCGAGAAATTAATTTCTTTCTCTCGAATCTCATTGCTTTATAGATAAAACTACCGCCAGTCGCGCAGAGAATTCGAGAGGCATCACCGAAGCGCCATTTTGTGCGGCGGCAACTACGTCAACCAAGAAATGCTCAGCTAAGCGTAATTTATTTACGATATTATTATGATTTGTAGTTCTCGTTTGCTCACTTCGATATAGCATGAAATCACCTGAAGATGGCTCATTTTACTTCTTCTTCTTTCTGGAATGGTAGTAAGTATCTTATCCATGGACTTCATAACCCCAGAAATACGGGAAATGTGAAAATAGTACCACGTGTCAAGAAACCACACATTTTTGTGATGGTTTTCGAGATATTAACTTTGCTGAATTTCGTTATGAAAGAGCGATGCACAGTCGAAATTTGACGCAGTCCGGTTCATTTGTTTTTCAAATATATTAAGAATAAGGGTGAATTTGCTCGGTCGATAAGGGTAGAAGTATTACATACCCTTAAGCAGGCCGATCGTGCACTCCTATCTCTATAAAACTGGACTTTCACGGGTGGCAAACATAGACTTGTGGCAAATTGCCGTGACAGCGCCGCACCGTTGGCGGACGCAACGGCGTAACGCGACGCGTCAAAACCAGGTGGCTAGGTCAATGGATCTCAGTTATGTTTTCATTCAAAGAATTTAAAAATCTAGGATTGTGAATTGGAAGTGTAATCGGACGGAGAAGAAGACGCGAGAAACAAATTGAATGAAATGATACCAGTTGTTTGAGGTATGAAAATAATCTAATTCATTCTAATTATTCTGGAATCTTAATACGTGTAATGCATTGAAATGAATCAACTATTCGTGTCTTTTTTATTATTGTTCATTGCTGCAATATTTTCAGTGCAGACTATGCGGTAATAATGTTACGTGCCAGCCGGTATCTACGGTGGCACCCTCTCTGCGCCCTACCTTACCAGCGTGCAGTTACCATAAGAGAGCTTTACGTGCTCCTACCAATAGTCGTAGATTGATACCAACACACATAGTTACCATCGTAACGTCCAAATTCATATATCGATAGTTCTCATACGCTAGATTAACCGTTATTTCATCAGTCAAATTCATAACATATATGGTATATATATTTTTTCCCATTTAACCGTTATACCTTTCAACATTAGCTTTCACATAAAACCTTTGATTTATGATCTCAACCGTAATAACTCAAAGTAATAAACACCTGCAATAGATAATCGAGTAGACTAGACACCGGAAACGTGGGAAGAGAAATCATGGATAGCTCACAGAGAAAGAAACCCTTATTCTCAGAATTTAGGATAGCGCCTTCATTTTAATGACGATAAGACCAATTAGCGCTTCGCCGCTTGCTTCCCTAAACCAACCACCTGCGCTAATCCACCACCGAGATCTCATGCACTAACCAGAAACCTTACCCCCAATTATTTCATCATCCTTAACCAATCATCCGAGACCCGCGAGAAACCGCCACTCCTTTTGAACTCCTCCTACTTTCCCTCCAATTCAACCCTTCCAGAGATCAGAATAGCAGAGAAGAACTTCAGACATCATAGAGAACATAGGTGAAGATTCAGACATCATAGAGAGCAGATCAGAACTTTACCGAAATCCTAAAATCAAATCGCATTATAATTAATTCAGAACCTCCGAGACTTATTAACAGTTTGTGACTGCGATAGTGATTAATATCAGTTTGTACCACAATTGTAAACCTACCATTGAGAACTAGAAGTAGATTGTTAATAAATGTGTAGTTAACCCAAGTGTTGTTATAAATAATTATTTCAATCACGCGTAGTGATGGTTGGCACGAGCCTTACCTAACGAACTCTTAGAATTGTAGGCGAGTTGAACGAGAAGATCTGAGGAGCTGATCAGCGGATTCCCGAGATTTACCATATACCAACTACGTAAGACAGGAGAATAATTTAAATCACGCAGCGAATCAGAATCGACTCGGAACGTAACAATAAACGTATGAAAAAGCATCTCATGCATGAACGCACAATTCTAAAATAATGAGAATAAATCAGATTATTTTCTTACTTCATACAATTGCTATCACTTTATTCAATTTCCTTCTCACTTCTTCTTTTCTTCGTCTATTCATACTTTCAAATAACAAACCTAGGTTTTTAAATTCTTTGAATGCCAACATAACTGAGATCCACTGACCCAACCACGTGTGGATTTTTACGCGCTGCATTTAGCCGCTGCGTCGGTACGCGGTTTTCATGAGCGACTTGTTCCGCCCGTGAAAATCTAGCCTTAAGTCTTGTTGTAGCCTAGCACCCATAAAAAAACATGGCAAAGTGGGAGAGAGCGCAATTAAACACTGACACAATTATTGAGAAGCGTGACGGAAAGTTTCATAATTCATTGGTGCGGCACGTCCTACAAAATTGTTTGAACGACAGTTTGGATCTACCACGTTTTGGCAAAGTGTACAATCAACCGTCAGTTTTAAACTATGGAAAATTATATGGATGATGTTAAATACTGGGTAAGGATGCAAAACGATGACTTATTTCCTTTTCTCTTTTCGTTATCTGGCTCCTCTCTGCTTATAGGCAATGATCGGGAATGGGATACATTAGTTATGATAAATTTTACGATCCTCATTCTTCCAAGATAACTGCCTTCACTCCCGGTGGTATATATATATGAGCAGTCTAGTGGAGATTGAATGTAGAATAAGTTACGACCATTCCTAACCTCGTAAACCCAAAAGTGACATATACCCTATTGTTAATACGCCCACGCCCTCCGAAGACGTCTATTTATTTTCCGATTTCCGCTTACACGAATGATTTCTTGCCAGATAACGTTGAGACCTGCGCCATAATTTGTGGCTAAACTTATTTTCACTTGACGCAGAACAGGGACAAATTTTGATCTACAAGACCAGGGAGTAATAGTTAATGGTATTTGGAGTATTGAAATAATCATACTCAATGATCTATAAGTTCGATCTCATTTATTACCACAATATATGCAAAATTGAAGAATAGTTAATGGCAAATTTCTGATTCAATTATTCAATATAGCTTTAGAATGTCAGATGACAAAGAGGTAACCGATGTTAAGGACATCGGAACCGTTGGTCACATTGGTCCCATATCTCCTGATTCTGAGTACGATGATTACCTGGGAATCCCTGATTCATTCAAAGTATCATTGGACGAGCATCAGAATGCTGCTGTGCTGCAAATGCAGGAAGGAGAAGCGGAGCCTGACAACAGAGGTGAATCTTGGTGCATTGATCATTTGTAAGCTGATTAGGTTTCTGGGAAATCGATAATTCTTACATACAAATCTTTCATCTTTTCAGGTCCCGTAGGCTTCAAGAAGTTCTCGACAATTTACACCACAGCAGTGAAATTCAATAGTCAGGATCGCAATATATTCATCCCTGGGGTTAAAATAGACGTGAAAATCATTGACAATGAACGCAGTGTCACAACACATCCATTGAACCCAAATTTATACACAATTCAGTTTACGCATGGGATATTTACATGGACGATAAAGAAACGATACAAACATATACAGACCCTGCACAATCAGCTGAAAATTTACAGAGCTAGTTTGAATATCCCTTTTCCAACTAAAAGTCATAGGGAAAGGAGGAACAGTTTTAAAAATTATGAATTAGTCGGACAAAAAGGCCGAATGAAAGGGGCTTTGCCCAGGTGAGAGAGGTTTAAAATATTTGCCGTCACTTTCAGTTACAGCGATTATTTTCAGCTAAAAGATTAGAAATAAATATCTAATAATGAATAGTATATTGAGAAGAGGGTGGAAAGGGTCTATATGTTAAACAATTCTGATTTTTAATGTAAGATTACCGCTGCAACTTACCAATAAAGTTTATTTACAGATTTCCTAATAAACCGGATGGCCTCGTACCCTACGAACAACTGAGTCACAGAATGCAAGTACTTCAGGAATACTTTGACAACCTACTTCAAATTGAAATCTACAAACGTCACCCAGATACTGTAATTGCTTTCACAATGAACAAAATAATTTGCACAGTAGAGAGTACTCATTAAAAAATAAAAATAAAATACAAAGAGGTGCATAAAATGAAAAGCTGAATTATCAAGATGTTCGAATTACAGATTGCCTTTCTGGAAGTATCGCACCTTACCTTCATTGCAGACTTGGGCCTAAACGGAAAAGAAGGATTGGTCATGAAACGAACTGGATCAGGTTCTAAAACTGGCTGTAATATGTGCGGTTTGTTAGAAGGAATGTGCTGCGTTCGGTGTAGCTACTTTTGCACATCTATATGCGGGACGTGGCATTCGAGACATCTTATTGCAAAAGACACGTTCATCGCGTATATCAGGCCTGCTGATGGAAGAATAAAGTCCGTTATTTTGATGGATCAAGGATTCGAAGTTAGTTCGGGAATGTATTCCACAGGCTTGAGAAATGGCTTGCAGATAATGAATTTGAGCAGACAGATAGTTATCAAATGTTGGACGAGAAGGAAAGCTAAGGAATGGATGGAATTCATCCAAGAGTTAGCCAACAACGAAGGTGAATAAAATCTTAGTTGATACGCAAGCTCATAGAAAACAGCAAATGTACTAGATGGTTTACAAATTTCAACGAGATTGATAATTTTGAATTTAGGGAAACCCTTTGTACAGAATAATCCCCACAAATCGTTTGCTCCGTATCGACCAGCGACGCTGGCATCTTGGTATGTCGATGGAGCCGGATATATGTCTGCTATAGCCGATGCATTGGAGGGAGCTAAAGAAGAAATATTTATCGCGGATTGGTGGTTGTCCCCAGAAATATTTATGAAAAGACCAGCAATCGATGGAGATCACTGGAGACTGGATAAAATTTTGCAACGAAAGGCTGTAAGTATATAGCAGCTTGATTGATATTTTAATTATCTGATTCACTTATCAAATATAAACTTGCGATACATTTTTATGCTTGTATCTACAAAAATAGGAATACAGACTTGGTGAGTTAGTATCCAAACATCAGTTTTATCACATCTCAAGAATGTATTTACCAAATCACTTGAAAATATTCGTAGATGGAAGGTGTAAAGGTGTTCGTCCTGATTTACAAGGAGGTTGAGTTGGCACTGGGTATAAATAGTTTCTACAGTAAACAGAAGCTTGTTGAAAAATGTCCGGAGAACATAAAAGTCTTGAGACATCCTGATCATGCGAGAGTTGGAGTCTTTCTATGGGCGCATCATGAGAAAATTGTGGTTGTAGATCAAGCGCTTGCATTCTTAGGTGGAATTGACTTATGTTACGGACGATGGGACAATTCCGAACACAGGCTTACAGATTTAGGCACGTATTAAATCCTGCCAATAAAAACAAACTAAATAGAGATATGACAGTTGATGAAAATGAGAAGATCACATTTAAAAGGTAAACAAAAATTATTTTTGCAGGTTCTGTTCATCAGTCTAGCATCTATATTCCGACAAAAGGAAAATTGACGAGTACCAGTAGTAGACCGACAAAAAACTTGCAGGGTCACAAACACATTTTGTTACCCTTGGCAGTAGCAGCAAACACCGTAGCTATGGCTACAACAAAATCGATGCCAGTTTTGTAAGTCAGACACGTGACAATACCATAGAATCTAGAATCAAATTCTGCATTGAAACGAGTTATATTCTCATCTGTGACAATTACAGGCCAACAATGAGTAGCGAATCTCAGTTGCCGCAATTAAAACCCGGAGATCCGTTACTATTATCCCCTCCTGATGTGGTAGATTATGTGAAATGCAACACTCCAGAGTCACAGAGAAGAAATATTTTCGATATGGCAAAAATGACTGTTGACAAAGTGAGGTATAATGTTAGGATGAAGAGGAAGGAGTGGATAAACATGGTGTATAATCCAAATGAAGGGAGTAGTGATGAAGAAGACCAAGTCGACGAGTAAGTTAATTTTCTTTCACAGATTTTTAGGATCTATTACTAAAGAGTTGTTTATCACTGTTCCTGCTTTCAGCGCAACTTTGGAAACGCCATATGGAGATGGAGAGGGCATGACATGTGATACTGCTGACGTTGCCTTTGGCATGTCAGGAGGGGCTAAACTTTGGCTTGGCAAAGATTATACAAATTTTATAGTAAAAGATTTTAATAATCTTGACATGCCTTATCAAGATCTAGTGGATAGATGCACAACCCCGCGAATGCCTTGGCACGACATTGGCGTAATGGTCCAGGGTGCAAGTGCTAGGGATGTCGCTAGACATTTTATACAGAGATGGAATGCTGTTAAGGTGAGTAGCATACTGAAAAATTTCATTGCTCCCAAAATGAACCTTAAAATTCTGATTTATTTTCAGCTAGAGAAAGCAAAATTGAACGCGAGTTATCCGTTCCTCTTACCAAAATCCTACAACGATTGCAGAAGCTATATTCCATTCACACAGTCCAGTGCTACGTTTAAAGTCAGATGCCAAGTATTGAGATCTGTCAGCTCATGGTCCGCGGGTTTTCTCGAACCAGACACAGTGGAGCAAAGCATACACGAGGCTTACATCCAAGCAATAAGTAATTCCAAAAGGTGAGAAACTATAAATTATTATTTGATTTATCTTGATTATTTTAGAATTAAAATTGAAGAAACGTCAGATAATCTCATAATTGTGGCAACCATCTGTGGATTGAACTAAGCTCAAAAACTATATGGTTAGCACAGTGTTATTAGTTCTATAATAAATTTTTCCTCTCATGGATTATTCATATTAGCATGAATAAATTATAGCTTTCGAATTTCCTGACGAATATATTACTGTTTCTTCGTTGGAACATTTCATCATGCAGAGGAATTACAGATAGAACGACTTCACTTCAAGCAATTCTTCTTGGTAACCGCTTAATTAACAACTGCTCGTTTCATACTAGGCGTTTGCATGTTAATACTTTTCATTTGAATTTCAAAACAATCACCAATTACATTTTTGCATGGAAACCTTCTATGATCATTTCATTGCTAAAGAATTCTAACTAAATTGAGTTGTAGTTTGTTGTGGATAAAAACATTTCCTTGTACACAGCAATTTATAAATTAACCCCTACATTTTTTAGGTACATTTATATAGAGAATCAGTTCTTTATATCACTTGCTTCAGTGGAAGGTGACATTGTGAAAAATCGTATTGGCGAAACGCTGCTGAAGCGAATAATACGAGCCTACAGAGAAGGCTCTGTGTTCAGAGTATTTGTCGTAATGCCTTTGTTGCCTGGTTTTGAGGGGGAAGTAGGAGGTACGACGGGAACAGCTTTACGTGCTATAACACATTGGAATTATGCTTCCATATCAAGGTATGTGAACTTTGTTGAAAATCGTTCTAACAAGACGAGCCCAGCTTTTAATCCAAGAACATGCGAATTACAGAGGAAAAGATGCCATTCTGGTTCGGTTGATGGAAGCTGGTATACCAAATCCCAGCGAGTACATAACATTTCATGGCTTGAGAAATCATTCGAAACTAAATGGCTCGTTGGTGACAGAACTTATCTATGTTCATAGCAAATTAATGATTGTTGATGATTGTACAGTGATTTGCGGCTCTGCAAACATTAATGACAGAAGCATGATAGCTACCAGGGATAGCGAAATTGCAGTTATAATTCATGTGAGTTGTTTTCACTACATATCTGATTCGTCTATGCTTTTACAATAATGTATATAAATTAGCGAAATCGGATTCTGGAGACCATCAATTATTGTACAGGATGAAGAATTTGATGATGGTCGAATGAATGGCATGTCATTTGCATGTGGTAAATATGGAGGTTCCTTGCGCAAACAGCTCTTCAAAGAACATCTAGGTATACAAGATTCGGAAGAGGAAATCAGTTTAGAGGACCCAGTGAAGAAATCTTTTTATCATGATATTTGGTGCGCCAGAAGTCATCTAAATACCCAGATGTTTGAAAGAGTAAGGCAATATAAAAATTTACTTGCATGACTAATTTCAAGTAATGATTTTTTTTTTGCCTATTGCAGGTTTTTAATTGCATCCCATCCGATACTGTTGTCAACTTTTCCATGCTGAAATTATATCAAGATGATACTCCGCTTTGCTTGTCTGACCCTATTCAATCCGAGCAATTGGTGGCCAACATTAAGGTATGGGTACAATTGAATATTATTGATGCAGTGTAATGTGTTCCAACCATCAAGATCGTTTCAATATATATGTATTTTTTTATATTTGAAGGGGCACCTTGTGGATCTACCCCTGAACTTCTTGTGCAACGAAGTACTCACCCCTAATGTTGGCACGGTTGAAGGGATTATGCCAACGTCATTATGGGTATAAGAGGGGTTGGGTTTCTTTTACTTTCAAATGATGAAAATGTAGAAAAATATATCTATGTATAACAATGATAGGTTGATCGTTAATATTTAGTTGTACATAAGTGCAATTTCAAGCAGCAACCGTAAAAGTATTAAAGACATTTTATAAGTTGTTTTACGATATCTTTGGTTGTCTTGAAAAATTCTCACAGCTATCATTTAAAGCGTTACTCAAAACTTAACCTCCATTCACACTGCTTCCTAATAATCACGTAGTATCTGTATGGGGTGTATCGCAATCCACCCATACAAAACAAGACATTTTGGCCTGAAAAGATTCTTGGGTTTTAAATATTTTATGGGGTGCAGATCACCCCAAAATGTGAATGAAGGTTAAAGTTGTTTTTCTGATTATGGACTGCATTAATCAGTGGTATTACCTAGCTGTAAATATAGACATGAAGTTTTTGACGAACGTTCGGTATTATTTTCCAGTTATAATCGAAACATTTTGGGAATTCTTTTTTTAACTGTGTTTTCTGAAAATAATGTACGATATGTAAAAATTAGTGAAACTAAATCCAGTGGCGATAATCAGCAGTCAAGTGTGTTAAACTATTCCTGAAAATTGGACAGTGCTGTACAGTTTTTCATTTATTATTTTATAAAACGAGTAACTGATTTACCTCTTCAAGGGGAGACTTTGGTGAAATTTTGCTCAAAAACGGTTTTTCAATTCTTAACCCTAGTCACGTACATCTATGGAAATTTCTACATTACTTACACGGGGTCACTCAGACCCCAGCCAACTTTGGAACGTTATTACTCTACACACCATTATGCGCAATTACGACTCGAACAAAATTCTGAGACAAAATTTAACAATTCAAAAAATAGATTCCGATGTTAGTTTTCGCAAAAAAACTATGGAAGATGTGGGAAAGATTTTTCATGTATAAAAAAGAGAACTAACGCAATGAGATCTCTGAGACCCCAATATTTTTTTAATCATTGTTTATTTTACTGGCACAACCAGTCCTGATTCAAGCGCACTGGCTTTAAACTTATATGTTAAAGTCAGTGTTGAGGTCAACAGGATTGCATGTAAATGACTAGGGTCGTATAAGAAAATCCTTTCACCAATTTTTAGATTATGATATAGGCTTTGAAAAAAAATTTTAACCTGCGATGAAAATGTATGTGCAAAAAACCTTTCAAAGATTTTGCCTACCACTGCCAAAAATTCCTTGCGCATACTCTTTCAATGCAGGAGGCTGATATTTTATTTCAAAACCTATACTACCATAATCTATATATATCCATGATAATAAAAATTAGTGAAAGGAATTTCTTGTACGATAATTTTCAACCGATAATCAGAAGTTCACCAAAGTCAACCCTCAAAAAAAAACTTAGCTTGTTTGGCTGCTAACTTTAGCTCTATTAGAAAATGTTAATTTTTATTGATATATTCCGTTATAAATAATTATTCCACATTATTATAACTAAATAATATAATTACGGATCACGAGAATACATATGACATATATATGGGGCATTCTACACCAAATCAGACGGTTTGAAAAATTTTGATATTTGATTTCCTCAATTTTTTGATATATTTTAGTACGCCTAATAAGAGCTTTTCTGGTAAATTTTGAGATTTTTTTGATTACTTGTTAAAAAAATACCAAATTTTCCGAAAAATCGCTCTTTTTTGGTTTTCTGTTGATAACTTTCTTAATAATAATGGTCCAAATTAAAGTTTAATTTTTTTAAATCTTTGTTTTTAAATGGCCTTTACAGAACAAAATAATATTTAAAGTGTTTGTGATTAAGATTTTTGAGTTTGAAATTTTAAATCGTGTTTTTGAAAGTGAGTGTCCCTTTTGATTTGAAATTTTCGATTGAAATTTTTTTTATTTCAAACCACTGTTCTTTTAACAACTTTTAAGACCGGTCCGGTCGTGGGCCCTACATACTCGCTATTTTTTTCGACTTTTGTAAAATTAAAAAAAAAAAAATTTCGTTATAAATTATTTTAAGTACCGATTTTTTCCACTGAATACTCTTTTTTTTACTTATTTTAAATTAATTTTAATACTTGTCAATTCTTAATGGGGTTGGTCACGGTAGTGTGACCAAACTGTGTTCTTCGTCTGCGCAATAGTTGCGCTGTCGTACTAGGGTATTGTGGATATAGATATACAGTTGCAGATAACCTCATAGAGCCTCATGCTCGTGGTGTATGTACATTCACATAATAAAACAATTTAAAAAAAAATACAAATATACAAACGAAACATTACACCAGAAAAATTAACAGTACTATTTAAAAAGAACGGTAATGGAATTTTAGCTGAGTCGACCAAGAGACAAGCACTCTTCCACTGCACTACTAGTCGATACTATATAAATTTATGTATTATTGTCTGAAATGTGTGTCCCAGGTAAGGATTCACAGTTTGTCTGATAATTAATGAGTTCAACTTCTTTTGACGATAAAAAATAACTGTTCTTGCCACAAATTGAGCTATTTCACTAGAGTTTATAATATTTATGTAAGAGTTTATAACTGCGTGGAGATGATAAACCTCGACGATTGTTTCATAATTATATGGAAGTGCACAACGTGAGGTTAAGTTCTTGAATGCAAACAAGTACCCGTTAACAATTAATTTGTATAATGAATAAAGGAAATAAGTTATTGTTTGATAAGATACGTATGACAAGAAAAATATATTTTAATGCCTGCTGTTTGTAATACGTGGTGCATGCAGGTAATTGAAAAAACCAACATTGACAAAGTCATTCGCAACGTGCAAATGCGTACAGCCTGTTGCGGTAGACATTCGAACGCATTGTAAACAAACCCCATACGCCGCCACTGTTAGTCGACCACATATTGTGCATCAGTACTGTGAGTGGCAGAATACCGTACTACTATAAAGATCTAAAAATGAACGCAGGATTTGTAACATGGAGATTGGCCTACTTCACTCTTACTCCATGCTGTTAGCTATCACTGTGTATAGAAATCTGTGGATCTTACATTGAGTAACTGTATGTTCAGTTGGTGGGATGTGTCATCGTTGGTGTGGCCCTAACTGTAGTTCCTTATCTATCTTTGTCTACGCTGTCACATTGGGGGTATTGTATAGATATAGGATCCGGCTGATTTGATTGGCTTATCTACAGGTCGCACTGCTGCAGGTGGTTGAAGGGGGAACCAACATCGATGTCTCACTAACGAGTCACCGCCCAATCCATCAAGTTGAAGATCTGTACGTGAGACTGTTACCGATAAAAACTTATGAAAACTCAGCCGGGCAAATCCCGACGGTAAATGCTTATGGGTAACCGATCCACATTTACCTAACCGATAATAGACGGTGCAAAGTACAATTACCGCGGAGAATTGCTTTCGAGATTGTAAGTATCGTGATTGATTACCGGCATGCGGTCGCCATCAGTTCCAAAATCTTATTTTGTTTTAGAGGGCCCTACTATTTCGGGAAATACAACACGAAAACTGCGAGCATCGGCTCTTTCGACTTACAAGCCTTTGCAAGTTCCTTATTTGCTAAACATTTACCGGTGGTAATTGAACTAAAAATTCTACGTTAGTTCGTAGTCCGCTGGGAGATGTCGCTTGTACACCGCCGCCGCGAGCCGGAATTTGACCGTATGGTGGCGCGTCGGTAGTCTCGCTGAGCGTCGCCGGGCGGGGTGGTTTGCTGGCTTTGGCGTCTTGCACGGTGACGTCATGATTCCAGTCAACATGGGCGACTGATCGCGACGGTCGCTCTGCTCCGTAGCTGTACGCGAGGAGATTGAAAGAAAGGGAAAGAAGGCATCACCACCACCACCACCACCAGCATCGCGTACCGGCGGCTCAGCGGTAAAGCATCAGCAGTTGTTCGTTTACAAGATGGCAGACGGGCCGTCCGGTGAAGAGGCGCCGAGCGAGTTCGGCACTGTAAATCGCGTGCCCAAAGAAAGACACAAGTGTAATAATAACGATGTAGTGATAAACATTGATAAGGAAGGTGTTCGGGTTACAGAAAGTGATAATATTACCTCGTGGGCGAGTGTCGACGAGAAAAAGAAACGTGATGTTTATGTTGGTGATGATGATGATGACGATGACGATGACGACGACTACGATGATGACGAATACGACGACGACGACGACTACGACGATCGTGATGCTGGTGATGACGAGGAAGACGACGACGTCGACGATGACGATGAAGTTAGCAGAGGTGGCAGTATAAGCAGTGGTTGTGTCCATGATGATGTGCCCCTTCGTTCTTCGGCAACGACCATGGTTGTTCACAAGAAACCGCTAACGAAAGAGACTCTCGTAGTTCTCTTGCACCCTATGAGTGTTGTTGGGAAAAAAACTGTTGGCTCGGTCGATGATAGAACGGCGTTGCTTGGGGAGATTAACGGCGACGCGATTCGCGGTGTTATCATCCCCGAACCGAAGAGGGGAGCGGCGGTTAAAAGTATCGACAAAGTGCCAACGGGGGTTGGCAACACCACCTTCAAAGGACAAATTAGAACAGCGGACGATACCCTCGTCGGACCCTGCGGGAAGAAACGATGCGTCGATCGATACGATAGCTCGGAAAGCTCCGACAGGTGAGTTCAGTTGACAACGGAGAACCCGATTATTCGCTATCATGATCGTTTAAAGACGACTCCAAAAGTACACCGATCGGTTTGAAAATGCGAGCATCTAATGCCAGTTTCTTCTTGCCCTTATAAATTAGTTTCGTTCGCCTCGTGGTTCTCTGACAACGGTTTGAATAATTCTGCGTTTCTGTATACATTTTTCGCCTACTTGACTTTCCGTATGATGGAACGGTGTCGGAATAATCGAACGACCGGGGTACCTTCCCCGCGATTTGGGCAAGACAGGAAAGGGAAAGGGCGCAGCAACAGTTCCAAAGTCTTCACTTCTTCCCACGGCGTTTTCTAAACACCGCGATGGCGTCGCGTCGTCCCATCGTCTCTCAAGTTTCAAACGGGTCCTTGAGTTGTATTCACGTTTGCGTTTGCTCGATTTCCTCTTCACCTCCAGGCCGCGCAACTGGAAAACGCACTTCCGGACATAGCCCGAAGTTTCTCAAATCCCGTTTCTTGCGTGGGTATAAGTATCTCGCTCCTCCTTGGACGTGTAAATATTTTCAGATCTATCTCCTTATTTCACTCTTCTCATCTTCACTGGTCGGCCTGTTACAACACCGTACGATGGTCGGAGGAGAGAAGAAACGTTTAGAACCGAACAAATTAAACAAATAAATTTACAAATTGCTGATATACACCACTCTACTCGACTCTTCGAGGTGAGCTGTGGTATTTTAGTACACGGGATAAAGAAACAACGATGGCTCAACGTTTTCCATCGGTTTGTTTTCAACGCTTAGAAACAGGCGCGAATAGTATATATAAATGCCACATACATTATAATCGTTCGTTCCTTGCGGGCGAGCGACGTTGATATAGCTGCGGTGTGACTGAACGCAGTTTCGGCTCCGTAAATTTTGGAATGTGTTACTTCGAATGTGTCGATGCGGGAACTAAGCGTTTGATTGATCGGTAGATCTATGGATAAATAAGAAATACAATCATACGCGAGAGTGGAAATCTTGGTTAGGCGAACCCCGTAAAGGGAAGATTAGGTTGACAACGGTAAATAAACAACAGATACATGCATTCCTGTGAGCAAGGAAATAATATCTCCGAAGAAGTAAATCGCAACCGGCGAGCGAGATGAAAAACTTCTGCCTTGCTGTTATATCGTAATGTCCAGCGGCGGCCCTCTATGATATCTCGTGTAGTGTACTGCTATGCAACCAACAACCAACCGGTTTCTCTTCATATTTTACGGCGCGTACAAACGACCGCAACACCGTCATCTGTAATAACAATAATTATTACTCGTATAGCGCTGCTGAGTCAAAACATTTCTTATTCTCAATTCTTCATATTTACACCGAAACTGCTCCGGTGCTTGCAAGTCGTTGCAATTATTATATTGTATGCATTGTGAAGTCCGTCGTTCTTTTCTGGGCTGGGTGTGTCATGCCGCTGTCTTTGTTCAACTCTCTATTTCATTCTCAATTGTGTCTCTCTCATAAAAACGTCGAAAACGAAGTTGACAGGAGGACAAACATTTCTTTTCCCCGACGTTAAACAACTGTTTACAATAACAAGTGTCAACAACGTGGGATGCGCTGCTGCTGTATACTACCTTCCCGATACACATGTACCCAATTTTGTTTACCGATTTGGTTATCTTAATAATATACACATTCTTAGATCTGCATTTCTGTTTGTTTGAAATTGACGAGCATCTCGATGATATAATACTGACGACGTGTCGTTGGTTTTATTGTTACATACAATTGCAGCAAGTTGTTTTAATCACCGACAGAGAGAGAGAGAGAGAGAGAGAGAGAGAGAGGGAGAAAGAGACATAAACATAGAGAAAGAGAGAGCGAGGGCGAGCGAGTGGAAAAGGAAGAGGAAGAGGAAAAGGAAAACGGAGAGGGAAAGGGAGAGAGAGAGTGCAAGCTCGTGTCGTTGTCGCGTATGTACGAAACACACGAGTACACGTCAATGATATCGCAATGGACAGGGGATATTCGGTGACTAATCTTGCGTTCACATTTACCATCTTCTTATATTTAGACGGAACATTGACCGATACCGATTGCGAAGCCTGTAGATACAGAGTGAAAAAGAAATATCTTCAGGGTATGCTCATTTTAACTCAAGTCAATACCTCCGGCTGGAGACCAAATATTGCACTATAGCCGTCAAGTACTACGGAACAGAAGAGGACAGTAAAGTCAATGAAACTACAAAATTCATGAGTTTAAACGCACATGAAGACAATACGGAAAGTTTTATTACTGGAAAATGAAGGGAGGTTCAGGAAAAACAGCGTTTCGCGCCTAACGGGTATAATAGCACTTTTTTGTTGGCTTTGTGTCTGCGCGTTACGCCTCCTTATTGATAATAATGGTATAAGGCGATTAAAACCAGCGTGAACTTTGCAAAAGTTTGTAGCAGTGAACAAAAAAATTACACAGGAATCGTAATGGCAGAATCGTGTTACAGCCGGGATCATTGCTCGCAAATTTACACATTCGTCGTCGTCCAGACCAAAATTGGAAATATATACACCGAATCCACCTAATACCCACAATGTTATTCCTTAACTGTTTTTGAAGCGTGCGTATAACGTGTACGTGAAACGCACATTGCAGCTTGACGAGCTGAAGTTCTATTGACAAAAAAAAAAAAACGTTAATCACAGAAATGTTTAAATCTAATACTGACGATTCGCTTGATATATTTATGCATGGTCGTAACGTAACGTAACATGTAATTTGTACAGCTGCAAAAAAACATTTGACGTATATTTGCTCGTGCATCGGGACTTCGGGTCGTTGGTTGATTAATTCGTGGCGGGTGCATTGAGAATCTACTCATGCATGTGCTACGTGCATGTATTTATAAGCTCATCGTGAACGGTCAACGCGTAGGCACGCACAGCCAGACATCAGGCCTACCGAAAATGTTCAAATATTGCTGAGTTTTTTTTTTTCTACCCCGTGTCAAATATCTGTAATATCTTATCACAAGCCTGCAACGTCGAGAATTCGCCACGCCTGAAACTCCGCAATCTCTTCGGGTATGATGCCTCCTCTGCCCTTTTCAGAAGTCTACTTTTTTTTAATTTCCTTTTTATTATTTTCTTTGTCTTCTCTGTATTGCCTCATTTCTCCTCATTCCGTTTTTGCATACTCCGTTGCATCGTTCTCCTTTCCTCGTTTAAATGCGTATCGCAGCTCACGCACCACCGCACCGTAGCGTCGCGTCGCTTCGTTAACGTAATCGCAGAGGGGTCAAATTTTCTCGCTCTACTGTACCGTACGCCCGTCGACCGACCTAGCAGCCAAATATTTTACCTCCGACTGTACACCCTACGGCCCTTGTTCCATGTTGCCCGTTGCCCATTGCCCCGTTGTTGCCTTCACATTTTCACACACCGACTAAGATGGCTCCCGCCGAGCCCGTCGTCGCCTCCTCTTTCCCTTTCTCACTCTCGTCACTATTTTTACATCGCCTGTACATCCACCCGCCACATATATCCAATGCATCCTCTCTTGAAATTTAGACATGCTTTTTTTTTACAGCATTCCCACCGACATCAAGCCATGCTTATAGCCATAGACGCATAAATGTTAAATTCCTACGATTGCAACCTTTTCTATGATTTATTGTTTTGGAATTTATTTCCTCTCCTCCATTTTCTCATTTTATGTTAATCTCAAAATATCCGAAACTGAACTTGTTCCAAAGTTAACAATAGTCGCTCTGGTTTAACATTTTTCTACAATACCACGTAATTATTTTTTCCTAAAAACTCAAATTGGCTATAGAGAAATGTTGTCCGCTTTAAACAACAAATACCACAAAATAAATAAAACAAATCTATCCTCTTGGAAATAGTACCTCACACATCGAAGCGTTTGCACTTGATACTAAACACTTATAATAAAAGATAATTTATACTTATTATCCAGTTAGCAAAAGTCTTCTTCGAAACGGACAGAAATTTTTTTGACTTCCATCCATAAGAAAAAATTATTCAATATATAGTATATATTCCGGGTAACCCAGCTTGTGGTTCTGAAAAAGTTCAGGAATTTTATGCTTTGATGTTACTGGACACCCTGTTTGTCCTTGCACTTATCTGCCTACTTATCGTTTGCACGCGACGTGTCGTTCTCGCTACTATTATACTGCACACATGCGCCGCCTTTTCCGGAGCAATTACAACCCGAACGTTGTAGCATTTCTCTTCCGTGATAAAGATCCACACAGTATAGATGTGTGTTCGTGTGTGTATTTATCACGTATATCATTGTCGCAGTGCTAGTTTCCGGTTGACACTGCTTTGATCGATGTCGGCACAAATTTGGTGTAAAAATTGGTCACGTCGATGTTTCCAAATTCAATCGCATCTCTCACATCGTATATTTAGATCTCAAGCACCACGCGTGCCCCCGTTGAACATGTGTTCGATTATACTTTATACTCTCGCCGGTACAGTAGAATTCGCCTTATCGCAGGAACAAATAATAATAATTGAAAAATCATTTCGACCTAATCTTACAACAAAATAACAGCCTCTGAAAGAAATACGTGTAATGCGAATCGACGTAGTTCTGTAACGTGGCATTTTTAATGTCCGCCACAAACGGCTTTCTGAAACATAGGCGGAAACAAAATTAGAGGTCTTACGGTATCGATTGTCGAACTATTTCCGAAAGAGCGCCAGAACCGGAGTCACGTATCCGATATTCCGAGATGGGCACGGTAGAGGGCAGCGAGTAAGACTCGTTTAAGGCTTTTTGTTTCTTTTTATTTTTCGAGTTTCGTCGTCACCAAGCAAAGAGTCGGCGACCATTTCAGCTATTTTATGGAATAGCGAACGGCAATAATTTTGAAGTAAGGACGTCGAGGCTGCGGAGAGAGAGCCAACGAAAATCCCTGCATAGCGGGTACCCACGGCGGAAGCGATTCCTCTCCCCGATTTCACCCCGCCGACAGCTGACCGCCAAATTTGCGAAGAATAAAGAGGCTAAAGTTGGTAACGTTAAGTTGACGAAACATCAGTTAAAAACTCATTATTTAAAAATTTTAGAATGACTTACGAGGAGTTGTCTTTACAAAATATAAGTATTTTTCGTTTGTTAATGATTACTAAATTCTAGACAATCTGAATATTGCGAAGTAACGATTTTTCCTAAACGTTCATCGTTATGGTAATGTTACCAACTTCGACCTCATGTAAGATCGACGAGCGAAGAGGGATCATCATGAGGCTGCGCGGCGGACGAAATCGCGATCTAGCGCTAAGTTCTGCGATGATCAAATAGGTGGGCGTCGAATTGCGCTATTTCAAAAATTGATCTAATATCAATTGTTGCAGATTCTTGCGTCGCGTAACGTGACGTAGCAGGTGGCGCAAAGATCTGCGTTGCGGCAGATCGAGAGATTTTCGAATCACTAGTTCTGGCGATTGCGTGCGAGAGACGTCTTTAGTAGAATCTGATAGCGATTTTGGTTTTGGCAGATCGCGAAAAATGTTTGTCAAGAGATTTTGAGGGTGTTGGCGCATTTTTGTGGTGGTTGTGAAACGGTAAATGATGCATAATTTCTTGCGATCAAATTTCGATAGTAATGAAGTAAAGGCTTGCCGTATAATGGATAGCCATTTTGGATTTACGATGTCGAAAAGTGCTCGAAATCCGCTTTGTAGGGTCGAGTTGCGGTGGCGTGTTTTGCAGCGTCGCCTGTCGTGTACGTCTCGAATAGTTCGGAATAGCTAATTAATTATCTGAGAATTTTGAGAAAATTTGATGCGTTGTGGATTGAGATTTGAGTCAAGTTGTACCGATGTAGTTAGCGGCTGCGATACAGATTTTGTGGTTGCGAATTTTGGTTACGATTTTATTTGCGATTAAGTTTGCGCCGTGTCGAGTTGAGTGTTGGTTCAGATTTCGTTTTAGTTGAGTTTAAGTTAAGATGAAGGTTACATTTAATTCAAAGTTTAATTAATTTGAGATTACGTTTCGAATGATGTTTTGAGTTGAGAAAAAATGTAGTTCAGTTGAGTTACAGTCTACAATAAGGTTGAGTTTTAGTCAAATTGTCTGTAGGTTAGTCTTATGAGGATGGAGTCAGTAACGTGACTAACGACGCATACTGATTGTGAGAAAAAATTGTTCCTGTGCACCTTCAGGGATATCTGAAGTTTAGTAAAGCATGATAAACAAAACATGCTCTCATTTTGAAAATCCGACTCCCCGAAAGTCATCCTAAAATTGTACAATAATGATTTTTTAACCGATGTTTCGTTATGTCGACACTACTAGCTCCAGCCTCATTTAGTTTCTAGATTTTTCGCGGTTCGTGTCGATACTCCGAATCGGGTAATATTAGAGAATGCCGTCCGTTCGGAATACGTGGTTGGCACGACGAAAATTAATTTCGGATTCTCTCTCTCTGAAAAATACCCCTATCCTCTCCGCAGTATTAACCATAACCTACCAAGCACATCAGCCGGAAGTTAGAAAAGGTCAAGATACTCGTATCGAGGCGTGTTAATCACGCCAGACGCACAACAAAATCTCGCAATATCTTTTCCGGAATTGTGTTCCAGCTTTCATCGCGGGTTGGTGCCAATTCGTTGTGCTCACGGTAAGTTCTCGGTCATTCAACGGGTGGTCAAAGGCAGTAAAAATTTGGCCTCACAGTTCATAGTTAAAAGCTTGACGAGGGCGCGCGCGCATAGAAATGTGTTCATATTTAATGACATGCGATACGGTCAGCTGGTCGAATTCTTTTTCCGTACAGTCAACTGTCGAGAGTACACACAATCCCACAAGGTATCTGCGCCTGTCTATATCGTACATTCGACAAGAGTTATCGTCGACGGTGAAACTTTGTCGGCGTCCTTCGAATGCAAGTGTTGCGAATGCATCGTAGAGTTCAGGTACAATTAGAAAGGTGCTACGCTAGCCTTGCCCGGAGTAGCGGCATCGAATCCGCGCTCCGACGCTCCGATATTTATTAATACCGATACGTGTCACCATATTGCTTATGTACGTGATCGGTGAATGATTAACCGATCGTTGAAAATCGTCGGAACTTTGAACGTGCGGACAGTTACCGGTTCGCCGGTGTCGGTCGCTGGGCGAGAGTCTCGGGGATTTTGGCGAAGCGAGGCTGGAGAGACGGACGAGAACAAGCGCCTGCGGGCTTGGATCACCGCGGTTTGTTCGGAGCAAACTACGTGCAACTCGAATTGTGTGTATTACACCGGCTCCGTTCGGTCGGAGCGGCATGCGGCAGCCGAAGCGACCGCCGGCCGTGGCCGTGAAAGTGAAATTCGTGAATGAAACGTGGGTAACAACCTGGTCCCCTCGTCCGCGAATCGAGGTAAAGGTTGCCCCCGGATTTCCTCGTCGCGCCGTTCTATCGGGCAGGCACGGTGCGGTGGGTACAACGCAAGGTGGGCGGGTGCAGGGCGAATAGCCACGGGTACGGGTACCTACCAAATAAATTGTCATAGTACCGTTACGCTCGGGCAAGGTCGAATGCCCCCCTCCCTACCTTCGACCCGCTAACAATCCCGCGAAAGCATCATCGTTTCGTTTTTCAATCACGTAGGTAGCGGCTGCCGGTATACGCGCTTATTCGCTTTGTTTCTCATTCTTCTCGCGTGAACTACGAGTAGGA
Organism: Neodiprion fabricii; assembly: GCF_021155785.1. Classification (NCBI taxonomy): domain Eukaryota; kingdom Metazoa; phylum Arthropoda; class Insecta; order Hymenoptera; family Diprionidae; genus Neodiprion; species Neodiprion fabricii. The sequence continues at coordinate 14,903,265 of NC_060242.1, read as the reverse complement.
AAGAGAAGCTGAATATAAGGAGATTTTTGCCAAATTAATTTGCCAAATAAAAGGCTCACCGTTAATTTTGATACCCATATTCAGCCTCGATTTATACAATGCAGCTAGGTAAATTTATTGCTTGAAGGAGGGGCTGTCGTTGGTATACCGCAGCGGTTTCGTTAGTCCAGTCAGGGAGGCATTTCAACTGGCTTACGAATAACCTGCAGCTCCGGATTGTAGTTCGTTCGAATTTCAATCGACGACGGAGATAATTGATTTCGAAGTAACTGTCCGCGAAATGAGACGTATCGTATCGTGCGGACGTCGATTACCGGTTCTTTTCCGCCGGATTATATCATGTGGATCGTACGAGGGTCAGGCCGATTCAATAGCCAAACTGCAGCTGCATGCGTGACTCTCATCGAATTCGTCGTGGTAAAGACGTCGCTGCAACCTAAGATAAGACGAAAGAACAGGGAAAAATATTTGAAATATTGAGTATTTGGAACGCAATTGTGTTCACATTTTTCATTGTACAACGGCATGAGCGTTGTATATATTTTGTTATACGACTCGACGGATACGAATTGAATATTACTAATCCACCGCTCGTCATTGCCGTAATCTGATCCTAGTTGACAATCTGCATGTTAGATTGTACATGTATCACCTCTATTCAATACAGCTAAGCAGAAACAATCATCCCTCGAAGTTTTTTTCACCTTAGAGCGTCGTTGTATTATACATCTATCGTTGATAATGCGATTGAAAAGGACGATAAAAAGTGATCGATGTACGCGCGTGTTACACGGTCGACATAGACTGCTCACCTTGTGTGCACGGTTTCCAATTCTCATTTACGTGGTGCGATGATAGTCCGGATCGGTTTAAAAATATCAAACAGACAATATTTCGATCAATATTTCCACTCGAGTTTTATGGATCCTCGTGCATGCATGACTAATTACCAGCTTAACCCGCCTTATAAATTATCGCCCGTGAATTGAAACGAATGACCGGCGGCAAACGAATAGCATGTACGCAGATTATTTAGACCTGTCGTCCCGTTCTAGACACGGTGAATCCTTTTTTTTCTTCACCGTTCGCTCTGAAAATGATCAAAACTTATAATTCGCTCGAAATCAAGCGTTTGAATATATAAAGGTAGATCGTCGTATGTAGGCAGATACGACCTCTTTCCATAGATAAGTATACACGTGTAAAAAAAGATCACCACAGAAGGTCTTAACAGCCTTTTTTTTATTTATTTTTTTTTTTTTATTTGCCATCGGTTTGGAAACCATTGAAACGCATGGTCAAGTTGAAACTAAACAATTGAAACTAACTAATTTATACGGTGATTATATCGATTTTCTGGACGTCGATCATCCAAATCGTAAATTATCGGAATGATAGGAATAACGTTAATAATTTTTGGCGGTAACGTCCTTACGCAATTACCGTGGTAGATAATTTTTTCAATTTTCATCAGAATCAAAAGGTCGTATCTTCCTGCACATCCGATCTTTTGCTTCTAGTTGATGAATTTATACTCGAGCCCAAAAAAATAAAAATAAACATTTTTTGGCAGATACGATTTTACGGAATTAATCGACGTAGGATTTTATGGTGAAATCAGTAGCAGAAGATCGTATCTACCCGTACACCCGACCATTTGCTCGTCATTAAACCGTTGTTCAATTTAAATGTTTCTGACCACATTTTTATGTTTTAAACCCAGATACGATAAAAAAAAAATACACCTTCTTTTGCCATTTTTATAGGGTAAAAGGTCGTAAGGTGGCGTTTACGGCCTCAAGCCATTAGACATGAGGATCTCGCATCTTCAATGTTCGGAATAAATTGTAATAGCGATATCAGTGGAGGACGAGACAAAAAGAAGGCAGAAGCATACGTTACGGCCGTCCATCTTTTTTCCACCGACTCGACGTAACCGGCGGCCCCCTCAGCGGTAATTTTACTTCTCCACACGAGTTCATAAACTGTCTATAGCGCGTTGCAGCAATAACACCGGGTCGTATGCCATTCCTTTCATCTCTCACGTCTCTGCTATGCTGCAGTGTTCGCGTGTGATTGCAGCAGCTCTTGCTTACCTTTTTCAAGACTTTTCCCTACGGACTGAACACTTTTATCGCCACTGTAATGCCTACGCCTGTGTACAGCTACCATATGTAAACCGCGGTGTCTTTCTCCGTCTTTCTAGCAGCTCTTCTTTTCTCCCTCGGCGGTACAAACAACTTTCAGCCTTAGTCTGCGATTTCCTGACATTGTTCCACGTACAAGTTTCCAACCCGATAAATCATATCTGTACGCACGATCACGTGGCCGCCCCGTAATTTGATTCAATTTTGTGCATAACGTGTATTTGAAAATTTCACGCGATTCGCAGTGGTAGGCGGAAACTTGACGCGCAACTCCGACGAGGAGGATTATAATATCAAGATTAGTGTTACGATGCGATGCAACGGGGCCGGTTTATGTCCACTCTTGTCAATCTCGATCAGGGACGAAGAACCCTAGTTCGATTGAGGTAGGCCAAGGATCTATGGTTACGGTGGTGGTTGAACGCGAAAAACCGATTCGGCTCACCATCGGTCCGACCTTGCAGCCTAACTCGAATAAATCATCGTCGCTGCTTTTTTCCCCTCGTCGTGGGGATGTTTACGACTTTGCATTGTAGCTTTTCGCAAATTACTTATGCAACAATTATATTCCCCCATACTGCAAACGAACATTATTCAATGTCGTATTGCGAACAGCTGTTAGATACATAAAGTAGGCGCGAGGACTAGTCTTTCATGGATAAAAATAGTAAAAATAAAAAAAATAATGCATAACCGAATACGTCAAGTTCCGACTCCGCGGGAAGCCGCGATGCAGCTTCTACCCTCTTGCACCCCGTCTCCACCCTCCTCTCATCCCGACAGGGATCTGCAGCCCCTGCGGGAGATTACATCGCGAGAGAACCGTCGCCTGTTTCGTAGTCGTGTGCCGTTGGCTGCACCGTAGGCGAAAACGCGTGCTCCCTCGCGCGCAGAGCGAGGGGAATGGAGGAAGGAAGGAAGAAAGGAAGGAAGGAAGGGAGATAAAGAGTGGCACGCATGCATCCATCCCTACTAGCGTTGGATCAATAACTTGGTTGGTCCTTCCTGAAGCAACCCTCGGCGCAGACGAGCACGCGCAACCCACGGCGAGACTGCCATGCGGATTGTATCTGCCCTGCGAATTAGGCGCGGGGTTAAAGGCGCCCATCTGGCGCTACAAGTATTATAGAAGACTTGATCGAGTACGTGGCAGAGACATTCGTCCTCTGTTGGACGTCGTGGAATAGTTTTGCTTATACCTTATTCAGAATCCTGTATCACTTTATACGCACACACTTGTATATAAACGGGGTCAGGCTTTTGTTACCGGTTGATAATCGGTCTCGTTTTTTCTTCAAGTTCATTCGCAACTCCTACAGTACCGTCAACAGGTATACGTGTACCTTATATAGTATTGAAAGTAAGGGCAGTGAATTCGACCGATTTAATTTGTTGGAACAATACCGCGCTTTCTTCGGAATTGCATTATCTCGCCGATCGAAATCATTCGGGATACCTTGAGTAGTTTTACGTAATGCAATTCAAACGCAGCAACTCCAAAATGAATGCTATAACAATTCTAACTGTATCGCTTTCGGGAACGACGCCCGTTGCGCAAGTAACGTTTATGGCTGTAAACTAATATTACGTAATCTTACAACAATTCATCATTTTTACACGTTATATAAACCTAGTGATCACGGGACAACAAGTAAATCGGTACGACACAATAAACCGAGGGGAGTTTCATGTGTGTGTGTGTGTGTATACACACGCGCTGCACGCACAATTATATGTAAATAAATATAATATACAATAGTTTACATTACAAACATGCTGCCAATATCGATTTGCAGAGTTCCTTCTGTCAAAGAATAACCTAACAATATGATGCTGCTGACAGGACCTGCGAAGTCTCTTCTTGGAGTTTTCTGTATTCAACGCAATGTCGTATTCGAATTTCGTTACGCTAACGAGAACAATGTCAATATTTGTTTCGTTCGTTTCGTACATAGAAGAAATTTAATACATGTAATAAAATTTCCCGGGGAAAATTACGGCACGTCTTTGTAGGCAGTATATTATTACAACGTGTATTATTTTCGGGTTGATGTTTACAGTATCTATATATGCCCGCGGGAAACTACGATGGCTTCGAAAATTCTAGACACTCTATGCCTGCAGCTTGTTCAATATCGCAGGATTTTCATTGTTTTTCTAATCGAGTAAAGATGTGCATCGGAAAACCTTTTTTACCTGTATCAATAACGACGATATCCTGTTACGCGTATCATCGTAAATTTAATACGGCCCTACATGCAGAATGAAAAACAAGTATTCATGCACATAATCATTGCCCTGCAGACTCACGTGAGACCGCCGAGGTGTTACGCAATTCTTTCCTAGTCGAGGTTATTAACTATGCTCACCGAGCGGGTTTCCTTGCTCCGGCAATGTTCGTTCTTTTTATTCTTTATTTCTCTCGTTGCAAATAATAGTATATTGAGTTACAAGTGCGGAAAGTGGGCGGTTTCCAACGAGTATGAAGTTTGCAGCATGAGCCGCAGCGAGTGCTGAAAACACACAACTCAGATATCGCTCATCTGAACTTTTGGCACACATTTTTTTCTCAATATCTACCGACGCAAGTTTGATTTGAGAAGCAAACGAATGTAGTACAGTAATGGGAAAGAAATAGATCAAGGGGGCAATCGAGTGGTTCAAAGGCGATAAGCCTGAATTCACGTAACCTATTCAGGTTGAACTCAGCTCAGTGACGTCACTGGTTGCGCGTAAAGTCTGTACGTAAAGTTAAGTTATCGGAAAGTGCGCATTGTGCCGTGTGTAAAATTGAAAATTTCAGCTGAGCCCATGCGCCAACGTCGTTTTACCGCACTGTTCCGAAATGAGGCACTTCACGCACGCTCCGCAGGTTTCGAAAATCAAACTTTCCAAGCATGTTGGAAAAAATTTGTCAATTCATATAAATATATATTCTTGTTTCGGAACAAGGAAATGTTCGCGGCACGGCGGTGTTCTTACTCATGAAGCGTGGCTCGTCAACTTCCGGTATCAAGGTTTCATACTGTTTGATCACCGGCTGCACCTTGCGTCGGTTCGTTTGACTCGGAAAAATTACCTATGTGGTATGTACGTGTGACCGCTTCGCGTCATCGTGTTGCATTTCCTATAGATTCATCCGCAACCTGTGTTCATTACTTCGTCAGTGACGTATTTTTAACGAGCAATTAATACATAGGGACAAGTTTTGGGGCCGAGTCGGGTATATTATGCACACTTGGCGCCATGCAATTCATATGTGGCATTTCAGTTGAACCCGAACTACGCTCAATCTCATCTGTTCATATTCAGTGCTCAATTTTTTATGGAATTCTATTAGCCTACAAAAAGAATCTGGATCTTTATTCAGATTTTTAAAATGAATCTCGAATGTTTTAATTTATACTTTTATATAGTACACTTTTCTTTATAATGTTGATTTTTTTGTATTTGTGAATATTTTTTGATGTTTTTGAACTACTTTTATCAAATATTATTTTCGATCTTCATTTTTTACAAATTGACGAATTCAACTTTTCTACGAGAGCAACCCCTCTTTCAGCAGTGCCATCAACAACATGAAGTGATGAGAACAAGTGAAAAGCCTTCATTTGCAAAAAGGCGCTGTTCAAATATTACGTAACGCTATTTCAGCCCCCCCCCCCCCCCCCCCGAGTGTTGCGCAATATTAGTACGTCGCCAAGGTATTAATACTGAATCGAGTGCAAAATCTTTTCGTATTTTGTGTCACTAATTCTGGCAAACTTCCGTTAATCACCGAAAAATTTACTCAATTTAAATTACCAATTAACCAAATCTAGAAAAAGAAATTATCATCAATTACTTATCTACAAACAGATATACAGATTTATGTAAAATTAAGTAATAAACAATTTTTTAGTCTTAAAATGTTTTCCCAATCTTTAGGTAACATAGACTTATATTCCAATAGTGTTGGAAGCATGTCTTGTCCCATTTTTAGAAGCATTATGTATTTGTCTCTGGGATCACAAAAAATAAACAATAGGGCCGTTTATCCTAATCCTTGCTCGAGCGCTCCCCCCGCTACATATTTTTGTTTACCAGTGTTTAGGCAGTTAAATCGGTGGCCGAATTCAGTCGCGATCGAGTTATTGGATGGCGGGGGGGGGGGGGGGGGGGGGGGCAGTGGTAATTTTCAAGAATCATTCCTCTTACCGCCTTCAAGCTTTCGGAAATGGCGTTGTTCAATTTATATTTATTTGTGTAAAACGAAGTAATATTATGTGTTTTTGAGATTAGAGAATTCTGAATTTCTTTACTGGAAAATTCAGGGAATTTTACTTAAGACAAATTGTCGCTATCCTGATTTAGCAGTTGAACGCGGTCAGGAATTTTGTTTTTATTCACGTTAAAAGTGCGTGGCGAATTAAGGGCGGAAACGATAAGTTTCATCTTGGTGGAGCTGCTCTCACGAAAAGTTATCCCCCCCCCTCCCCCCCCCCCGTCGTCGACGTCGATGGGATAAACATACCTGCCATGGGTATAGGGCATAAGGCAAGCTACCACACCGGGTATAAGGTATAAGGACGGCGTGGTGGTCGATGCCTGGCGTGTAAGGCTACTACCTCAGTTACGCTTCTCTGCAACCCGCTGCATGCCTTAAAACTGGTTTTCTATCGAGGTTCCTTTTAAATACCTCCAACTCGCGTCGCGTCGCGTCTCGTCTCGGCGCATCTGACCTGCAAGATAAACTTTGCTATGTACCCGGCATCACACTATACATATAACTTAGGTATACCAAGTCCCCGAGCGATTCGGCTTTTACATTTTTTGATGTCGCCTCTGCGTCGTCGGAACTAGAACTCTTTTTTTCAAAGTACACCTTCTTAAGGGGGGGGTACACCATGCAAGCAAAAAAAAATACTGCAACTTTGCGATTTTTTTTTGAAAAATCGGATTTATTTATGAACATGCGGTCTTGAATACATTAATATATAAGTCTTTGAGAACTTAAAAAAATTTTTTTATTGTCGAAAAATTTCAAAATGGCGTCGTGACAGTTGGATCCCCAAAGCCGCTCGGAAAAATGGGGTGCGAGATTTGGTGGAGTCGTGGATAGTCCTAGAACACACAAATTACAAAAAATTAGTTGTATATTATGTTTTCTTGTCCACTACGTACCACTTTTTTGATATCTAGTCTGAAAAATTTTTTTTGACCGTTTGAAGTCGCAAAAACGTGGTCGAAAAATTGAAAAAAAAAAATCGTCACTTAAACAATCATAAAAAATTTTTGAGACTAGATATCAAAAAAGTGGTACGTAGTGGACAAGAAAACATAATATACAACTAATTTTTTGTAATTTGTGTGTTCTAGGACTATCCACGACTCCACCAAATCTCGCACCCCATTTTTCCGAGCGGCTTTGGGGATCCAACTGTCACGACGCCATTTTGAAATTTTTCGACAATAAAAAAATTTTTTAAAGTTCTCAAAGACTTATATATTAATGTATTCAAGACCGCATGTTCATAAATAAATCCGTTTTTTCAAAAAAAAATCGCAAAGTTGCAGTATTTTTTTTTGCTTGCATGGTGTACCCCCCCCTTAAGTGTTGACTGCAAAATAGTTGAGTGCGAATTGATCGGGAGTAAACATTTCATGTTAGCAAATAGAGGAATAGCTCTCATCTCATCGCTGACTAATTGACTGGATGACTGGCTTGCTGGCTGCCTGGCTGGTTGGTTGGCTGGCAGGTTGCAGGGCTTTGTGCATCGTCGTTGAAGCATCATTGGACTTCCTGTTTCGTCGCGCTTGCATTATATAGGCTGGCCGACTGCTTGCCCCGGAATCTATTCTCCGATTTTTCTTATCTGAGCTCTGTATCTGAAGCGACCACTGAACGAATCACATATCACAGTCATATAACCAGAATATGTTGCCTGGTGAATTTCCGCAACGGCGGTGTTCTCGAGTGGGGTTAAAAATTTCGAATAACCATAATTTCGAATAACCAAATTTACTTTTCTTTCATTCGAGTATTTTGGTCGGTAAGAGTTTTGGACCCCATCCGGTGCTCTGAAGCATATTGACATGTGCATTTTTTCGGCTGTGGTAGAGAAAAAGATTTGTAGGTACGAGAATGGAAATGTGCATATTGAACAGGCAAGTGATGCGAATGATCATCGGTTGCCACTATAACGCTCCACTTTCGGGATCAAATATTAACGTGACAGCTCTTCAGAGCTTCCAGACTCAGCCAATTAGTCAATCACCCTTCGGTTAAGCCGGCAGGGTCTTCGTATGTTCGGATCTATGTATTGAATTGAAATTGTTGTCACAAGAGATTAGTTTTTATCTTTGTACGTAGCGAGAAAACCAGACGCCAACTCATGTAGTTAATAATATATTTTACGCGATAGTAACGCCTACTCGTATATATATATATATATATATATATATATATATGCAGTTTGTGAGGTCACGCAAACAGGATGAGCATCCTCTTATTCTCCAGTCATTGGAAGAGGAGGAGCATAACTGCGAGCAACTTCGATTCTTGAAGTTATGCTACGGGTAAATTTAGACCCTCCACCGCATCGTGCATCAGTCATCGCTTTTCTTTGTTCTTTTTTTTTCTTTTCCTCTTCATGTTCCTCCTTTGATACTCACGTTTACGTAAACCTTTGTAATTCTGCCAAGAAAGGATTGATTCCTCTTTCTTGATCTGGAAATTAAAACTGAATTGGGAAATCAATGCAAGCGCGGTGTTGCACGGATTCCCTGCATTGATGTACAGGGTGTTCAAATTGTATACACATTATTTTTCAACGTGGTTGAAATTAGTTTACGTTTAACGTAACGAAATATTCGGGAAAAAATCATTGTTGAGCAATTTTAAAATGCCTTTCAGGGGGTTTATTTTTCAAAATATGAATATCTTTGGTTTATTATGGATTTTACTTGATTGCAGACCATTTTGAAGGTGCAAAGTACGTGATGTCTACTGCTCCTTAAGTATCCTTAAATTCTGGAACTGTTCTGAAAAACAAAAATTCCTCCTCAAGCCGTGGACAAATAGTGTATTATTTTGATTTATCCTATTTTAGCAGACAGACCGTGCAGTCGTAGGCAATTCATTCTGTATTGAAACTGCCATATAAATTTTTGATTCAACACTTAACCGACTTGTCTTATCCCTATAAATTCATAAGAAATTGAGTTTAAGGTTATGGAGTTTTTCAATTAATTGTCCCGGAAACTTCTGGAATAGTACCAGAATCTCAATTCTGAATTGCAGTAGACAACTAACTTCATCCTTATATTCTTTAATGTCTTGGAACAGGTTTGGGGGACCGTCACGACGATAATTTTTCCGAACTCAAATTAATGACCATGTGCATATGCATGAATATAATTATGTTTCATGAGAAAGAAACCGAAAATTCATGAACATAATTTGAGACATTGTTAGAAATTTCTCTGATTGAGCTGTGTGTTAGTCTTTCTGAATTGTGGCGTTAACTATTAGGATTTCCTCGTGAGTAGAAGACTACTTCCTACCGGGTTATGACGCATTCAAGGCGATTCATTATGCATCATAATCATGAATATATCATGTACGTTTGTATTTTATACACGGTGACCACACACCCGGAAAACCTGGAAATGTCAGGGTATTTAAAAAGGGTCATGGAAAACCTGGAATTGTCAGGGGATTTTTAATTTGGTAATGGAAAAAACTGAAAACGTCAGTTTTCTATCATGGGAATTGGAACTGATTTTTTGAGGTGACAAGTTAAGTTTTTTTCGTCGAGAAAACAAATTGGCTTAAACTGACTTTTTTGTACATTATATTTTTCTTCAATTCAAATTGAATTTGAACCAAATATAGAGTTAATAAGCTGAACGATTTAGGTTTTAATAACTTACTAGATTTGGCAAAATGTCAGGGAAAACTAGGTTTACGTCCTGAAAAACCTGGTAATGTCGTGGAATTTTTTTCCCAAAAATTTGTGGCCATCCTGTTACAGTTCTATCTCATGTAGGTTTACAGATGAATTTATACTCACTCAGATACGATCCAGATAGGTGTGATCAAGAGCGAATCATCATATTCCTGGTTCATATGACCCTTGGAGTCTAGCATTCAATTCATAGTAAAATTACGCGATCTTGGAAAAAAAGTCAAACGGAGAAGGTATATGATGATAGGTGTATGGTAGAGGTATATAAAATATGGTGCCTGGGAATTTCCGGAACACGCCTCGTAGTCGGAACCTCGTGACGACTTCGCGGACCGGCGAGGTGTGTAAATCTCCACGGATATCGAATAAGCTTTTTAACCTACACTTATGTTTGTCGTCTCTCTTTGAACAATACTGTCGTGAAAAGCTGTTTCAATTATGTGAGTCTTGGCGCGGACCACAAGCATGGCTGGCTGCACGAGCTACCCGTAAAGGGCCGACCCGTTGGGTTTCGTATAGAAGGCACAGGGATAGGATCGATATGACCGAACCACCCAGACACTACCCTGCACACCCGGTGCTGCTGCTGCCGCTCACTCGGTCCTCGGATGTCGGTATGCACAATTTCCCGCAAAAGTGCTTCTTTTCCATCCCTGGATATCGGAAGTTGATTCGCAGACTTGCGTTGTTTATGACACATACGTGCGTGCATGCCTACACCTGACACGTGAAATTTGGGGCCTGAAGACGAATGGAAACAGGGAAAGAGGGATAGCATCGATCGACTGACTGCCGAGTCCGATCCGATATCGCTTACCGAGGTGTCTCCATCCTGCAGTACACATGATCACAGTGATTCTGAGATGGCTAATTTTTTGGAAAAGTCGGTTACGTTGGCAATGCACACTCAGCTCGTAATGGTCGGCCAGCGGTGGCGCCGCGGGATGATTCTGAATTGCCAACGTAACCGACTTGTCCAAAAAATTGACTGTCTCAGAACCACTGCGGGCATCTATACATGTCGAGGCGACCCAATTGTCTTAAAACCGAGACTAAAACCAAAGCCGAATAGAGCGTTGGGGGATTAAATTTGGCATGTGCCGTATAAACTAAGGGATGATGCTTCTCTTTCCTTCTTCTCTCTGCCCGCTCGCAACCAACCCTTGTAGGCATACAACTCATCCATTTGGGGATATTTTACTTCTTCTGAACGTCCCTGCAGATCGGCACAGCATGTGAATAATTCTAGTAATAGGAAGATTTGAACCTCCGGCGATCAGATTCGATAATAAATTTACAATTGCTGAAGTCGGGCTTGCAGAGAGGATGGCATTTCTTCTTCTCAGGAAGGGAGAGTGAGGAAGAGGGAGAGGGAGAACCAGGCGAAGTATAGACAATTCTATCGTATAACACCAAGGCATGCCAGTTGTATGTAGGCTTGCCTATACTTACATACTGAGAAAATGATAAAATATGACACGTGACGACTAGGGCGAAGCTAAACAACTGACCGTGGTCCACACGCTCGTTTTGATCTGCGAGGGTGACATCGGGACCCCTTAATTTCAGCTCCGCTCCGAGGGCTGTTCCAGGACACGTGGCCTCTGGAGCTCTACACAATACTTGCTGCTCCACTGTCCCCATTTCTCGTGCGCGTTTCTCCCCCCTCTTCTCACCCAATTCCGTTATGCAGGCGGACCCACCTCACGATGTCGACGTCGAGGAGGACGACGACACATGCCGAGGGTAGATAAAACCCCTGCAGGTCACGTGACGTACTCGCGCGACCTGATATATATGTATATATGTATATATGCCTCGTGGCTCGTGCACGTAGCATCCCTCGATTATCGAGGAAGAAGGGGTACGTTATAGTTACGTATAAATTCACCTCTCAGTAGTCCGACATTAGATTGAATTGTTATATGAACATCGTGTGTCTGCTTGTGCGTCGCTCCATATGGCGGGAGTAGGGTTCTTTACAGGGGCTGTTTCACCTTTCCGTCTTCTTCCTCCAATTATGTAGCTTTGCGCGGATTGCTACATATGTTTTATATACTTTTCGTGTACACGTACGTGTGCAACTGTATTATATTGTAAGAAGTACATTCGTAGCTACGCTGTATCCGCGTGCTTCGTCTATCAAGTGGAAAAGACTGAAATTTAGCGTGGGAACGTGAATCTTGATACGTACATACATAGAGCAACATGTAAGTATTAGGCTCTAATTAATTAAAGAGGTTGACCCACTTTGGGATTTGGATAGGTAACACATCTCCACAGATTCGCTATATTCGCAAAAAATATGGCAACCGGGAAAACTCGGAATCTTTTTATATCGTTTTTTGAATAAATTTTGCTTATGATCCCTCGAGGGCGTAGTATAGTAACCAAACGTTGGTTTGTGATCTGCATTTTCGTGGATTCGATCGCATGTCCTAATAATCAGAATGTCCTCAGGCGGGAAGACCATTCAACGGCAGTAATAACTACAGCTCCGAAAGACCCTTCAGGGCTATCGACTATACGATTGACGACAACAATCGTATATAGGGTGATCATGTTAACTCTGGTCAGACTTCTAGAGTGTGTACGGGCTGTCTTGACAAGCATTTTGAGGTAAGACACGCATGGTCGGAAACTCATCCTAACGAATGTGGAGGGCTTTGAAGGATTTGATACCGCGCGCTTGTTCCTAGTGCAATGAATCAGCTGTTATCACTTTCGACACAATGTTTTATTCAGCAGTAGATTACAGTATAAAATTCTAGTGTAAAGTCAACAAAATAATAAACTTTGCAATTTAAAAAACAACAAACTTATCTACGGTGCATCTGATTTATTATACTACGAACGAGCGCGCGGTACCAAATCCTTCAAAGCCCTTCACAGTCGTTAGGATGAACTTTCGGCCATGGGTGTCATACCTTCAAAATGCTTGTCCAGGCAGCCCCTACACACCTTAGAAGTCTGTCGAGAGTCAAAATAAACACTCTGTATGCGCTTATCATTTCACTGAGTACATTTCGGTTCTACGATGCTGCGTGTGTTATATCTGAATTTGCACATACGTATTAGGTAATTGTAGAACGGCGTGTGCGTACGCCAGGATGATACCGTGGCCTGGGCATAAAGTCCGTTGGGGAGAGCGAAAGTGAAGTAGGTACGCACCACGGCACGCCTGCATGTGCCGCGCGAGTCGTGTCGAGCCGAGGCGATGTGATATAGGCAGCTGATTCACCCGAGAGCTGCACTTTTTATTTCATTTTTTTTCTCCTTCCTGTCCTTTTTATTTCCTCCTCCTATTCCCCAGTGAACCCAGGGACCCCGTCATGTGCAGGCCAACTTTTGAACCATGAGCTTACCTAGCTCGCTCGTATAAGGCTATCTCGCTTCTTGACCGCGTCCTGTAGTATGTTTTAGAATTCTGTTTAGTTCGTGTTGCGCACCAGCAGCATATCTAAAACTTCTATGGGTGGAACGGGTATGAGGCTTCAGATGTAACCGGATTTTTTAATGTTCATCAAAAATTTTATTTACTTGTGTAAATTATTTCCGAAACTTGTATACACGGAGAGAAAAATCAGAGAAAAATTACCCTGCTGTTACTATGATCGTGATGTAAAAGACACTTGATGCAGTTTTTACGGTGCTGCATCAGAAAAATGCGTCGTCACATTTTAAATTTTGTGCTGCCGAAATGCATAGTTTCTAAGCAAGGTAGTAATTTTTTTCATAAAAACCTATAATTTTTGTAACATGCATCAATAAAAAATGCATTAGGTGTCTTTTACATCACGATTATAGACAGCAGGGTAATTTTTTCTCAGATTTTTCTCTCCGTGTAATGTTACGATATCAAACGCATTTGAAATACGCACGGAGTATGCAAGTATAGTACTGCGAGTGATGGTAGAATGGTATTGATTTATATAGTTCCATGCAAAACACACGTGCATCACGACCGGACTATGAACTTTTCAACTTCCTACCCCGTCATCGCTGGCCGTACCCCGTTCATCCCTGAGTAGAAATGCGGCATAGGGGAGAGACGTGCGCAAAAACGCGTATCAGCTGTGTGCCTCTTCCTCGCTCGTCCCCGAGGGTAGTCTGTCAGTTCTTGGCGATAAAAGCGTTTCATACATTAGCAGAGGTTCAGTCTGATATGTACGGCGTACCCCTGCAGCTAGGCGAGGGAAGCGTAATCAAATAACTAGTGATTGGCAGCGGAGCGTAGCGAAGGGACGTGGCATTATAGTACATAATCTGACTGAGGGGCCCTTGCAGAAGAGACGGAATCATACTCGCACGGATATGAATGGATGTGACCAAATGGTGTGGCCACTGTCGGTGCACAAAAAAAGAGATAAGACGAGGGAAAAATGGAAACACTTATTGCATGAAATATTGTCGCTCGTGCAATCTGATCCAACAGCGCGTAGTCTGAATTCAGCGAACCAACTTACACCGCAGTGACCAGCAGCAGGAGCAGTTGACCTCTTCGAGGTGAGTTCCGATAACAACTGTTGAAAACCACTTAAACCTCAGAGATATATGAATTCTAACATGCGTTGGTACCGAGACATTGTCAATTCGTTTTCCGACCCTGTGTCGCGAATGCTTTACCGCGAGTCCGCATTCTCATCAGTCTTTACTCGCTAAGTTTTTACTTACTCAAGTGTGGAAATGGTTTTTTGAATCGTGAGACGATCCAGCTGCTAGATGCTGAGCAATAATAGAAATGCAGAGATTCGTTGTTATCATGCAGGCGTGATGCTGCCAAGGTACTTATGAACAACAATAAGCGCTAGCCTGGACGTATCTAACCTCGGGATTATTGGTTTCGGTGCTCCTCGGGGGTCCAGCGTTTCGGGGGAGCAGCATTCTCCTGGGACCGGGCAGCTCGTGACTCACGCGTGTTCGCTAAACCCCTTTGTAAAGCACGCCTCGTCATGCCGGATCGAGGGATACGTACCGGGGTAGGGAGTTGGTATAATCTTGACGAGCGTCCAGAACTACAAGCGGTATTAATATCGAATGCTTGATCATCATCGTAAGCAGAGGGGGCAATAAAATATTATAAATAGAAAACAAGAATTCGTGGACAACATGAATTGATCCGAATGGAATCTATGGACTGGACAAATTGCGCGAAGGCGGGAAAAAAGAACGCTCTAGTGCTTAGCAGGTACGCGTTACCTCCTGTCCTCGTTTCGTTAACAAGACAAAACAAGAGATACTTACTCGTCCCCGTCCAGATAGGCCGTAGTCTTCAAGGTCGCTTGGAACCACCTTTTTTGCACCTCGTTTCAAAGGTGTAAGCACCAAGTGCCATAGAACAACGAGAGATCGCAGTTGCAGCGCACCTGTCGCAGAAGGTGACGCTCCAGGCCATACCAAAACTGCATCAAGTCTTCGGCTTTGTTCGTTGCACAGACTTGTAGAGATAGACTGCGCGGTCTGTGCAACGAGCTGAAGTCGTAATTAGAAAGAGAGCAACAACTAGAGCAGGACCTCTCACTCTAATCGGCGACTTGGCGGAGGAAACTCGTACCCTCATACAAGTATACCTATCCGCTTGCCTTATTGCTTTCCCCGTCTGCTGCCTGCTCCCACTCTTTCGGTCGTGCAACAGAAAGGCTGGCTCCAGCTGTTCCTCTCTCTTTCTAATTTCGCTGGGCTTGGCGTTACCGGTCAATAAAAATTTACAAACGACATGTGCATATACTACAGGCCCGTTACGAAAGGATCACAACAAGCCGTGATATAAACGATAGGTACACGTATAAAGCCTTCGCGGTCAGTTGTCCAAGTGCAAAGAGTTTCATCGCCACCTGTCAACTTTACTTATTGTTTGTCCGTTATAAGTATCAGTACATTGTGTATCAAGGGTGGGAAAAGGCGATCACGAATATGACGTTTTCCGCCCGAACAAAGCGAGAGTGGCGAGTGACAAACTCAAATTATTAGAAACATGATATTGGAAGACGATCTGCATCAAAGTTATTGGAGAGATTCTAATCTGAAGAGACGTGACGTGTATACGCACCAAGTGAATTCACATGTGCGTCGATTGTTCACATGTGATAAGATCATTATCGCCTTATCGGTCGCCTTGTCATTCCAATTAGTGATTCCGTCCGGGTTTCAAAACGTGTGTCGTCCGTTCGCGTGGATAACAAAGAAGAGGGGTTCGAGGCGCTGCGTGCACAATATATATAGGTTAAGGTTTTCGTAGACCGGGTTGTGTTCACCGAAATCACAAGGGGGTTTTTCGAGGGAACCCCGTCAATCTCGAGGGATATCTAAGGCCTGTTATACCTACGTGTTGTTGGTAATTGCAACGGGGTAGAAGGACACGCACGCCAGGATAGGTTTTAATGCTGCAGTAAATGTGCGCAGCAAAAAAGGAGGGGACCGCCAGGAGGTTTCTTAGATTTTTATCTAAACCAACAATTTCCTACGACAGGGTGGCACCCGCTTGTTATCCTCAGGGCTGTCCTGGTTTACGGCGTCATATATATAATACCAACCCCTTATAATCGGTACGTACCGCGGTATGCTATGAAAGGTTTCAGTTACGTGTGTAATGACTAATTCGTAACCCGACTAGTGCTATTCGGTTGTACGCTGGCCTTTTTACCCAATTCATCGTTAATTTATATTTCATCTTATTTTATGAGCTGCTATTGCCTTATTGATTTGAGGACCATGTATCGATCGTAATTTCCGCTTTGTAGCAGACCACGATCAGGATACTTGAGCCACTTTCATTAAGTATTATACCAACAGTCCGAAGGAGTTGAAAAAAATACAATGCCAAGCTTTGAACGATTGGTAAGAAAAATAAAGCACGGAGTCGTCGTAGGTATAAGAAAGCGCGTAGAGAAAATGAAGATGGTTGCGGCGCAGCAACAGTGAAAAAATTGTGCAGCTTGAGAAAGGTGGGCAAGTCGCGTCAGGAAGGGGCGACATGACTCGACGCCTCGATTCAACATAATCTCCAAGTAAAATCTTGGACGTATCGAGGTAGACGAGCAGGTGTTTTCCGCAACTAAGCCCCCGTTGCCATCCCACCGATGATCGTCGTTTGCTTGCGATGATCCTTACGATAAAAAGAATTCGAAGTAATAATATTCTGCAATATATTCTCGCGCTCGTAATTGATAACAAGAGCTGGAGGAATTGAGGTGCCAGGAACCGCCGGTGCACCGGCCGCAGAAGGTTCCATGTTACATCGAGCGTTACGCCACTGCAAAGTTATCGAGCTGCGAGTTAATTTCCACCGACGCGACTGTGCCGATGAATAACGAGACGATATCCTTGAATCTCGAGTGCCCGTTACATAGTTGTATAAATAGTATAATAAATAGTACAATATAAGTCTTCCGTTAGGCGGAAATTGCATCATCATCAATACGAGGATGAAGGGGTGAATGAAATAGAAAAGGAATAAATCAACAAGGAAGTAAATAAAAACAAACTGTCAATTGATTGTGCGAAACTTGTTTCAACCGAGACGGGGCCTGGCTGGGTGGTCGCGCGCTAATTCGTCAAGGTCAAATATTTGAATAGCCCACAACTATGATGTGCTCAGGCTCGCGAGAGTCTCGACTCTCGAGTCTATCTCTCCGCCCATGACTCCGAGACCGCCGAGTCGAGCCGACCGTCCAGCACGGCCTCCATGGTTGAGGTAGGTCTGGGAGATTGGCACCGATATACGCCGACTCGTCTTAAACGGTCATTAGGTAATACTGAAATATCTCTCTACATGCGAACTTTACCCCTTCCGGCATCTCTTACAGCTGTCGCCTTCGCTGCTCTAACGTCCCGATGCATTACCAAGTAAATTTAATACAACAATGTCCTTTGATATTTCTTTTTACTGACTCATGTTTTTTTCCTTTTCTGATTTCAGGTAAGATGATCATTCCCCGCCGCGGTGTAATAGCTCGAGGACGGTTATCCGTGAGTCGAGAAATACTCGTAAGTTACAGAAATTCCGACTTGATACTTTCTATAAATTCTGTGCCTTTTTCGAGTATCGTAAGGTCAACGTGCCGGGAGGTAATGTTGTAATTTCTCATTGAAATGCTGTACACTTGGTCGAAATTGCCGAACCGTCAAGTGATGCGACGGCCAAAATCCAGAGAAATAGAATTGACTCTGAATGATGTGTTTTATTAGCTACATTAGGATTTCTTTTAGCTCTGTCGTAATAGAAAAAAACCTCCGGTCACGTTCATGCATAGTTTGCAATGTAAAACGAGTTGGTTTGACGTCAGTATACGTACATACTCCAAGCGTATAAGATGCGTTGAACAATTTCTCTGCCAGTTTCATTCACCTCATGAAAAAGTGGGGACATTCATTGGGATATTTTAATTTATCATCTAATCGAATATTAGTATGAGACTGAAATTAGCAGCCAAAACCCTTTTGCTACACGGAATTCGTTCAATCTTCTAGCCTCGGGTAGGAAGCTGCCAGTTTCAGTCTCGTGCAGTATCGGTACGATACTAATTCCGATGAGTAAAGAGAATGTCACGTTCGATGTCGATGATGGGAGAAATCCTTATTCGCCTTGTCTCATCGCCGAGAGAGCAAACACTGGGCGTACATATTGTAAGTACGTAATCGGTCAGATGATATGTGAAGATTGAAGAAAGAAGCAGTAAAACTCGGTGTAATTGAGTGATAACCGAAAATCGAGTCAAGGTCGAACAAGGCTGCCGCCTTTCACGCGATCGCAAAATTTTTGTGATTGCTGCTGTAGCAGATTCCAACGACGATTATGTCGCGGCAGGCACCTACCGAAAAACACCTTTAAATTTATCTGCGAAGTATTTTTTCTTCTCAGTTGCGCTGTTCCCATTTCTTCTGTTCAAGCGGCACATAATATATTGCATTACCTCGAGAGCCTTCGTCCATGTCGCGAGGCATGAGATTTCGCGCAACTTACAAGTATATAGAAATTGAATATCGGCTTGCCTGCGCACGTCATTTGCCTTCGTGCTGTAACTCGCATGCATTGTACGGGGCACGCTAAGCCGCCGAAAGAACACAAAATATTCACAGAAAACGCACTCAGTTTAAAAAATGAGGATCGTTTGCTCTTCTGGAGCCCATGCATTTACATTCGTTCATATATTTTTTGGTAACACAGCTCGTTGCTACTGCAGACTTGTTTGCTTTTTCCGTTTTTCGTTATTAAACGCTGCAGCCAATATATCCCCAATACGGAATGCATTGAAAATGTTGCGTTTGTGTGGTCCTTCTTCTCTCTTTCAGTTTTTATTCGACGCTCGAATGACCCATCGTAGAGATTGATGTACGGGACAAAGTCAACTTACACCTTCCAGCCTCCGAAGCTCACCCGTTTGCTCATATTTTTAAGCCATTATGCCTGTATGCCACGTACATGCTTAATCACTTTGTGTTAATTGGTCTTTTGTTCTTTCAATTAATCGCAAGTTATAGTACGACGTATATAAACCTCGTTTGCCTATAGGTAATCCATTGCTACCTTGCTTCTAGATAACGATACCGTTAGGTAACACAGTAAAGCATCTTTAATACTGTCGCAAATATTTCTGGCAACCGCACGTGATTATTGTCTTGAACGTAGTCGCGCGTTGCTGTCTCCACTTTCGGCACGGTGGCGGAAAAAAAGAGAGATACTGGTATGAGGAGATCGAGATAGACTGCGAAAGAAAAATAGAGAGAGAGAGAGATCATATGAAAGCGGAAGAAGAGGAAAATGGACATTTTCCGAAAGATTGCGGTACAAAGGGCTGACCGGTTTTACTTTGGGGAAACCATGATAGGGAGACCTTGGTGCCCATGAGGCACATGTTCTTCTTCCTCGTCCCCACGTGCCCCACATCCCGCCCGGAAAGAGTGCGGCGCACACGAGGGGCAGGACGCGAGAGACGGACCGCTAGACATATCGCCTGACCGACCGATCGATCGCTCGGTTGTATGCAGGGCGATTTGGCTTGGTCCGGTAGGCGACGGGGGTGCAGGATCCGGAGATCTCACCCTCAGGGTGCGCTACGTGTGCTACTTTGCCACGCGGTACGGGATTTAGGGTACGGGGAGGATGGGGCGATATATGCGAAGGCGTGGCGAAGGGCTTGTGTAAAGGGCCTTCGTTGCCCGTCACCTAAGTTTCACCGGATATAGAAAAACCTATGTGAAGTTGGTACTCAACTTTGAAAAAATATGTTTTTTTCAGAATTCCGGAAAGTTTTCAAAGATTTCTAGAGTTCCTGATAATTTTTCAAAATAGTTTCAGTCAATAAGGGTGCGAAAAATCTCTCTTTCTTTCTCTCTCTCTCTCTCTCTCTCTCTCTCTCTCTCTCTCTCTCTCTCTCTCTCTCTCTCTCTCTCTCTCTCTCTCTCTCTATTCATATCTCTGTACTTCTTTCGTTCAAAATTGCATAAGGCCTGCCGCGACGTAATCGCGTCGGTGTATAACGGAGGCTTGAAACGTGCAGCGAAGACAGAGTTACCTTATACCTGCAATCGCCTCGGAAAATCTAGTCAGCTCTGGCTGCAGCTGAAGAGGATGGCGCAGCTAACTGACGTGATTGGGTTTGATGCAATGATACAACAGGCAGCAGCCCCTGTCGCCCTCCCATCACCGTGTCATCGGCTGGCGTCGTCAACCTTTTCGTCGACGACGCCGCCGCGGTTCACAATGTATAGAGCTTGACAATTTTCTTGGCAAGTTCCAGCGAGAATCGCGACTCAAAACCGCCACGTGGCGAGGTTCCCAGCGTGCCCTGGACCCGACCTTCGCCCTCGCCATCGCCATCGCCATCGCCATCAGCATCGGCAACGCCTTCGCTGGAAGAGTTGAGTTGGTGCGAGCGCTGTTGGGTTGAAGGCAGCTTTCAACGAATCGCCGACGACTATCACGATGATGGGGAGACCACGTCGCATTCGACGATTGATCTGTACGTCTGTCTAGGGTGTTTATAAGTAAGGCGCGACATGCATCATATGCAATGCGGATCATGATTCTAAGGATGGTAAATTCACTGCGCCTACACCCTTATAGACGGTGAGAAGGTACGTATACGATAAATAGGCGCATGAAAATCGGTACACGGAGGAAAACGAGGACAACACGACGTGTATGTTTCGTTCAGCGATACATCGCTGCAGCTGACAATCATTTCCTGCGACGAAGTACGCTGTTACCTTGTACATACGTGTACCGGGGAGCGCTGCGGGTATATAATAATCGCTGCCTCGACGTTTCGCGTTGCGGCTGGATGGCTGTGCACTCCGCAATTGGCATGTTATTATATGCCGCAGCGTTCCAGCAGCCGTTTGTGTCTCCTTCTCTGTACCTTCGCCGCTCCACTCTTAGGTGCGTGCCTGTCGTCGTTCCGAACACCGAATTACCGCAAAAATAAGGGCTAATGCCGCAATATATAATCTTACAGCAGCCTCCTCCGGCTAATTTATACCCTCTGCTGTACAGAACAGAGGAGATAGGTTGTACGTTCACCAGCCATCTTACGTACGTTATCCATAACGCTTGATATACTCCACCCCTTGAGAGTTGTTTTGCCGGCTCGACAGAGTGCGGACGGTCCGATGATCGATTTGCTAAAAGATATGATCAAATGGACTAAGTATAAATGCGTAAAAATCATTCTCGACCCTTCCGCCGATATGCATCCCGTGCATCGTACTTGAAGGTAGGGAAATTTACGTACCGCGTAAAGCTACGCCGCACGCATCATAAACCCTGAATCAGGCGCACGTGATCTGTCAATTATTAAGTTTGACAAGTATGCGTGGCTCCGCGTCTCCGCTGTCCTCCGTGCGAGGCAAGTCGTAGCAGCTGACCATCTGGCGACAGATGCTACGGTATACGATCGGACGCTCTCCTCGTATCATCCGGATTCGCTTTTGATTGCAACGCTTATCCGCCCTGCGGAGGTATGAGATACGCATTTATGCCCCGTCATCTTCCATACAGAACTCGACTGGTCTTTCCATTTCTCGCTATCATTACCACTTGTCGCCGGAGAATCCTAGAACTGAGAAGCTGTAGTGTAGGTCCGGCAATACGTAGTATAACGTGAAAACATGGTATATACAGAAAATTGAAAAGTTGCGGTCATTTCCCTCTCTGGTTTCTGTCAGTGTGCCAAAGATTATAGCAACGGCAGGTCTTTTTAATAATATACGGCCAAAACATCTGACTCCCTTTCTCTGGTTGTAATAATCAAACAATCAGCTTCAATATGAAGTTCGTACCGTGATCTGAGAGCATATTCAGATCTACAACCGTAGGTAGAAAAATGTTTTATTCGACTTGCCGTTTCAGGGTTGAGAACGAGTCAAAAACCGAAAAAACAAACTATGTTTCAGGACTGGCAGAATTGCGTACCATAGTTATGTCTGAGGCAGACCATCCAGACAGGGGTGGTTTCCGCCGATGAGATATTATGAGCATAATCTCAGAAAATGGGAAGAAGAAATTTGAATGAAACATCGACAAGTTAAATGATAGTTCCTGAGGTGTTGGAATACCATCGAGCTCGAAGAATTATTTGATTCCACATAAAAAGTGCAATAATTAACAACTGTTTCAATTTTTCTCCCATTATCGGAGGGCTATTCGAACATTTCCGCGACCCTGTTTCGTTACGTCCCCAGAGTTCCGTAACCCGATTTGTTATGCTAATGACAGGAGGGGAGGGGAAGGAGAAGCAGCGTAAAAGGAAGAGCGCTAATTATAAGTCATCAGTTGATATCCAAGCGAAGCTGCACCCTAGTCGTTCCCAGCTCCTCTGCACTCGCCCCCCGCGGCAAACCCTTTCAAAACCAATTGAGTCTTCGCCTGTCCGCCGATGAAGGAACACGCGTGTGCAAATTATTATACGTATGCATGCATCCTTCGTACCGACGATAATTATCGTGTGCTTGCAAAATTTCAGAAACATAATCGTGGTATGCAATTATAATTATAACTTTTACAAGGTATCTGAAAAGATATCTGCATTTTACCACGAATTAACGTGTACTACAATTCCAAGTCGAGTCTGCAGTATACCTTTATAACTTTTTCCACCGCGGTTGATGACGGGGTAATCGGTAGATGTATCATTTCGCCGTGTTTATCGGTAAATACATTATACCTTATATGGGTACGGGTATATTTGTACAATCGCAATCCGTCTCATGGGGAACCACAAGAAAGAAGACAATATTTGTGTCGGCGTATTTCTAGTACGACCTAAGCTGCTTCTACGTCCTTTGACTACGTCGCGTCGTCATCTCGTACGGATAAGGTGAAATGTACAAACGGCTAGGCAAACTGTAGGGCCGCGCCCGCACGGCGCTACCAGGGCGTGTACTTCCGGTCAGAATTACGGTACAGCCGTGGTTCCATCACCACCGATGTGGGTATTGTGCGTGTAGACCACGACGACAAAGTGTGCGAGAGCGCGCCGGCTGAATCACGGGCTAGAAGCAGGGCCCCGTGGGCGGGACGGATTACTCTCTGTTCTTTTCCGGCAAGAGATACTCTGAGAGATTTCTTCATCGTCTCTATGCATGTGCAGTGCAGAAAAGCAAAAAATGCAATGAAGTCTTTTTTTTTTTTTTACAATGACTCGAGTTACGTATAAATTGGTGAAAAATAAAGTTGTGCGTTCGATTAGCTCGGTATTATGTGCAATCAATCAAGAATTATCCGATTAATGTCTCTCAGGGGGATTTTTTTTTTTTAATTACTGCGCAATCAATTTTACATCATGCGTGCAAAAAAGGGAATTTCTTTTTTTTTTTTTTAAATCAAATTGAGATGGTACAACGACTCACGCAGCTGTCATCGGATGGTTGCAAGCACGCAACTAGCAACTTTAGTCAACCTACTACATCCCATCGGTTAGCATTGCACGAACGAGTCAGCCAGTCAGTTACACATACAAGCTATAGTGAATGGTGGATGAAATATACCGCGAAGTTTGGTGAATAATTAACCGGTGAGCGGATGTGCGCGCCTGAGCATTCGGTATTCGTTTAACTGTCCACGATTACGCACCCTGAAGAATTGTTGTCGCAGGTGTATTGTGGAGATGGGTATAACGCGCCTTTCTTGTTCTCTCCGAGGCGTTCATTGGTTAAAAGTTGTTGCTTCTTTTCTTTCGGGTCATTGGTACTACTCGTGTACGTCGGGAGAGAATCAAACGGGTTTCCTTGCTCCCCCCCCCCCCCCCTCCCCCCCTCTGTCACGATCAGGAAAAATTTATCTCTTACGGATGTGCGTGAAGGACTGTTGAATTATATTCACAGTTCGTCGGCAAAAAAGAAGAAATATTGTAGACAATTCAAGAGAATATCGGAGGAACTAAATTGAAACCTTTTTACCTCCTTAACCTTCTTCTCTCCTGTGCACGGAAACGGGAAGGTCAAGGTGGATCTTTGGAACTTCCGGTAGTCTGTAGTGAGCACCTCGGGTGGAAATTAGCATGTTTTTACCACGTAACAAAACGTTGGTCTTTCAGGCTCATTGACACGCAGACAAACCGGCTATCTCCTCCTCCTTCCCGTACTCGAAATTCTAAACAAATAAGAACTGCTTGAACAATTCGAATCGTGGTTGACGATCTGTCAGTATGGTACTACGTGCGTAATGTATTATCCCAATAATTATTTTCTGATCACTAGAAGTCCATTTATCGACGGTCAGTTTTTGCAGGGCGTTGTGCTTCGTGTCTTCTTCACTCTTTATTTTTCTTCCTTTGCTCTCGTTTCTTTCCCATTTCTCTAAGGTTTGACAAGTCCAACTGTGCACCTGCTGTATTTTGTATTGGAAATCATTTTTCGGATGTCTTTCCACAATTCGTTTCAATTTTTTTACATGCTGCGATTGATTGATTCACTTGCACCTTTTATGGAGCGTACATGTACTTTTGAAAACAGACTGTACGTGTCACGTGTTTAGTAACGTGTCAGTTAGCCTTGACAATTGAGATTAGCTTATGTTTGTTTTTACCTCGAGTTTACCGATTACACCTTTAAATAAATTACAGCTTTGCCGCCGTAGGTTACATGCGCCTAATGATCACGCATACACACGCGTCGTATATTATATGTATTTGTATGTTGTAAAAAGCTCTGTATATTCGCGTGCCCGCACATTTTGCCATAAATATCTCACTTGCGTTGCGTATATGAGGCATGTCAGGAGCGTCTGTAATACAGTAGGTATCCGCTAGACTTACAAATGTATACGGGCTATTCCGCGTCAACCGGATCAGTCATCTCTCAGATATTTTTTTAATTTGGCATGTGGATTGTGTAGGGGGAGTTAGATTTTTGTGCCAAAGCGCGAATCTCATAATGCAAAATTCGATTTTTTATTAACAATAACAAATTAGACTCCCATTTTTTTCAAAAATTCATAACTTTGGCAAAAAATTAGATACAATATATTTTTTTTTTTCAAATTACGCGGAAAGCTCCATAGAATTTAAAAAAAAATACGAAATGGTAAAAAAAAGTTGTTATCAATTGTTTATTTAACAATTAATTTTTCAAAGATTTTTAAAACAGTGACTGACACGATCAAAAAATTTTTTTAAAATTCTGACATGTTTCTTGAACTGTACTACAACCTGTGAATTAATTCCAGAGGGGTGTTTTTTTTCGTTTTCGAGTAAAAAATCATTAAAGGTGTCGATGCGCGTGAAATTGCGGCGCGCCGAGTCTCTACGTAACGGCGGGCGGCCGGTTGTCGTCCACCGCTGCCCCGCGGTGGCGTCGCAGCGTTATTTTAGAGTCATTTTCACGATGTAGGACATGATTGAAGAATCTGAAAAAAATACTGTACCTTCACAAGGCTTGCTCAAAGCGATAAGTGAAGTTTGAAGAATGTGTTTTTATTTTAAAATAAGTAGCAAGTTATGTAATTATTATCATTTATGTGCACTCTCATGGTGTGTAACCGTTATTTTGAATCTCTGTAATAAAACGGTGAAAAACACATTCCTGAAACTTCACTTATCGCTTTGAGCAGGCCCTGTGAAGGTACAGTATTTTTTTCAGACTCTTCAATCATGTCCTACATCGTGAAAATGACTCTGAAATAACGCTGCGACGCCACCGCGGGGTAGCGGTGGACGGCAATCGGCCGCCCGCCATTACGTAGAGACTCGGCGCGCCGCAATTTCACGCGCATCGACACCTTTAATGATTTTTTACTCAAAAACGAAAAAAAACACCCCTCTGGAATTAATTCACAGGTTGTAGTACAGTTCAAGAAACATGTCAGGATTTTAAAAAAATTTTTTGATCGTGTCAGTCACTGTTT
Source organism: Neodiprion fabricii (assembly GCF_021155785.1). Taxonomy (NCBI): domain Eukaryota; kingdom Metazoa; phylum Arthropoda; class Insecta; order Hymenoptera; family Diprionidae; genus Neodiprion; species Neodiprion fabricii. Next base: position 14,876,827 of record NC_060242.1, on the reverse strand, counting down.
TAAAAATCTTTGAAAAATTAATTGTTAAATAAACAATTGATAACAACTTTTTTTTACCATTTCGTATTTTTTTTTAAATTCTATGGAGCTTTCCGCGTAATTTGAAAAAAAAAAATATATTGTATCTAATTTTTTGCCAAAGTTATGAATTTTTGAAAAAAATAGGAGTCTAATTTGTTATTGTTAATAAAAAATGGAATTTTGCATTATGAGATTCGCGCTTTGGCACAAAAATCTAACTCCCCCTACACAATCCACATGCCAAATTAAAAAAATATCTGAGAGATGACTGATCCGGTTGACGCGGAATAGCCCATACGTATGCATGTTCTCGCCATTTAGTTGCGGTGCAGAAAATACGTAAGTAAACGGGTACGGGCAGCACGAAGAGCTGCATTGTGACTGTATATGCATACATATCGGGATGTATAATAGGCATTTGTTGATTCACGGTTGTATAACGAGCCTCCTCGGCAGTAGTAATTAGGCACAAGGCTGAAATGGGTTACTGCATCGGCTGCACCAAGACATGAAAATATTGTTGTGACATTGAGATGAGCAGTATATTCATAGTAGTCGCAGGTCTTTCCGCAGACAGAGTCATCTTATGATCTGCAGTCGTCGACTATGTGCAACTCTTAAGCGTATACCTATATCCGTGACGTAAGGATCATGAGAACGCTGTAACCTTTTCTCTATCAACGCTGTGCTGTGGAAAGTGCATTATAGCATCAAGGTTATTAGAATCCGCTGCGCCCGCGAGAACTACACAACCCTATTCTACTGGACAGCCGAAGCGCAACGATTGCGATGAAAATCCACCGAGTTTTATGAATTTCATGTTTCTCATCAACCTCTCGTTTGCGGCTGTGGTTTGTTGACTACGCTCACACACTTCGTCACACAATGCAGCGAAGTATCAACGTCTTTTCCTTCAGATGTCTATTTACTCGACACGACCACATCGGGGCCTGGATTGAAAAGCTTATCTTATTGAAATAATAGGTTTTCCCTACGCGGTCAGTGGAAGCTTTCTTGTCGTGAAATATGTTATAACCACGTGGCAAACTGTGCAATGCCAGTATTTTCCCTCCTAAAACTGCGGGATTTACGAGTTTTCATATTATCAAGCTCTTTGAACGGCAGTTACTTCCTTGTGTATTACACTTACGTATTCACAGGCGTCTCCAAAATCCAAGTCTCACCACTTCACCTCGTGATTAACGACGACCCGGGCTCGGGGACAAACTGTAATTAAATTGTATTGTTCTGACCTGTAGGGGGACGGGTTCGATGCCGCTTCAACTCCTTCCGTCTTAACTTAAATTCGTCTCTAACAACGCGTTGCTCTCGGTATAAATAATATAAGAAGATATTTTCAAACAATCAAATAATTGCCGCACGTGTGATGGAGTAATACGATGTTCGATCGTTGCAGTATTCGTAAATGTCGGTTGATCTGGGTTTAGTACAAAGACCCAAGTCCATTTGCGGCTATACAAGGCTGCCGGTGCACCGCTGTTGTCGTTTTAGACTTATTATATGACACGTGCCTTGTGAAAGGATGCAGTTGTCTCGGAGTCCTTCGCCGCTACCCGGTTACCACACCAGCTGTAATATTTCTATTCCTCGTGCCTTCGCGATGCAACGTGTTGCAATGACTCTAAATAACTATGCCGTACATGCCTGCACTTTGATGCACCGGCGTGTACCATTTTTCTTATTTCTGCGGTGCTTGACGGCTTCTGGAAATTCAAGTGCAGCTATCTTCAAATAAAACCCGTTAATGCACAGACCTGCATAGCTGGTATTGTATGAGTAATGCGTGCGGGTACATACGCGCGAATTGAAAGTGTCCGAAAATGCACGTACATTTACCATGCGATCAGCGTTAACATTCGTCATTTGTTTATAATCGAAAGGAAACGTAGACAAAGTCCGCCGCTAACCACCTGGTACACCTTAATCGTGCAAAGGTGCGCGATGGAATGTTTGATTAATGGATACAGAATGCTGTAACAGACGCTTGTACCCCCACGTAGTATGTGTTATACTCACGTCTCAGAATTGAACGCGTGTAGATCGAGAAGGTCTCATACGAACAGTTCTGCCCTTCGCAGTCAAGCAGCACTAGCAGAAGATAGCTCGCTGTATACTGTTGCAGTGGCAGACTTTATCGTCGCCATATGCGGGGTGACAAATTTTGTTCAACAAAAAAATTTATTACAATCGCTCTGATCATGCGGGCTGCATTATCATGTCCATGATTCCGTGACCAGAGTACGGAATAAGTAAACAATTAACTTAGTCCCACGCCTATTACTACTGGATACGTCCGCCTGTCTTTCCCGCATTAAACGGTTGCCACTCAAATCAGTTGTAATCATGAAACAAGTTGTCGTTCGCTCGTGCGCCTGCATTACCCGATGATTTTGTGAATTGATTTATCTTCGATTTGTTACACCTAGCCACGCTCTTCAAAATTCAATGATCCGCAATAACGACGATTCCTTATCTCCTACGCGCTACGGATTCCAAATTAATTGACATCGCGACTCATTATTCAAACAACCACGTTGTTTTCGTATACGTTCGCTTTTGAAAGAAAAACATTAAAAAGTCAACTCATTGTTAGCGGGTAAACTAGTTATAAGTCTTCCTCGTATGTATACGCAAGTGTTGGCGATGGAATCTTTGTTGGCCAGCCACGTCTACCCATGGGGTATCTTATTTATATTGAGCTATAGACGGAAATACTCGAGACTTCAAGTTGCGCCCCCACGTGGTTTTTAAGCTCACGCGAGCCGAGTGGCGGCGAAAGTCGAGAATCGTTCGTCGTCGTGTAAAGTTCAATGGAAACCGAAAGGCGTTCAGTTTGTGCATTTCCGCCCTCAGTACAATCGTGCGTTACAAATTTGACGATATGACCGAAGAAAAAAATTTATAAATGCAAAAAACTTTGGAGGAACGTAAAATAAAGTAAAAGAATCCATAATAAAACTGGACATTGCGACATTCCGCCAGGGGAAGCTTTGGAATTTTTATGAAGCGGAAAGCGTGAGTCCCGTTGAATTGTTTTTAACTCTTGTTATGGGTGTATGTGTGTAAGTTGTACACACTCTCAAGTGATGATCGGACCGCATGAGAGGTGACAGGGCTTTGGTACGGCGAAGACATACCATGACACGCACACCCACACACAGGTGCACTGCTGCGTATCTCCGTACCAACAAGCATTCATGGTTCAATTCGGGTTCGTGCGCTGTGAGCGATAGAACACACAACCATACCACACAGTCTGATTACAAGCGGACAACGTATCATATCTTATACAAGTACGTGTCTAATGCAGTCGGTCGGAATAGGATATCGAAGATATATTTTCAGCTTTGCAATTCTGTCAGAGAGATAGGCTGATCTGAGATCTGACTTTATCGAAGCAGGTAAACTGTTTGTTGAAGGTTTTGTATTTTTTGCTTTATTTAGAGGAAAATTCTGCTAGTCGGTCAATGTTCTGTTACAATTTCGATGCCACGTCGCCAGTCATGCTGAGGCGACAAGAGATTTTTACATACCTAGGTTATATACTTGTATCTAATCGTCTGGACTGTGAGAAACGGTTTAATATTTACTCACCGGATAGAGTAATCTCGTTTGACGTATTCGATAGCTCTTTGTACGACGAGAGTTTTGAACGATATGCGTACACTTTTGTACGAGTTTATACTTCTCAAATGCTGTATCGGAACTTTTAGACCGAAATTATTATTTTTGTTATCTTTGAAAAAACCCTCTAATTGAATTCTATTCGATAAATTCTTTCTTGAGATATAGTCAAACATTCATTTTGTAGTGTGGCCTCTTTTGAGGCCCTTCTCGGACTTATACTAATCAATTTGATTAATTTCTGTTTTGTGTTTTGGAGCCGTTGGTTGCTGAAAATTGCACGAGATCTTTCAACTTCTCCAACTCGTTGCCTAACTCCATTTCTCATCGCTCAGTCCTTTCTTCACTCCGCTCATGTACGCGTACACAGTTTCGAGTCAGTCGACCCGGTCGCTTCCCTCGTTACTTGAAAAACAGACTGTGCTCTTCCCTCACACGGGTTGACCGCAACATTCTGATACGTTGTTCAAGGAAAATATCACCTACCACAATAATTCAGGTCAGTTGGTGCGTCTCTTCAATCGACTTCCTGTCAATTATCACGTCCTCTCTTTACTATACCTGATCCGCTTATGAGATCGAATTTTACGTGTAATGAAGCAGTGGCCAACTTTTTTCTGTCCATTTCGAAATATCCCCGTTTGAAACGTCGGACCCGGTGAAAAAAATCTGCTGTCAAACGCGGTTGCTATCGTGCCAGGATCATTGCGCCAATTATATTTTCCCTCGCTTATTTCGCATGACATACCACCACCTTAGCTCTCTTAGGATTTCAACCCTTTTTACATAAGCTAGTTATTTGAAACACCTTCAATGCGGTACCATTATCCGTGGTGGCCACAGATCAGGAAAAACCGGGAATTTGGGGAATAGTCAGGGAATTTTGTAGTGGTGTAATGAACAGAGAAAGAATAGAGCTTTTCCCATGAAAAGGAATTTCAAGAATAATTTTCTTTCCCAGCGCTTGGTTCCATGACCATTAAATAGATCATAATCGTGTTTTTGAGAATCGATTGGTTCGGAGCTTATTTATTAGATATTAGTTTTTAGTGGTCACCACATAATATTGTGACATAATCTCTTTTGTCACCTTCACATCATTCTTCTCATTTTATCATTGCAAAATTCGCTAATCCATGGTATCACTGATCGTGAAACCAACCTGATCCCATCGCAACCACATTCTCCCGCGCTGTATGTATCTCGATACGGTCAATAAATAGCTGCAGCGTTCTTTCTGTTCGTTGCTTCTGGCAGCAGTAACGCTGCTCGAACAAGGTAGTGAAGGAAGTCAATTATCGTATGGAATCGAACACAGTGATTTGGTTGAGGATATGGAGTGAAGAGTGGGGAATGGGGGTCATCGGCTATACCAGGAGAGTTTTCTTTTCTTTATTCTGAATCGTGTCAAGGACTAGTCAAGGCTTCGTCGTAGTCGAGAGATACGGTGTGATGAATCCTTCGGATATAAAAAGTCGAGAGTTAAATGCGTTCGATAGCGCATACATTAGCAGCATCTAGGAAGCGTTTCAATCTGCAAAGGAGACCCGACCAGTGCTATCGTGACATTCGACGGCATGATTCACTACTGAACACGTATGCCCCGGTTATTGAGAGCCAAGGACACTTCATCCAAATCATGCAACGCGCGAGTAATTTTCTGCAGCCGTGTGTAATACGAATTCCTTCTTCGTTACCAGAAAAGACATGTGACACTTCGAGATTACTTAAGTTTAGGGTGCCGGCAGTTGCTGTCGCATCATAGGCATGTGATAGTCTCTTTCTCTCCCCTGCAATTCTTGGGACGTAATGTAACAAACTGTTCCCCACCGCTCGCTGTTGCACCTTTCATCATTTCGCACGCTGAATGTAAGGAGGAAAGGATATTACATCCACCGCGTTGTGTAGCGTGCGTATTACGGGTATACCTAATTAGTCATTCAAGAGATTACAGAGCATCATATGCTACATGATGTCTTTTTATCCTTGTCACCCGTAGCGTACCACATTGCATATAAAATGTAATGGCCTCAATTATCTGATGTGATGCGCGTAATTAGCACCGACAATGACCATCGTTGCGAGAGGCTCACTTTTGTAACTGCATCACGGTCGTCCGCTTGTTGTAACTCATCTGACAAACTAGTAGTTACTTTTCCCAGCGACCCGTTTCGCCAGCACGAAGCTAATATCGCAAAAACCAATTCTTCCTTAGCCGTGCTCGCCTTTCTCTTGACTTACAATGCATACTAATTTCCTTTTTGTTTGAGAAAATCTTAAGCTATTCTCCAATTCTTCACGCGTGTTCATTCACTAACACGGGTACACCCATACCTATAAATATCCTTTATATAACGTGAGCATATTTCGAGCGTATTTTTTTAAGCGTATTTTCATGCGTATTTTCCGTGCACGAAATACCCGTTTCTATGACGGTAGAGCGAGTCTGTGAATGCGCATGCGCGGAGTAAAGAATATTGATGAGTTAACTCCTAGGAGTTGAAAGTGGTCTTTTCCGTACTACGCGCATGTGCTGTGGCTAAAAAATCTGACATTACCCCCTCCTCTACCACCCCAACCTCAATCTCGTACTTTGTAACAAACGCGTAACATACCATTGTTATGTACAAAATCGTGTGCGACCGTTTCACCTCGCGTATTTGCAATATACGTCTTGGACTCACTGTTTGCCTCCTTGTTACACAATATGCTGTTCATCTTTCTCTCCCACCCCTTACCCCAGGATACTAATAAATCATTAACATTATTCCCTTACTTATATAATATAACATTCTGAATTCCTAATTCTAATCGTACAATCATAATTGTAACACAACTCTATTGTGCAATCAACTGCAACTATCGGGTTACTTATGTCATTTATTTGTTGACGGAAGTTGTTGTGAAGGGTCCTAACAAACTTGTGTATTTTTTTTTGTTTGCATCTGTTTTCGCTGTGTGATAGTGCGATCCCTTCAGTGAGGGACAAAAGTATTCGTACATATAGTGTTCATATAGTGCACGAATACTTTTGTCCTTGCCATAACGGCGTCTTGCGTACGCAACGTAAGATAACAAGTCCGATTCTATATGTTTGTTTACGTTAGTATCCAGGCATGAAATAAAACAACCCACGATCGAATAAATAAATTGTTTTACAAAATTATTCCTTATTTTATTTAAATTTATGCACTGTACGAATACTTTTTTCCCTCAGTGTATGTGTACCTTGGGTTGATAAATTTAATATGCCTCATGTTCGGATATTCTGACTTTTTAATTACTTGTTTCGCCTGTAGTTTCTAAACGAAATGCTTGCCCACTTTCATCCGGGCCTCAAAATTTTCGTTTTCCGACAAATAATTCATGAGAAAAATTTGAAGCCAATCGATTAGGGCTATTCATTCGAAAATTAGGTTTCGTGTTTGTGGGAGCAGTAAGAATCACACGCGTGGTCCAAAAAGTCTAAAACTTGGTAAAACATGATCTTTTTTTTGTACACGCTACACCATACTTGAAATTTGAACAAACCGCCGATGGTAAGTTTCGGACGTAGGTTGGTAAACTGAGCGGGTTGGTTCGAATACGTCCGTTTGCAGGAAAAACATTCTATTGCGTTAGTACCTACGTGATGTTTCCTATGAAATAGAAACAGGTTGTTGCCGGTAATCATAACAGTGTGTAATGGTTTCATAGGGCTCGTATGAAGGAATCGATGATTGTTTTATGATTGTATCAGGTCATGCGCCGTAGTGGTTTTTCCGCCGGCACAGACTTTCCAAGTATAGGTTTTTGAAAGTTTTCAATGTTCTGTACCTCAAAACGAAAAAAATGAAACCCTTATAGGATTACTTCGTTGTCCGTCTGTCTATCCGTCTCTCTGTTTCTCCGTCTGTCAAGACCCTTTTTCTAAGCAACGGGTAGAGGTATCAAGTTGAAACTAATATTACATGCTAAGGTGTATTGTCCCTTGGAGGTGTAAAAAATTCACGCTTCTAAGTCAACGCAATCAAAAGATACTGCCATTTGAGTCACATATTTTAATACTCGCAAACTCACTCATCAAAACTTTTAGGGTACTACCCGTTGACCTAGAATCATGAAATTTACAGAGAAGCAAGGTCTCACAGCACAAGTAAAGCAAATAGTCTGAAAATATTTCTTTTGTAGTTATATTATCACAAAAAAAAAGAAATAATAATTAAGGATGTACGGAACCCTCAGGGCGCGAGTCCTACTCGTATTTGTCCGGTTTTTTTTCATACCCTTGATTCCTCAACTTGAGATAAAGACAATATCCAATTCTATTGTACGGTAAGTCGGTACAAGTGGTTACGGGATAGCTTTTTCTCACAACCATGCTCATTTGAGGTAAGGGAAAAAGGAGAGAGAGGTGCGCCAGTGTCCGCCGTGCCGAATGACAACAATCTTTGTCGGATCCAGTTTAATCCTCCAAAACCGAAAGTAGCCGCAGGGTTGTTACACGACCTGGATAACCTAGAAACCTGGAATTGTCAGCAGATTTCGTCATACTGGATAAGTCACGGGAAGGTCAGATAATTTCGCAGATAACCTGGAAATTTTTGTTTTCCACTGAGAGTTCACAGAGCTTTTGTTTACGTACAGAATGACTCCTTGCATAGTCGTGGCAAAGGTGGATTTTTCAACATCTTCCATACTATCACTGTATTTTTTAAGTTGAAACAATCTTGATCGCGAATTCGAATTGTGCACACGAAAGTTTTAAGAAACATAACTTAATTATGGTTATTCCGATTATTTTCAATTTATTTCGTATATTCCTAACATGATTATCGATATCATAAGGTTGGATTATTGAAAATTCTAAATAATGAAATTTTGGTAATAGGTTGAAATAAACGCTTGTTTTTCTATCATAAAATTTCATCTTTATTGACTAAAAAAATTCTATGTAGTGCCGTAGATAATTATATGTTACGAGCATGTGGTATAAATTTCAAACCAAGTGGAATAACCGTAGTTCAGTTATGATTCCCACAGTGAATTGAATTAATATTCGGTCCGTATTACCGTATTTTGATTTTGTATCGCCTGAAAATTTTACTACGGCAGACTTCGAAATGTCGCTGGAAATCAAAAATCTTTCATACCTGAGAGGGGAGAGGACAGATTCTTCGAGGATCACTTCTACAAGTGAAAAGTTCTACAAGTTCGTTTCTACAAGTGCTGATTCTAGAAGTTTGTTTCTACAAGTGGCGGTCCTAGAAGTTCGTTTCTACAAGTGGCGATCCTACAAGTTTGTTTCCACAAGTGGCGGTCAAATAATTCAAATTAAGTCAAGTTAGATTAAATTAATAAATGGTAATGTACGAAATTGAGAATTAAATGTACAAGAAACGAACTTGTAGGTCTAATCCTTGTAGAAACGATACCTGCTCCGCCTATTCACAAAATCCCTGAAGTCTACAACATCTTTTTCGGTGTAATTGCGACGACCCTTATTTTTATCTATGGGCACAATCCTTCCCGAGTCCTTACGTTGGACGATTTATTCATGTACCCTCTTGGCGGTAAGTAGGTGATCGTGGCAGCCAGGTTGTTTAAATATGGCCGCGGTGTTTACAGCGACAGGATTGCAGGTCGGAGGATACGTCGTGAGTAAATATCCCCGGTACCCCGGTGATACCGGAGGTACTTCGGTGGTCAAGGTACAGGTATATGCGCTGCACCCGTAGTTCATACCTGCACCTGGCAGCAGGTAGACGAAGCTTGGTATGGGCAGCTACGTACGTATAGTCAGCCGTGTGTAACATATCTACGCACACCCGTCTACCTAACTATCTACCTACCTACCTACCTACCTACCTACCTACCTACCTACCCAGTGCACGAACCAAGAAGAGCTCTTACGTCGAGGGGCTCAGGAGAAGGCAGGCGAGCAGGCAGGCAGCCAGCCAGCCAGGCGCGCGTGCATCAGCTGGCGTCCTTGGCAGGGTGCAATTACCCCGGCTGTGCCTCCTCGCGAGTCCTCCCGGCCCTCGACCCGGTCCTCTTTTCTCCTCTCCGCGATGCAGCTCTCCGGGGGAAGGATACTACCGAGCCCTCTACTAGCCCTCTAGTCGTTCGGTCGGGCTGGGATAGCTACACACCGTGACCACCGAGGTAAAAAGTTGGACGGCGACGACGGACGGAATCTCTGCCAAGGCCCGACCAATTCTGCTCTCTCGTCGTCCCCGTCGCAGCAGCCGGGGTCGACGATCCTAACTCCATCGTCGTTGTCGTCGTCGTCGTTATCCGACTACTCTTTCGGAATATCAGCTCCGATTCCCAACATTATTCGTTGTAATAGCTGAGAAACAGCAGGTAATAAAAGTGGTATTTTCAGTATACCAATGAAAAAGGCGTCGGGCCTTGTTTGGAAGTTGACATTTACCTTGATCTTGGTTAATCACTGCTTAAGAAGCCGTAGCAAGTCCCGTCTAACACTCTGGTACAGAGCTATGACGAAAATGTATTGAAAATTTGTTCGAACACCCATCGGGCTTAAAGGGGTTTACTTCATCGAATATTTCTCAACTTACATGCCTGACTGGCGATCCGTTTTCAAATCAACCATTTGGAAAAATGTGAGCCATTAAAGCATCGCTTTACCGTTATAGAGCTCTTCGCGCGAGCCGCGAGCTTACTTACGGTCATTATTGCTTGGCGTCGACACGGACCCTTTCCATCGCTACAACCTGCGGAAGAACGACCCGATAGACGGAATACAGAGTTCTAAACCCAACGCTTTCCGCTTTTACTTGTACGCAATTCTTACTAATCTCATCAATTTCACGTGCCAACCGAAACTCTCCGGGTTATTTGTCACTTGGCAGATTTCACCGACTGCGTGAAAAATCAGGAGGATTCTCGTTATTTGTCAAGCTTCGAGTGAGAAACCGAATGCGCAGATGTGTTCAACTGTAACTACGAGCTAGCAGAGGTACTCAATTACTTAATCGAATCGTCTTCGTTGAGGAAATTTACGAGGTACCGTGTAAGCCGGCGTACTCTGCAACCTTATCACCTTGTGTTGATAGGAATCAGTGACCCCCAATTGCCTGCACGGTCGGGTACGGTGGATAGAAGAAGGTGGTATAATAAGAGAATACTATACGCGCCATGCGGCTCCCGGTGAAATTTATTCCTTCGGGAGGGGGGCAATGACATCCGACGCCCTGCATTGCTTCGGTATACACATATATATCCATGCATATGCATATATGGTTGTATTTATCTATGCACTCGCAAGTATTTACACGTAAGATGTAAGCGAGCTTTCGGTATACGCATGCACATGCATAACTATATTAGCATTCCCGCGGGGCAAGCTTATATACGGATATACGAGTATATATGTATATATATAAATACATACCTAGGCAGCTATACGCGGCCGATGAAGCGATGAACCTGTAACGTTCAGCAATACTGCAGATCGCTCTGACCGACGCGCCATTCTCTTATACTCGGGGTCTTCTCATCATTTGCTACAATGCGGACCGCTGTTATGAATCGGAATTATCGTTATACATGAAATATACACGTCAATGTAATTGAGCGAATAATTTGTATTACGCAACATATCTTTAAATGGATTGACTCTCATTACAAGATTTTGGTAGTTGCTTATTAGAAAAAAATTGTTGCACTAGACATACAAAAGTGTTGCGTTTACATTATGTCTAGGGGAGGATTTGTTCTAAATGAATCAGTACGACAAGTGAAAAGTTCTAGTATTAAATTTATTTTCCATACCGCGGTTTCATAAGTTCTTTTGTACAGGTTTGTTTTTCTACATGCGTCGGTTCTGCAAATTCGTTTCCAAAGGGTCGTTTCTACACGCGGTGGCCCCAGAAGTTGGTTTTTTCATGTAGCAGTTCCACAAGAGCAGGTTAGGTTTGTTTCTACGGGTTCATTTCCGCAGAATAAGGCTAGGGATGTGTCTACATATAGAAATTATATAATATACACACAGGACATGATATTTGCCACGTTTTTTCAAATATTTCTACAATATCGGAACATTCGATACGTGTATTTTATATCGTCGTCGTATCAATATTTATAAAAAAATTATCAACATTAAAATCGATATTACAAATGTTCTGTAAATATTGCGTGCTGTGTGGGGCACATAATTTATGTAATTTGTGTATGTAGAATTGTTCCTAGCTTAGTTTTATGGAAGTGAACCCGTAGAAAAGAATTTAACGTACTCTTGTGGAATCGCCGTATGTAGAAATGAATTTTCGATAACGAATCTATAGAAACTAACTTGTACAACTTTTCACTTGTAGAACCGATTCATGTAGAGCCGATGATGAAGCTGAAGCTAGCAGCCAAAGTGACCAACTAAACCTTTCAAACTCTTTGGAATTGGTAGAATGCAGTTCAGTTTTATCCTCATAATTCTATAAAGGTATTAGGAGTTCAAGGTGTTACACAAAATTTTGATTTTTGGACCTCGCTACCTTATGCAAATGAACATCAGAACATTTAGCTGTTAATTCTAGCTGCCAGCATCAGCCTCGCGAACCGATGCCCTCTATTATGCCTGAGGTTATCTAAATCTTTCACGCGTCAACTATTCTCAATTATGCGCCAACTGACTAAAGTTTATCAATCTTATTCGTTTCAACGTGGCGAGCTCTCTTCGCATTAGCCGTAATCCGTTATAGAAGCAAGTTTGCAGTTCTTGGTATCAATGGGAACTGCTCGCTGTACATAAGCGCCAAGAATCTGTATATCTTCATAAGTGATTCAGCGATGTCTTGGAAGTTTTTTGACTCGTGATGATCAAATTGAAACAAATATGCTCGTTGAATTCGCTTACCTTTTTGAAGTATTATAAACAATCAAAGCTGGAGTATGTTTCACTATATCAAATCGCGATGTGAATGTAAAGTTAATCGATGCAAGATGGTTCAACCGTGCAGTGTACCGCAGTTGTAGGCATAACATAATTCGCAAAAATTCGTAGCAATCCGGGGCGGTGCACGTATTACGTAGGACGTACGAGTGTGACGATATGTCTACCACCGGTACGAAGCATCGGATTCTCCAGGATGGCGTGATATCGAAGCAAGTTCGAGGCTGGTGCTTGTTATAGGATGCAGCTTCGCTAGCACAGCTCCGGCAGCATCGGCCGGAGCTGAGAGACTAGAATTTGTCCTTGGAACAGGTTCATTGAACCTTGCAGAGGGCCACTATCGAAACTCTACTTGTATTTTGAGGGTTAAACTTTTGTCTGGAAATCGGAAGAGGAGTTGGATACAATGCAAGATTCCGGTGATCGTACGGCGATCGTATTCCACGAAAATTAAACATTTTATTTCATTGCGAGTCAAAAGTTTTTCTGTAACTAACCGCTAGAGGTGTGTGCACAGGTTTTTATCTTAAAATGCAATCCGCTCGGCTAGTCTTTTTCCTTCTTGTTCTTTCAGTTACTTTGCTGGCCTTTTCCGTAAGAAATTCGATACCGCATAAGTGTGAGTTCGTTACAGGAACAACTCCCCTGTACTGGTCTCTACCGCAGTTCCGTGTGCCGCGATGCAGTTTAGCATTTATAACGCATAAGTTTCTATACACACGAGGCGGATGACGAGTGTCCGATGGTTATAAAATCTGGGCCAGGGTTACCCGTACGGTGATTCATAGACGAAACGTCGCAAAATTATCGCCGTTGTTGTTGTTGCCCCGTGATGTCATTCTCGTCTACATTGCCGCACGCGCTAAGCTTGTTGCATATCTGCTTTATATAGTCCTATTCTATCGTATCCGTTACATACGGTGGGTATTGATTGTGCAACGCTTTTGTAATCCCCTCGCTATTCACTGTAAATTATATTCGCTACAGCTGGAAACTTGGCCTCCCTCCACAGTTGGCCGTCAGTCGTCAGGTTTTTGATCGACGATGTAAATATTCTTCGAAAATCAATATTCGTACCTCATGCGCGTTATACTGCAAAGAACAACGGGCATTATTGATACAGTAGAATCTAGCGGAGAGTTTGAAAAATATGCGAGCTGCCAAAACATACGTGTCATTGTTACTATAGTACACGTTGTGGACTTACTTGCTTAGCGGACAGGCAACTGCAGCCCCGTTCACATGGATGCCTGCGTGACGAAAAAGATAAAAAGTCATGGAACTAAAAACCAGTTTACACCAAAGTGAGAGGAAAGCCGACCGAAGCAAGGAAGGGGGGCTCGTGGGTACAGCCGGACCTGTTTTCCGAAGCATAAACAAAGCTCGCAAAATATGCAATGCGCTGGGGATAGGTAAAATACAAGGATGCATTGTGTTGACTAGGGCGTTAACCCAGGTCAGGCACGTACATACCCCCATCCCAGTGCCGCTTTCCTTTCCCCGCCGTTTGTCGCTCCTTCCCCTTGCCCTTCCCCTCCATCGCCCCGCCACCACCTCCGCCCCCACCCGTTCTGACTTCTCTATCCCCGTAACTCGGTACATATACGTGTACTAACTCGCTTCGTCGGCAGTCCGTCCATGCGACGGACGGAGATGACGTAATTCCGGCGATAGCTACCGGAAATGAAAAGGCATTCGCACCCGCGCCTCGGTGCGCTCGTATTCACTGAACACCTGTATTACGCATGTCTACGCCACTGTTGAACTCTCCGAGGTTCTCCCCGCTCTGAATCGTGTAATCTCACGCACGCCATGCGTACGAACTGACACATGTATTACCTTCCTGCCGCCAATAGCTTTGCAATCAGAAACTCGATCGAGTATCCAACGAGGCGCTGCATTGAGAAAATAAATTAACCCAATACTCTACCAAGCTTTGCAAATTAGCAACGACGACGGTATGTCGGAGTTCTATTTCATTTTTATTTCTTTATCCCTTGATTATCCTTTCCTCTCTACCCGACTCAGCGCCATCGCCGCGCCGGCGGCAAAACGGGCTCGATCTTCGTAAACGTAACATAACCCATTTGAATTTTGTGTTGTTGGGTTCTGTTACGTTTACGAAGATTGAGCCTGCTTCGCGGTCGAAAAAGTTACCCGTCTCGGGATCTATTTTCTCCAGTGTACCTTTATAACGCGGATCACACTATACCGCGAGTTTTCTGTGAATTTGGCCACTTCCTATACGTCCTGCAGCAAGGCAGTCCAACACAGACGCACAATGCATACCTGAGCTGTCTGTAGCGCGCCCACAGTCCGTTCCCTCCAAACCAAGCCTTGCGTACATCATGTACGGATGCGTGGGCCTACTACAGGATGTGGAGTGGCCATATTCACAGAAAACTCACGGTCCGTGTTCGCGGTGTAGCCTGTGTTGACAAGTGCAAAATATGAATATAGAACTCTTCTGTACGTTACACGCGCAAGGTAGAAGAAGCGAGTACATACAACAATAAAGCGAACCATTGAGATTTCGAATAATTGAGAGAAATGTTACTTGGACGAAAGAGCGGGAAGGCCGGGGATGAAATGAGATGTCCCGCATCCTAACGTGCACGCGCATACGTATACATCCACACCGCATCTGCACCTGGAGCACCAAGAGAGCACGAGGCGACCCGGCTTCGTCGTAGTCATCTTCGTTCTCACCTTCGTTGTCAACCGTCTTTTTGTAAATGAACAGCAACTCTGATCCAATTCTAGTACGATAATCTATCTCAGCCTGTCGTTGTTTCTTGTAATGAGTACCCTGCAATTAATAATGCGAACAACAGTATGTAGGTAACTACTTTTCTAAGCTACGGTCTTGCGATAGAAAGAAGAAACTTCGGGTTGATGCAGCATAGGTGTACGCACATTCCATATACATCTCAATGTCAAATTTTTACCACTTTAACTGTAAATAATCATCGGCTCCACATTTTCAATTATTTAAATTAATTTTGGATTTATGACGGTGTGTGATAATATTGAATTTCTGGCACTCGTTGTATTCTTTCTAACTGTCGAACAGTGCCCTTTGAACTCTGAGACCGATTAAATGTAGAGGTACAGGAACAACCCTATATGGCCGTGAGCACAGAATGGAAACGCGTACCCCTAAGGTAGTAACAAACGGCGAGACGAAGGCGAAGCGAAATGGACCACCCACACTGTTCGGCTCGAAACTGCTGCCGCCATTACACTCTCGTCTTCCGTTGCATGAAACAAAAACCTGAAAGAGTGGACAAGCAAGTCAACCGGCTATGCTTACTTTTCCCTTGGAGTGGATGAATGCCAATGAAAGGCACATTAAAGGTCATTTTAACAAGCCTAAATTGATATCTTTTACTGTCTCTCGCACCACGCGAGGTCGTCTATTCTTTGTCATAGGAGTTATGAACTCTTGATAAAAACGGAAAAAAACAATTCTTTCGTCTGCCTATGAATCTTCATTTTATTTTACACGTTTCGAGCAGCTGTTGGAGGTCCCGCTAAGTCACGCGGATGGAATGGCATGCAGAGAAGTAATTTGAGCGACCGGAATCTATACCGAGAGTACTTCTTGAAAGGACTCACTCGCTCAACAATTACAACTCGTCAACTGCATGAAAAGTGGGGCTTCGCGTAGCGGTTTAGCGGGATGAAAGTAGTCAATTTCTTCTCAGTATTGTAAAGATAGGTTCGCGCATGCGCAGTTCACGATTGCTTCATTTTCTTCCCTTGGGAGATCACTTTTGCACCTAGGGAGATGAAATGAATCACTCGTGTCCCGCAAAATTACCACGCAAAGCCTCATCACTTTTCATTCAGTTATTATAAAAATTGTCGCGTGTGACTCGGGCCAAAAGTTGACGCCACAACTCGCGTGGTTGCCGCCCTCTCTTCGCTCAAGCGCAAACTTCACACTCGTCGCAGTCGTCAACTTTCGTCCCTTGTTAAATAATATACTATATTCGCGAAGGACGGCGAAATTGTTAAATTTCGATGTTGGTGCATCTGACGAAACCTCGGCTGTGGCCATATGTTGTTCTTTATTCACGTGCAATCAAGGATACAATGCATTCTTACATATGAGCAAAAAACGGATCATATAACTGTGTTACCAGCTGATATTTATGACGCTTTTTTTCTCTTCAACATTGATTGATTCACGAGAATACCTTATCAGAATACACTGCCCTGCTAAGGAAGAACGGCGTAATCCACAAATTTTAGATTCTGTGATTCTTAGCTTTTCAAATACTTGGCTTTAGAAAAGGATATCGTTTCACACTGTCACGTGTACACAGACGCACATTCCATATTGCATCTCGCGGCGGGCTGTTGCGGCTTAAGCCTCAAACGACTCATTTTCCAACATTTTTATCTCAATATCTTGTTCAAGTCTATGTCTGTCGCGAATGATAGGTTATACGTCGGTTGAGACCTAGTCTGCAATGAACGGAAATTCAAACACCAACCTGAGGCTTCGACCACACTTCACAGGGTGCAACGTACAAGCGGAAAGAAAAAACTGCCTCTACAAGCGCACATCTGACGAAAATATTTGAGTTGGAGGTCGAGATAAATTTAATGATCGATCACCAAAATACATAAATCGAAGTTCCGAGACGGAATGATCATTAGTTTTGGTTAACGGTAGACTCTGCCATGACCATATGGATGTATATTGAATAAGAAATACCGCAGTATGAGAGATTTTCAACATATGTATAGGTATATGCAACGCAAGCTTGCGGTTCATGCTACATCTCCGGGCCAGTAAACTGAGTATACATCCACGAACCAAGACGTACGTGCCCTATATAATATCAACGTCAGGTACGTACTTATGAAGAAGAGTTTGTGTGCGCTGCAGCCTGAACAATTTCGTCACTTCTGGCAGGTACCTTAATAGGTCCAAGTATCGCACCGAAGTCATGTTTAAGGGGGGATTTGCTTTTTTTTCGCAAAATTTACCGCTGTTTTCGAATTTTCTAGTGAAGAAACTATGCAATGAATCAATTTAAAATTTGGCATGTAGTTTTATTGTCATATCACGTATGCACAAAAAAATATTCAATTGTATCCTCTCGAGAATGCGCCTCCTGCCCCCCCCCCCCTCCCGTTGATGATCTGAAACAAAAAAATCAAATACCATTTTACTCCATACACATGTAGCTATCGTTTGATGAATCGAAAAAAAAAAAAAAAATTGAGGATACGGCGATGATTTGAACTCAAAATATCGATTTTGCCAAAAAAAATTACCGATTTTTTGTTATAAAAAAAAAAAAAACTTCAACCTATTGCTTTTTCGATTTATCAAACGATAGCTACATGTGTACGGAGTAACATGGTATTTGATTTTTTTGTTTCAGATCATTGAGAAGAGAGTAATCATGCACACAAGTGACTGCGGCGTTTCGCGTGACGTCGCGAACGAGGGGGGGGGGGGGGGGGAGGCGCATTCTCGAGAGGATACAATTGAACATTTATTTGTGCATACATGAAATAAGAATTAAACTACATGCCAAATTTTAAATTGATTCATTGCATAGTTTCTTCACTAGGAAATTCGAAAAAAGCGGTAAATTTTGTGGAAAAAAAGCAAATCCCCCCTCAAACAGACCGATTGCTTAAATAGGGATTAATTAAGGAGTGATTTTGAAACAAAGGGGGACTTGACCCTCGCGCTTACGCAACGCTGTGTGAAACACCATCCTAAGTCTTGCATTATAACACGGCGGTATTCGATCATCAAACTCGTCTATTGCACCCAGTGCACCGCCTACTCACGAGTGATCCTCTTAGTTTTCAACCTCTGGATGCATATACTTATATACCGTATATAATAAACATGTACAGGAACACTGAAATTATTGTGCAATACATCTGAGGGTCAAGAAATTATCTCATAGGACTCGTGGCCGTTGGCTTACTTCGCTGCCGTCTCGCTCAAATATATGAATTGCTATTATATTATCTGCGATGTGTAATTCCGGGTATGATCATGCTACATTTAAGCGTGAACACTAGGTTGTAGCGCTTACGTGCAGGGTATGATGATTGTGTCATCGATCAGCTGTCGTCGCCAAGAAAACTGGCGGTTGAATCTCGATGAATAAGTAAAAGGTACACGTGTGCCACGTTAGACA
This sequence comes from Neodiprion fabricii, assembly GCF_021155785.1. Taxonomy (NCBI): domain Eukaryota; kingdom Metazoa; phylum Arthropoda; class Insecta; order Hymenoptera; family Diprionidae; genus Neodiprion; species Neodiprion fabricii. The sequence continues at coordinate 14,858,089 of NC_060242.1, read as the reverse complement.
CTCGTGGCTACGGTGCAACCTGTGGAAAACAAAGTCGGGAGTCCGAAGTTTGGATGTTCTGCAGTCAAACCCCTGATGGTCGTTCACCAATCTTCGACCTTATACGAATAAGGTAAATCGTGTACCTAATTATATTATTTATCTCATCGCGCTGTGATTGCATTCCGGCGGGAGAGAGGTTCCGAGTTGGTAAGATTTTCTTGAAATGCAGAGAGATAGTGATTATACATAGTGACAAATAGATAGGAATTACGAAAAATGAAAGAGAGAACTGGTTACCAAAATTGGCTAGAAACAAAATGAGCTGTCGCGCAAACCAATGAAAATTAATCATCCCCGCGAAGATTGCGACTCGAGAAGGTGCTTCCGACGTGCTACCTTAAAAGTGGAGTAGAGAGAGAGAACAGAGATAGCGGAGATCGTGGTGTAACCGAAATTACATGCAGGTAGTATCGCGCTTCCACTCAAATTATGATACGATGGTTATCCAAAAAATTGAATAAGCCTATCTCTCTGCGTCTCATCCCGTTCTTGGCAATTTTCGTTTTCCCTTCTTCATTGTTACGCACGTTGACTAATATGAGAATACTCAGCGGAGGTTTTACCGAATAAAGATTGCAACCAGATTTTCTCTATATAGTGTCAACTTTCTAATCCATGATAGCGACAAAAAAAATCGATTTTACTCTTCCGAATCGGTAACTCTTGACTACTAACATAATAATACAGATCGGAGCGCATACGTCTTTTCTTCTTTACTCTTGTGAATCTCGGAACTTGTATCGCATATAGTCGAGCCTACAGTGCACTCTCTTCCAATAGGGCTTCTACGGGACAAGAGGGGAAGCGATTTTCCACGAATCGGGGATTCCCCTCCAGACACCCTTGAGCGTTGCAAAACATTGCACATGCTGCGCTGGGGAAGCGGCCCTATCGAGAGTTGCTCTGTTCAGAGAGTGTACTGTACGTCGTATTTCGTTTATGACACCTGGTGGCACCTTGGGGCGGCATGCGAATATTGTATAGATCTTCCTACCTACTTTCTTCGTCAAAAGCTACCTTCAAGTATCTTAAATAGGTAACTTCATGGGTTTTGCCAGATTTTTTTTTGTAAATACTAGAGCATTCGCGCGCTCTTGTAATTATTTATTATTTTTTATTATGAGAATTGTCTTCGTCTCTGCAAATACTGATTTTTCTAATTACTTATCGTGCGCAACATTTTCTAAATAGTCTCTTAACCTGCTTCTGAACACAATGTTTTTCGATTATCAAAACGCAATCTCAGTCGATCTTGTTCTACTTTTACATAATTACTCGCAATTCACTGTTGAAATAATTAACGTCCTAATAAAAATACGTTAAATTTACTTGAACAGCTAATCTGTATTTTGTGTATGCAGATCTGCTTATGCGTTTAGCAGTAACGTAGCAGTTATCTTTTCATCAACGCGAAGTAAATTAGAATGGCAACCTCTCGTATCGCATGGATAAAATAATGTATGCATCTACGGCTCTACGTTTGGATTTACCGATCTTTTATTTTTTAACATTCTACTACTCTTGTTCTCAACAATGACATATAGTTCTGGAATTTTTCCATTCGCCAAAATAAAGAACATAGCTGCTACTTTATTACATCTTGGAGAGTTTAAACGACGGAAATCTTGCCCTGGTTTCCGACGTGATGCATAAATGTAATTCGTGTATACTTTCAATAGTTGAAGTAATGTGTTGTTGATTCCGCATCTCTTCTCCCAATATTTCATATGATTTCGCAGATATGTTATTACTACGGATTACTATATCAATTAATTTCATCGTTACTATATCAAGTTCTGTATTATTTTGCAAGCAATTATATGATCTCTAAATACTCTTTCAACGCCAAAAAACCGATGCAATCTAGGGACGCTCGATACCGGTATGCTCGAGCCCATACTGTAGAAAAAGTCAACAAACTGTTATAACAAAATGCCAACAAGAGAATCTCCCACGAAGTGGGCCGCAGGTGTCAAAAAATGTCCATCTACTACTACTGCTACTAATACTACCTTTTGACATATGATAGAGATACATCAAATAGTAAATTAATAATAAAGATGGTCGTATTTTTTTTGCCCTGTTGTGAAAAGTCATGGTAAGAAACTCGATAAGTCAAAAATATTGTCAGATCTTGCTCTGAAACCAAATGGAAGTTGTTGACTAGACATTTATTGACAGCTTCTGAAAACACTAGCTGCCGGTAGCTACCTATTTGGCTTCTGTTATAATTTTTATGCAATGACGTGTGGACGCGCATATTTCACTTCCAGTTGTGCATCATTCTCTCGTATGAAATATCTTTTATAAGAAATTTGAGAAACTAACCCTTCCAATCATCTAATTTTTTTAACTCTTACAGAACCTGCAAATGATATCGAAAAAAGAGCCTCCCCAAAAATTGCCAACGTTAAGGCCCGCGCCGATTATGCCAAAACAAGGTTGAAATCGTCGGCTGAGAGGAACAACATCCTCTCTTAGAATTTAATTCAACGAAACCTCATTTCCGATTTTGATTCAGCAAAACTCTATCTAACTACCGATCGCAGTGACTCAGCACTCGCGGCTACGGAGCGAGAGGACTTGGGTTCAAATCCCCGGCCTGGCAATTAGGTCCTGAACGGCACTTATAAAAATGTAAGACGGGTCAGGCCGTACAGGCGCAGCGTTGCTGGTCGGTGCTTTAAACTTGGGTCGGGCTACACCTGGATAATGTTTTCGACAGTTCCCTTGTCCCTGGTGCAAATACGGGTGTTTCTACAACCACTGCCAACCCCCTGCTGTACTCTACTCTTACTCCTATTTATTGCAAACATAACTGCGATTAATAAAAGATTATTATTATTATCTCAAAATTTCGTTCGACAACATCGTATGTCCTCTGAGATCAGTTTGGACATACGATGATGTTCATCGTCACAATTCGATTTCATTTTAAGGGATTTTTTGGGGATTTTAACTGAATTGTTTCAGGAGTGTACGGGTATTTTTGATATCAGATTCTGATTCAGCGTCGAAATATACACGGGAATGTCATGCATGGTCGCTCTTCCAAATCTGAATTTTTTTTCTGCTTTGTGGGACTATGTTACCGAATATATAGAAATTTAACAACTTTGCTCCCTCATATCTCCGTAAGCATTCGTATACTCGGGTTCAAATTTGCCCTTGCGTATTAGGGTATCACGAGGTACCATTTGGCCCTTGTTTCGGAAAAATTTGCGTACGCCCCAAAATGGGCATAAAGTGCTCTTGTTTTGGGGAGACTCTTTCTTTCACGAGAATGAAAATTTTCCTCTTTGAGAAAAAAATATTTAACGGCAATATCATTGTGATGAACGACATTGTGGAAACAGATATCATTTACATTTTACCCCAAAATTTAAAGAATGTCATTGCGAAATTGATATTGGAGTTTAGAAAAAGGTGGAAAAAGTTGACAGAACGGAAATAATATTCTTCGAAAAATTTCGATGTTTGGCTGAACGTTCCTGTATCTTTCACAATCCAAAATAACTGTACAGGGTCTTCCATGTACAATATAATGGGGCGTCCTTCGTCAAGTTGGAACGATTTGAGTGACAGGTCAAAACGGAGCAGGTCAGAAAAGGTTCGAGCAGAACAAAGCGTCGAAGCACTAGCCTACGCTACACAAATGGGTCCTCGGGCTTCAGGAAAATTACATGCTGCCAAAGTAATTAAGGATGTCACAGCAGGCAGTCCATCAAAATCATCCAAGTACCTTACTGAAACTTATGGAACGTGTTACAGAAAATATGTTATCATCATAATAGAAAATAAGCTATCCAACAGTCAGTATCGCCGATTATGTAAGCGTATAAAAAAATTGTACCCGCCTTTTGAATATGTATTGGAGTCTAAAGAGAAGTGCTATCCCGTCAAATCAGAAATTGGTGTAACTGAAAGTGGAGCCACATTTACACTGCAAGCATTGCTAAATCAAACAGTTGAAAGAAGAATAAATGATCTTACAATTGGACGTTATAAATAATATCGGCTAGGTTTTACAAAAATCGATCAATAAAGATCACTTCGAATTCAGAATATCATCTTTGCATGCTTGGATACGGTTTTTTGAATGTTGCTTGCATATAGGTTACAAATTGGAAATGGAAAACTATCAACTGCGCAAGAAGGATAAAAAAATATCCTGAGAAACGAAGAAAAAGTATAGGTACAATAAGGTTGTCTTGACAGTTTAGGGCTTATTGTTGATCTGAATAAAATTTTTGCTTCAATAACGGGAGTTGATGAATAATTGATAGAGCAATTTCCTCTTATATTGCAGGTAATTTCTTGTGGTTTCGAAATGGATGTACGGCAATTACAAAACTCACTGAAAATACAGCACGAAAATTTGTCAAACTGTATCCGCGGTATTTCATACCAACAACAGTACATAAAATTCTCATTCACGGTCTTGAAATTGCAGATTCTTTGTTACTTCCTATCAGACGAATGTTTGAAAAAACTCAAGAATCCTGTAACAAGTAGTTAAAAGATACGAAGATCATTATCCCTAGACGCGGTATCCTGAACAAAAAACTCTCGAAACTGCACAGTTCCGACGGTTCAAAGTTCCTAATAGTAAGCACCAGTGTACGTGAATGCTAGTGTGTGTATACAAGGAAACCGGTTTTCGGAACTTTAGATTGCCGGGGGTTTGCTATTCTGAGCAATGCGTGTTCGGAACTTTGGTCTTCAGTGCTTTGTTAATTCGGAACTTACTCTTTCGCAATTCTGTATAAGATTCGAAAAGCTTTTAATTTCGAGATTTTGGACTTTCGGAGTTTTTATGGATGCTCAACTCCGATTGCCGGAATCAGGCGCATGGATCGTTCCGCGTCTAGGAAAACTCACGGTATATGTTACCACCGTGACAGACTCGTTAACTTTCCGCTTCTCTGTTTCCACAGAAAAAAAGAATTTATTGTAAAAACCCCGAAATTGAAAAGTTGAGTTTTCACTCGATCTCGACGTTTCAATATCTAGAGAATCACCTCCGACCATTTTCGGCTGGAAGTTTGCATGTATGGATGTCTGTATATATGTATTAGGGTGGTTCTTATTTGGGTTATTTTGAAACTTCTTCGCGCTCACCCCCAAAAACAACTCATGTTATGTAAAAAAAAAAAAAAAAAAATCGTGTTAAATCCAGAAATTTCGCTGATCATATGATAAACATCAGATTTATAAAAATTTTACACAAGACTTTTACGTAGAGCATTAAATTACCTACAGAATAGCCAGAAGATTTTTTTTTTGATAATATACAGTTTTAAAGTAATAAACAGTTTTTTCAATAAAATTTCAAATGCATGCATTCTTCCACATGAAATTCGACTGCTTGATGGGGCGTGTTAGAGTTATCGGAAATGTTCTGGATTTAACCTGATTTTCTACTGTACAACATGATTACTTTTTAGGGATGAGCGCGACATGTCCCAAATAAGATACACACTAATATGTATGTATGTGTGTGATCAATCTTTTTCTCCGACGACATCTCGAGAACGAGTTTCCAAACTTGGAATTGATAAGATTTTGGCTTTGATGGGTCTAGTACTTTTTGAATTATTTAAATGACAAAATTCCGATAAATAACATAAAAATGATGATATCTGGAGAATGGATCAATGAATTCGAATGAAAATTGGTGCCATAAAGTTTTTTGGGTCGCTGATCACAGATCTAAAGTCAGACTTAAAAAATTTAATTTGTGTGTATTCAATAAGTTGAAGAAAACTAACAACAGTTGAATATTGATGAAAATTAGTACTCGAAGGTTTGTTGGGTGGCTGATCACGAATCTTATGTTAGATTTGCGAAATCCAAAATGGCGAATCCAATATGGTGAGAAAACAACGGTAAATATTCGAATTTTGGTAGAAATTAGTAGGTGGATGATTCTATGGGTCCACCGATAACGAATTCAAGGTTAGACTTCCAAAATTGTAATATTGGATCCATTATAGTGGTTCAAAATCGGAAAGAATCGTTAAATTTTCATGGAGTAGCTTATGTCTCAACCTAAGAGTAGAACCTCGAGCAACTACCCGTAGTTTGAAATTTTATATAATTATAATTATGCTATAAATTATTCTGTGTACATATAAATGCCAAGTAACGATAGTTACCCCGAAAGTCTGACGCTTGTTAGCTCTAGATTAAACTTTGTAATACATATAATATATTAGAGGAAGAAATTGGTAAACGAGATTCAAGGCTCGCACACATGAGATAAATGGCTAAATTTCAACCCTTTCGGACATGCACGTGTATGTGCTGCAGCTATGCGGGGTTCATGCAGTTCTACAATATTCATGGCAGTGCGTCATTCTCGGTTTTATCTAACTACTTACCTTCGAACGGGTACCAATCGGAGGATAATACTCGAGGTAAGTACGTACTCTCACTGGATCTCTCCTTCGTTAATTACGTTGACGCGGTTTCATGTGTACCTTCGAAGTATCTGCGGGTGTAACAGCAGCGACGAGAGGGCATAAATGAACTCGTATAATTTGCCAAACGATTCCAATTCCACTCTCCGTGTAGTCGTGTATATTATATATGTACCCCATGTACTCCTGGAATATTCATAAAAATTTATGAATACACCTCGGAAAATGTTGGTGCCATATTAGGGAAGGGCTGGGAGTATGAAAACAAATTTGTTTTAAATTTGTTAAACCAGTCTTTCACCGTAACGCACGATTCCAAACGTTTCATTGCGTATAAAGGGTAACACGGGGCACGACGGACCGCTTAAGCCGCTAATTATTTTTTCTGGCTTTTGAGCACCGGATACAAGTTGTTTTGATCTATCTTGAACAAATTCCTCATTATATTGCCATAATTGCCAATATGTATGGTAAAAAATGTATATTCGATTAAATAGAAAAATCGTAAAAAAATATAAATGTCAAAATTTTCGGAAGGTCCGTCCTGCTGTGGGTATCTTGTATCGCTCTGATACTTTGTAAATATATGAAACTCATTTGACTATAACGGAAGAAAATTTGTTTTGGTAACTTCAGCCCCACGTCACGCACGCTCGCAATCGAAACATCCAGCGTCTCAATACACGGGGTAATTCGTAAACTTTATATTTCATTTGCGGTGCCCCGTGAGAATTATGCGACTTGTATATCTCGTGAAAGCTTTGCCACCAGTTTGTCATCGATCCGTTCGATGACAATGATTTTCATTATATTACGGCGTAACGAAAATTCACCATCCTTATAACACGGAATTTGTCAATTTGAAAATTTAGGAGGTCGGCAACCACGCAGTGTGCGGTCTTAGACAGAAGCAGCACTGCGTGCACATGGATTGGGTGCGCATGTCGGCTTATGCGTCTGCAGACCTCTCTACCTGCAGCATTCCATAAAGTTTTCCTCTTTCATGACAGCAACTCGCTCAGAGACCCCGGCATGAACTGAGTCGAGGGACATGCAGAGCCGCTGCTGCAGCCCTCCAAGGCCGTCGAGCGGCACCCTCGAGAATAGCTGGGACTGATTTTTCCTTACCAGTCGTCACTCCGCGTCGCCCTAGGGTGGAACGGAACTGCAGCTCATGTAGCCTCGCGGGAACCAGAGTCGCGTATCCTACATCGCACCACCTTTCTCATTCCCTGTTTCATCTCCTCCTCTGTCATTCAGTTCGTTTATCCAAGCTTATCGAGATCCAGCACATTTATGCAAGTCTACTATTCGGTGGTTAACTATTCACATTTTCACCGACATTCCAACGAAGGATAATCGAGCTCGGGTTGATCAATGACGTACGCACAGAGGGTATTCGATAGTTATTTTGATTCACACTTCGTGCAGGGTGACTTGTATCAGTTGCAAGTTGAATGAGTACCTATGATTAGTTCAATAAATATGCTTTACAGTGATCGTTACTGCGATAATTGAAGTGGTGCAAGTGTTGAATCAGGCCTGATGTGAAGTGAATCATGCTTTTGGCGACGCGCGTAAGTAATATTAAATTTTGAAAAGAAAGAGAAAGGATGAAAGTGAAAACGGCAGTAAAGCTATTGTTTGTTCCACAGCAAATATATTTACAATATTTCTTTAAATCTTGGCCATCGGCCGTTTAAGGCTGAAAATATTTTTATCTTTCGGATCCCCGTTCGAATATTGTTCATACTCATTCGACGCCGGTTCTATTTCAACGTAAGTAACTGGACCGACACATGACTCGTACTCAGATATGCATTATTGAAACTCGAAGTGCACCACGCGGAATAACGTATATATCAGACAATTCTTAATGGTGTCGTCACCGTTAATCTTTTTTGAAGAAGAGCTGTGCGCAGAGAAGAGAAACGATCGAGTTTGCGAACGTACTTGCTTGGACCGCAGATATCTTCATTATCGATGGAAATGATTTCACTCTCGCTACTACAGGTAAATGAGGCAATGCCGACAATCGTTGGGAAAACCTACGCGGATCATGTGAGAGTTTTGTGGGCGTTCATAACAAAGCGTATAAGTATTACGAGTATACCCACGCGGATGTAAGGAGATGCCTGATAAATTATTCTAGGAATAAATTTACAACCGTAGAGCATTCCCCTGAAATGTTGATTACCTCAAGAAACAGCCGTGTGCCGCCTGCCCGGCGCAATAAACATATCCGAAAACAGAGCGAAGAAACCTTAGCCCTAAACCAATAAACGTTCCGTTTCAGCCATTTTAAGGCGAAGCAGCTGTTTCGAAGCTACCCGCTGTCCTTGTATATATACCTACCCCCCCCCCCCCCCCCCAAGCTTCACCCCATAGTTGAAAGGAAAGGAAAACCCTCGTCCCTCTTCACCTTTTCTGAGGTATCCAAAGTATACAGCTCCTGCTGAAAATGCACTGAAATACCACGCAGCCGTGATTTCGTACGAAGCGCGATAACTGACTCACTTATGTGTATGTATTCTTCCACATTCGATATGTGATAAGTTTCGTGGGTGGTTTCGCTAATTGTCGGGAGGACGCGGGCGGCGATAGGACGATCTTATATAATCGGAAATAATATGAAATAATCGGGTGGGGGGTCGGTATTAGGTACCTGTGCGGCCCTCCATGCAACCCTTCATTTCCCTGGTCAGAGCATCGAGGCCTCGTTTATACTTGTTGCAGCAAGCCCTTCGTGCGGTCAGCACTATGCGTCGTCTCACTCATTGTCAACTTTCTCACAAGGTAACTCTCGCAGCCCCCGACGAGAGTTAGCTCATAATCAGATGGTATAGGATACCTGAAAGGGTTGAAGCGCCCGATGCGATAGCCACATTGGTTGTTTCTCACCTCCGTCATGGTTCTCGTCGTGAGAGTTTGAGTTATGACACAATTTAGAGCGAACTCCGAGACAGTTAATAAACCAGCAGTAGTAGCGACACACGGAAGTCCGGGACGAGGTTGGTACTTGTACCCTGGAAACTGAAGAATTTCCGCAGGGCTTGTGAAAAGTCGCGCCGTATGATAGAGGTGCCAAGTAGGTACCAATGGCAGGTATTTATTGACATATGCCCGTAACGATGAACCTTTGTACCTATCGACGGCGTGACTTTAACAATCTTGTTTCTTGCTGTGTGCGCCGGTAAAAAAAAAGTACGGCGGTGTCAGACATGATACCACTGCTTCTGTTGCGCAAGTGACAATGAACTTGTTATACAGCAGAAGGAAGCACTGCCGGCCTTCGAGTTGCGTCCGTGACACGCGGAGAGACGGCCAACTTTGGGACAAGGTTAATATGCCGGCAGTGAGTCGGCCAGGAAGTAGCAATCCCCCCTCTCCTTCCGCCCCGCTCTGTCTCTCTCTCTCTCTCCCCCTCCCTCTCCTCCCCCCCTCTCCCCTTGGCTGTAATCGATAATTTAGATAAAAATATCTGAAATGTAAAATCCGCCAACTTACCAAAACCACATCATAATAAACATACAAGTACAACTTAGGTATTGCCAGTCTCTGTCGTGAAATCAGGAAAAATCTCCAAGCCCGACGACCTCTCGGCAAGTAGAGGTATACGTCGTGTCGGATCTCGCTGTTTCATGTAGTGATACCGAAACATCATTCCAAGACCTACGTACTTGGCGGGCACATTCGACTTTTATTTTTTAGTGAAATGATTTTCAATACCTCTTCGTGTCGTATGTGATCCCGTGTAACAACGTCGTCTCAACATCGGCAGTTATCATTATACAAATTAACTTCTTATTTTTTCGTACACGATCAATTTAACATCGGAATTACTGTTTGATAACAGCTTATTTAATATTACTAACGCATGAAATTTCGAAAGTTTTGTTTTTTCCGCTTGCAGCTTAGATTCATATTTTATAGAATTACGGACTTAATTGGAAGTCAATTGATCAGTTAGCTTCGAATAGATTATCGTCTTGCCAATCTTGGATTTGGATAGATGCCATTATGAATTTTTTTTTCTTTCTTTTTTTTTCATAAATTGCCGTTGATGTGTGAATGTATGAATATCATTGCATGTCCGAGAACTTAGCATGGCCATTTGAGATTAGAGAAAAAATAAGTCTTGTGCTAAATTGTGCTCGGTTTTTGCTGCAGTGTGCCGCGAATCGCAGGTCCCGATTATCAAAAACCGGGCTCTAATCGTCAAAAAATCATTTTTTCAACCAGCATGGCCATTTTGTTTTTTCGAAAAAGCAACGGTTGTGCCAGAATGTGCTAGGCTTGTGCTGCGATGTGCCGCAAACAGTAGTCGATTATCTCCAAAAACGTAGCTGATATTGCCAAAAAACTATATTATTAAAATTTTTTTCCTCGAACTTCGGTCATTTTTTTTCTAAACGCGATATCCCGATTCCTCGAGCTGTGTAGGCATCGCTAGGTTTGTGTGATACGTTGTTTCAGGAATCGCCTTTTATGTAATTATTTTCAGATATAGGTGTATGATTGTGCGATTTTCGACAACAGAAATGTCCGATCACTTCCAGTTCAATTGATATAACTATTGTTTTCCTATAGGTAGATTGCGCTGGGATACAATATTCTACGGTGCTTTGACATTTTTCAAACGAGGATTATATCTTGCGTGTTACAATATGCAATCACGATGAGGACCATTCACTTAAAAATTTAACGGTTGTTAATTTAACCCCAACTTGGTGTTGTCATATGCTTTACTCCAATCTGCGGAAAACTTAATTCCACTTGCTGTTGTTGCGACTGCAATTTATTTTCCGTGTACGCAATTCCTGTGTATGAGTGAGCGATGGTAGCGCACCAGCTAGTGGGGTGGGAAGGCTCGATCACACGGTGAGCCGTTTGAATGAGTGCGTGATCCCCTCCATCCAAACTCTTTGCATCGGCTCGGTTCGGTGGATTCCGGCAACGTCCGGCGGTGACTCCTTGTATACGGTCCGGTGCAGGCCCTGGTACTCCTCATGTCTTGTAGCGTATCGACGCAGATGCAGAACTCCCGAATACGACAGCTCACGAAGTTTGTTATGCGCATCCGTACGTTTGCACGTGTGCATATAGGTCCGGCGACAACGTGACATTGTCGCGCATAGTTTTGTCTTGAATTAAACTAAAAGCGCCTTATTGACGAAGTACAAAATTTGTAACTAGTTACTAATAAAACGCTTTTTTGGCGCAATAGTGCCAAAAATTTATAAAACCACCTAATTTTGTATGTGACTTTCGCTCTTATTTTTTACTACTCTTTACTCTCGCTACTTAAACGAAGGTTTAGGTTTTTATCTTACGCGCGTCGACTGCGTAATTGAAATTCGATTGTACCTATTAGTTATTCTTTCCTCAACGATTATATGCAGGCACTGTACTATAATAGATTATGGCGCAGGTAAAATTGTTGTTAGTACAGATCCTCCGGCTATCGTACAACTGAGAGAACTTTTACAATCGTCAGAATTTGAGGTTGTATCAGACAGTGGTAAAGTTCTTCCTCCAAAAAATGACGTTTTTCAAAGACTTTCCGACGCAATGACCGCATCGTTGCGAAAAAAACGGAAAAATATTTACACGATTATTTTGGAGAACAGGTATAATATACTGACACAGATTCGACAGTCCCGGAATATCACACATAACCATCCGACTATGATAAATGATTCCCTGAACTCCACACTGGATGGTGTTGTAGAATTCAAACTTGATCTAACAAACGTTTGGTCAGAGATGGCACCTGAAACAATAAAATATGACTTTCAGTCTCGCGGTAAACGTGAATTACAGTAACTCAAACGGAATGCCTGGACGCACACCTTGTATGATGCAATATTTGAGGAAACGAAAATACCATGCGCATTGAAGTTCAAAACAAATGAAGTTTCAGAAAGTGGTTTCTATGTCTCAATTACTGGAGATTGTCCTGATTGTAAAGCTCGATTTCTTGGACGGATTATTAACGTTCCAAGTGAAAATGAACCAACTATTATGGAATGCTTCACTTACGAATTCAACCGGTCCGTAAATCACACTACAAAAAGGCAGTTGGAAGGAGCTCGAAGAATAAAAGTTGCAAAAGAAATGGTAGAGGGAAATATGCTTCCGTGCAATTGGAGGCGAAAAGAAGGTGACCGGTTAATAGTATAGGGGATGATGAACCGGCACACATCCCTAGTGGCCAGGTTCTTGGTAAAGCCGCAACAGAGATGCGAGACAAGATCCTTGGTTTGATTAGAACCCACCATGTTTTCGAAAGTTTTCAGGATATGAAATGTGGGTCTATATACGAAACATCGATTCATTCAATTGGTTTTTTCGAATTTTTTGTGCATTATTGGTCCAAGGAACAACTTGCGGTGTACCAAAAATTTCACAAAACCCTCTATATTGATGGAACTGGGTCTGTGGTCCGCAAAATACGACGGCCTTCCGGCTACAGCCCTCATATATATCTATATCAAGTAGTTACTCAGGCAAACAACAAAACTATACCGGTTTTTCAGATGTTATCTGCTGAACATCATACTGATGCAATTGCAAAGTGGCTTTTGGAATTCTTGTGCACAGGTGCAAAAGAAACTTCGTCGTTTCCTCTACCACAAGAAGTAGTTACAGATTTTGACAAAGCCCTTTCAGGTGGAATTGCCAGAGCTTTTGCACAGAAATCGAGTTTGAAAAAATACCTATCATTCTGTTTCGAATATTTGACGAAGGCAATTCTGACACCGCCCGTATGCATTCTGCGCCTTGATATTTGCCATTTTATTGATATGATTTCGAAATGGAAGTTCTATGACGGAACACCGTACGGTGCAAAATCGATGTGTATCTGGGCAATGGCTGTGCTTCGACAGCAGAAAACCATACCGGCACTCGAAGCAGTCGCTAAACAAATTTTCTTACTCGTCCTCAGCCGAAGCGCGGACAGTGGAAGCTTATCTGATAGGGCACGTATTCATATCACGGCACTGATAAAAGGTATCCCTCATATCGACTCGATTAAACCCGAAGAAGAAGACGAAATTGACGATGAGTTCGAAGATTCCAAAAAAGAACACAGTTCCGATTCTAAGTACGATGAATTATTAAATTCCGCAGAGGATGTACCAACGAGTACATGGGAATGGACAAAAAAACATCTATGAAGAATGTGTTGTACAAATAAGAACCGAATTGAAAGGTGAAAGTGAAAATATCAACGCTTTCTATAATCCGAAGTTCGCGAAACATCTCAAAAATTTACTGCCATACTTTCCTCTGTTCTCTGAATGTATGCGAAAAGCCTGTCAAAGCGGATCTAGAAATGCTACGTTGGTTGCTATCGAATCAGAGTTCAGCGACTTGAAAAATCGTACGCTGATCAACGAACGACATACCTTACGTGCGGACAGATTCGTTGCAACCCATATTTTATCATTTCCAGGAAAAATCAAGTTGACTTTAGCAGGACAATCGGAAAATGATGCACTTCTCGAACTGGAACGATGGAAAGAAACCAATAATATCGATTTAAATAATCAGAAACGAAGACGTTTTTTGAATAAGTTCAGGCATGAAGAAAATGAAGAAGTATATGAAAAGAATGATAGAAAGTTGAACAAAAAAAATGACAGTTCTGAAAACTCAATTACGATGGGCGAAAACACAAGTAGTCCCAGATATTCCACCGAGATTTGTACGCAACCGTCGATAGATGTCAAACTTAACGAAGAGTTAGGTATTCAACCTATCGATTTGTCATGGACAGCTCCTGAGCAGTCGGCTATCCTTCGCGTTCAAACTTTACCAGATCATATTGAGAATTGCTCGCAAGTAATCAGTGACGATTCCGCACAGCATCTTTTCGACGATTGTCATGATCCTAGTGATCAAGTAGTCATTAAGCAAGAAACCCGAAAAAGCCGTCCAACTCCATCCGAAACGGATACAGTTACGAAAATTCATTTCGATATTCATTGCCGAGAGTTACCATTAGATAATCCACTTAGGAATATTGAGCATGGCTCTGATCAAAAGCGGGGCCGATTATTCGTAAGAAGCGATGAAGTCTTGGACTCAGCGAACGCAGCGGTGATAGAGCTCAAAGAGCAGCACAACTGGAGGAATAAGAATAAAACGAAAAAAAACCTGAATACACCAAAGCGTGTTCGAATTTTGACTCTAATAATATCGCGGCATATACTTCACTGCCACTGCTACCTAATGGTAATTGTTGTAAGAATGTGAAGGATAGATCAACTATATTAGTCGTGGAAAACACATGTGGATTTGATAGCGTTTGTCAAATACTAGCGATGGCTATTTGTAATAATCCACTTTAAAAAGCAACCATTGTTAATGGCGATGCAGGTATATACAAGTGTATCGAACCATTGATACAAAAAGGTCTAGTGTCACAGGTTTTCAAAGAACGTGCCAATGCGCTACTAGCTTTACCAAGAATAAAAAAAGAACGGAAAGGCGAAATCATTAAAATCAGAGCAGACTCTAATCTTACTGTTCTTGTCGAAGATTTATTCGTTGGTATACCCAGTTACACACTGCGATGTAAGTGTTCACAATGCGGTATCGAAACAGAACATCGTCGAGTTTTTTTAGATGTTAACTACAACCCCTTGACATCAGAAGGAATAACAGCTCTTCATCAAGCGGTATCGTTAGGACGGTATGTTCCGCGCAAATGTTGTGGTACAAGTACACAAATTGTCGAATACGGTTCACATTTATTCCTTGATGTCGATACAGGTAGAAATAAGAGAGAGAAACTGTCAAATGTTCCTCGAGACTTGATAGTAACAGATGGCACTCGATATAAATTAACTGGCGTTGTTGAGTACCAGGGGCCTAAGTGTGTGAATTCTGTTGGACATTATATTGGATATTGCTGGACTGGCAGTCATTGGATCCGATATAATGATAATGCGCGCAACAAAACAGCGCAAATAGTCACCGGTACCGTATCGGTAGGGATTCACTTATGTGTATACACGATTTGGTAGCGATGCCTCAGAAAAGAAAATTAAATGCGTCAGTGTTTGTTAATATGGTATGAATCGATGAGTAAATGCGGATGTAAATAAAAAGTCTGGGTGCTTGTGCATAAAGCGTAAATGGTGTGTGAATGTGGATCTCAAAGTGGGATGGATTTTAGTTGAACCCACAAATGCCAACCGCACCTCCACGTGGTGAGATCCGGGCAACATTAGTTACGTTCTGCTTACGGCCAACGCGGCTCTGGTTTATGTATTTTTAAGTGAATGGTCCTCATCGTGATTGCATATTGTAACACGCAAGATATAATCCTCGTTTGAAAAATGTCAAAGCACCGTAGAATATTGTATCCCAGCGCAATCTACCTATAGGAAAACAATAGTTATATCAATTGAACTGGAAGTGATCGGACATTTCTGTTGTCGAAAATCGCACAATCATACACCTATATCTGAAAATAATTACATAAAAGGCGATTCCTGAAACAACGTATCACACAAACCTAGCGATGCCTACACAGCTCGAGGAATCGGGATATCGCGTTTAGAAAAAAAATGACCGAAGTTCGAGGAAAAAAATTTTAATAATATAGTTTTTTGGCAATATCAGCTACGTTTTTGGAGATAATCGACTACTGTTTGCGGCACATCGCAGCACAAGCCTAGCACATTCTGGCACAACAGTTGCTTTTTCGAAAAAACAAAATGGCCATGCTGGTTGAAAAAATGATTTTTTGACGATTGGAGCCCGGTTTTTAATAATCGGGACCTGCGATTCGCGGCACATTGCAGCACAAACCAAGCACATTTTAGCACAAAACTTATTTGTTCTCTAATCTCAAATGGCCATGCTAAGTTCTCGGACATTATCATTGCGTGCCAATCTACGGGAGGGCTGAAGCGCAGGCACCCCATGCATACTACTTCTTGTAAGTGAATTCAGATATAGTAATTACGAATCAAAATGTTTGGTAACCAAGCAGTAAGGATAAGATATTGGACACATGAATTGTACAAATTAAAGCTTGAATGTTGCTTTGCTCCACGTAAAATATTCAAGCATACTGTTTCCATACAGCATCGATTTTTTGTTTCGTATGATTGAATACATACTAGCCCACAATGTAAGAACATGTACAATTTATATTTCGAGATCATTATTCCACGTTATTAATAAATCACAACTGTTGTACCTGTTTAGATCCGTAGCATTCATGGTTAATATCGTTGCTGTAACTTATGACCACTACGGTGAGAACGCGAAATAGCAATAATGCAGTTTCAATTGGTGCGCCTATACGTACGTATGGCTATCTCAAATTTAAGAAAAATATTCAATACATTGAGAGGTGAAAACGATAGAGGAAACTTTCTCCACCTTCTTTTTAATCACATTTTATTCAACCGCCAAGTACAACAAGTAGGTACGGCTAAAATTTGTCAGTCTAAATATATAACTATTTTACACACTCATAAACTCTCAACGCTAAATTATTAATTAGTAATACATGTCGCATGCTCAGACCCACGTTGCAAGATCTCAAAGTATATTATTTTGGGGAATTTCCGCAAACTCGAAAAGTAAAAGGTATAGTACATTCAGTTTCATGTTGATTTTTCTGAAATAAGATGTGTTCGAAATATTACAGTTTGATTTTGGGCGTACGACGCGTTCTAATAAATGAATAAAAAAAAGCGGTAAACAGCTGTCACTGACGTTAGATTATTTATGAGATGTTTACGAACCTCATCGATTTTCTGATCATGTTACTAGCGGAACATAAATTTGGACCAATTGATACAAAATTTAAACAATATATAATTACAGATGTGAGAAAGTAATGAACGTAATGCAACGTCAGCGTTTGTGTTAACTGCACTGAGTTCTTTTTTACTGCTCTTTTTTTTCTGTAATTGAAATGCTTTTGAGAAGTGCAATAACAATTATCAGAAATACATTTACTACGGTAATTCACCTCCGTGAAGCTCGCTATGCCAATATAACATACCAAGTAACTATCAATTAGAGAATTAGTTGCTAATTATACGGTTTTTAATTGCGGGGAAATTTTTTCTACCACAGCCGTTTAAAATTAAAAAAAAAATAAAAATAAAAAAAAAAAATACGGCATACCTAGGTTACAATTAAGCTAGCATCGCCACACACTAAAAATAATGTAAATAAAGCTGACATCGAAGAATTCCAACGCAAAAATTATTCGCTGTCGATTGACGTCGGTTTTATTTTCCTTAAAGCACGTCAACCCTTGATATTCCACCACTCCAGCCAATCATTACGCAAAACTTTTTGTACGCACGTAAATTTGTTGATATATCAGCGCGTGAATTATTCGATAATTAGTCGCTATCAATAGACGTCCGTTCCACTTTCCCAGAACCACTCTCTCCCCGCACATTCCACCCCTGACGTGGAAAAACTGATCTGTTTACACGAAGAACTAAAATTCGGAATTTTAACGACACGGGAATTATTCGCTAATTAGTCGTTGCGAATAGACGTCGGTCCCGTTTCCCCAAAACCACTCCGTCCCCGGACATTATAATATTTAGTTTATACCAACAGTTAATTTTTCAATTAGTTGTCCAATGCTATGTTTACGTGTTATCAGTTAATCTATAGTTAATTGTCAAATATTAACCTTGCTGAATACATTGGTTTTTGAAACCTATATCACCGTATTCCACCATAGAGTTTTCAGTGTTATCAGCTATTTTCAAGTTGTACCCTGCATAATAATGGTCTGTGGTATCAAATAAGTAGAGTATAATCCAAAACTGCGATTAAACTAACATGGGATTTATATACAGCATTGTTTGTGATTCACAAATACATGTAATAGTTTACCAGTAATTAATCTGACACGTGTCGTATAGTTGTAATATATTCGTTATTGCATTGAAACGGTTAGTATTAGGATAAATAATAGATTGACTTAAATAATCACAATTGGTCAACATATGACAATGACAAGGAATTACATATAATGTTGAATCGGTAGATACAGTTAGTGGTTGGATCTGCACTAAAGGTTGTTTCATAAAGATACAGGCTAGTGTGCACGGTTCAAAGTGATTGGTAAATGACTAATAATTGAAGCATACCTACATTTTTTCAATAATCTGATAGCATATTTTGCAAGGTAACAACTGATATGACCAGATTTTACAAGATATTAGGTGTTTTAACTGATCTCATAGATCTTAAAAGATTTTTTTATCACACGTGTATGAAAAGTGGGGCTTTGCGTAGCAGTCCAGCGGGACGAAAGCAGCCAATTTCATCTCAGTGTTGTACAGATAGGCTCAAGCATGCGCAGTCCACAATTGCTTCACTTTCGCCCCTGATCAGTTGCGGCTCGCAAAACTACCACGCAAAGCCCCGTAACTTTACATCCACTTGTTACAAAAACTATCGAGTGTAACTCAGGTCAAAAGTTGGCGATCGCACTCGTGTGATTGCCGTCCCTCTCTTCGCTCAGGCGCAAACTTCACACTGGTCGAAATCGCCAACTTTCGTCCCACGTCATATGATATACTATTGTAGCATCGTATTATTTCAGCGTTGTCAAATTGATCTTTCAACATTTCAACATATCTATTTCAGAAAATTTCACTAGTTTGTAAACAATATCAGGAAATTTTACATGATTTGAACGACTTCAAGAGATTTCATGTGAATCGATTGCACAAGTAGTAGATTTCATAGGTTTCAAATGGTTTCAAACAGTACCAAGATTTCAAACGATTTTACAAGTTTCCAAATGATTTAGAACATTCAAAAAAATTTTAAGTGCGGAAGATAACGGTAGATTATAAATTATTTAACAAGATTTTATAGAGGGCATAGCCGGATAAGCATGCCAATAGTGCCCTAACTCGAAATGGATTTTGCGGGTGACCAACTGTTTTGTGATGGTAAATGACTGATTCATGCCAAATTTTAGCTTTCTAACTCCATTTTGCTCGAAGTTATCGCATAAACCGTGATTTTTCAGTTTTTTCGCGATAACTCATCTATATCTACTCAAACAATTTGGAATAAATCACAAATCCAATAGACATATGTACAGAGTACACGTATACTTCATTCCATCCAGATATGGACTTATTTCATTTTTACTTTTATTCATCGCTCATTGCTACCATCATGACTCTCGTTAACATATATATATATATATATGTATATGTATGTACATATATATATATGTCAGCGAAGAATAAAGGGGATATGTCATCAAGTGAATTCGAAACTTGAATTTTGGATGAATCCGCCGTATCGAGCGTCAAGCGTTATTCAGCATGCTTTGAATATAGAACAAACAAATGGTTTGTTTATAACAACGCTTGGATGAAATCTACAGTCACGGTCAAGCGAGCGAATTGACCGAACGTGTTGAGATCATCGCGTTTTTACAATGAGCAATCCTCGACTGCAAGTCCTTCATCCTCTCCGCCTTTCCGATGCTTCACCCCGATATATGTATACAATATTTTTTGTATCTTGTCGCTTATTCGAATTTGTATTTTGAAACTGTATTTTTCTCTACTGTATTCAACCTTTGTCCCATAACATAGCTAGGGCATAATAAGATTCAATCAATCGATATCTTAGTTTCTCTTTGCCAATGTTTATTCTGACAACGGACACAGCTACGCATGTTGTTACGCGCAGAACAGTGTACGTAAACACCGCTAGACCTTCGCTCATACCATTTCGTTTCCTCTCTTCTAAATCGCTTGATTTTTTCTAGTCTTCAAATCTTCAAACCCAGAGTGTTACGTTTCGCTGAAATGGAATAACCGTAAAATCAAAGAAAGTCGAAGCGAAAGTATTGTTTTGGGACAGGGGTGTTTGTGTTATATAGAAGCCCCGAGCTGTTTTGCACATACCTAAAAACATCAAACTTACACGTAGATGTATATTGTATACCAGTTTACAGCGCTAGAGATATGCGGTGGCACAAATGAATGGGAATTGAGATTCACCTGGGACAAACAATTTTAAGTCTCGCCTTACTGCAGCTATCACTGCTTTCTTTCAAGTGGTAATTTGGCAGGAATGAGGAGAATCAAGTATAAGAGCCAACCTACTACCTACCTTATCTGCTTTACAGATGTGCGCCGTTCTGTACGCATAACTACCAATTCTTACGTGTATTTCCCAAGACAGTCATTACTGGCAACTCTAGTGTGACACTGGTCGCACTTGCTCGGGTCTGTTGCTAGCAAAAGTAGGTATGATTATATTATGCGAGAAACGATGCAGGTGGCGACAAATGAGACCAGCAGAGTCATACAACGAATGTAACAATAAACTATAGGTAATGATAAATTTTGACTTGCCTAAACTCGAATCGACCCAACCTGACTTTACTCAAGGCAGAATTAAGAAGACAAGAACGGAGAGGAAGTTCTTCTGATTGTGAGTTCTAAGTATAGGAAGGCAGGCTTGTAGAGCCGAGTGTGTTGTAAGTCTACCGCCTAGAACTTGGAAGTGAATACCAACTATGCAGAGGCTGTTGCCGCCCTCTTCCCTCTTCTTCTCTCTGCCTCGGCTCTTCTCTCCCCTCCATCTCGCTCTCCTCTTCTCACTCGGTCCTTCGCAGTCTTATCCGGTTGAGGAGAGAAGCGTTACAACATCACGGGCAAATGAACCCGGGTGTGTCTTAAGGTTCACCGTGTTTATGCTGCACCACGGTAGTAGCGAAAACCTCGCAGTTTCGCGAGGGTTAACAACCGTTCTATTTAGATATCCAGCGGTTACTTGCTTCTGTACGTGTAGATATATTGTGTGCACCACGTACATACCTACGTACACTTAATTGCTGTATGAAAATTCGGAACATCATTGGATTTCGTATCGTTGTAGGGTAAATTTCTTCGTGGCACTTCATTGATGAGGAAAGACTTATTTGACGAGACTGTGTGTAAGAAAAGTTACAACCTAAGAATTTGGAACATCGGTAGGGTTATCAGAAACTCTAAAATTTGAGATTCTCAGTCAAGGAACAGAAGGTCAATGGCGGATGGCAGCTAATATCTCCAGTGCTGCAAGGAAAGACCGTAGGTTGAGAAATTCGGATCCTTTGAGTAACGACTATTCATCATTACATGCAATCATGCAGCACCTGATTTTCAATGTCGTCCTTGGCGAGCCAAGTACAGTGAGATTTTTCACAGCTCTCGACATGCCGGAGCCTGCCTCGTTAGGTAGACCATGCTGCAGTTTCTATAAACAATTAGAAACGAATGTGAGGCGCAGTATGACTCGAGGGAGTACCTGTGGTTTAACCGGTCGCTCCCTGCTCGCATATAATCCCGTTATCTGGAAAGTCGAAGGTCAGTCAAGCAGTGGATTAGCAAACTGCAACAGCGGATGGCGGGGTCGAAATATAACCCCCTCTCTCTGAGTTGTTATGAATTTTTGTCTCGATGCAGAGTTCTAGCTCACCAAGTTCTTACTATTTCTTTCCCAGATCTTTGTCACCGTTTCATGATCCAGGCGAGCATTGCACTTCAACGCCTCGAGATGCGACGTAACAATGATATTGCATACCTGGCAGCAATAGAAATACAATCATAATTGACCATACGTGCAGAGATTCCCATATGTGTGGTATGCCACCCGATGATGTGTACTTAATATTGCAAAGGTCGTCCAGTCGCCAACTTGAAATCATTCGTATTGGAAATTGACTATACATTATTCGGCTTGGTATGTGCCCGCGTATGTATGAGTATGTATACGGCTAGAGAGACAGATAAATAGGTATAATTTATTATGTCCATAGCGATATTGGACAAGTACATAAGATAGAAAATTAATTACAGGATATAGCAAGAAAAAAACAAACAGAAAGTGCAAGTAAGCAGACAGAAAATAACAACTTAAAATAGGTAAAATCAGAAAACGAAAATAAAGAAAAGAAATTAAAGTAGATTACAGTGGAGACTACAATAGTAAGTTAAGACAAGGGATGAGATAAAGTAAAATTGGAGTTAGAGATAACAGGTAGAGTTAAATTAAGTGAATATGAAAAGTGAGAAATGAAAAAATGAAGTGAGAAACTGGTTACCAGTGTTATGATTGTCCTATCACGGAGATCAATGAAAATTAGGTCAGTCTCGCGAAAATTCGGAGGCGAAAAGGTGCTTCCGAAGTGTTGCCTAAAATGTGGAATAGTAACGGAGTTCTCTTACCGACGAAGGAAGAAAATCCCAGAAATATATAGAGAGAGATTATATAAACGCAGTATGTACGCAATGTGTATGATCTGCGCCCGTATAGGTATAACAGGATTAATTAACACCACGTGTACTTCGGTGTTCGGTTCGTCGCAAGTGGCGTTGCACTTACAAGAGGTAGGGGAGTGCCACGTCACGTATAGCCTTGCAATTCGGTGACCCGACATTGCCCATTCCCATCTCGGGGGGAATGTGCGCGGACGTAGTGTCCCCGAAGAACATTGTCCCGAGGACAGTGTTTATGTTGAGTAAGAACTCCTCTTCATCCCGTGAACCGGTTTTTACAATTACTCACGTAACTCCAGTTCGTCGTCAGCGAGTATGCCTAAGTCTGCATGTCATCTTGTAACTGCAGTTTGCGCCTTATACTTACAATCAGTCCTCTCTATGGTTGCCCGTGGAACATGCGCGGCTGACGTTTTCGAAATTCGTTGGTAAATTACGACCATTAGTAACGCGGTGTTTATATAACTTGCTTATTTATACCACGTGGTATTAACCCATCGTACTTAGTTCACGTTTGCTCCACTCCACACTTCCTCCCTCGCCTTCTATCATCTCGTTTCACGCCTGTAGCATCAAATGCTTCAAAAGCATAAATAATCTCTTTCCTAATGTATCGACATTAACTCATTATCAATTAATTCCGCTATCAAGTTAGGCACGTGCGCATATGCGCCTATTACGTATGTATGCACACATAATACCCATATCTACAACCCTACGATCAGCGCTTAGCTGAAGAGGCTGACATGTCGTGAGTGGCTATCATGGTTGTCCGTCCGTTCTCTCCCTAAGCGCATGACTATACTGGTTAGAGTTGATCAGCAGAGATGTGAGAACGTTGACCCCTAGCTATCGATATCTCGGTCTTGACTGGATTGCAACAGTGGCCGTTCAATGCTGGCTATTGTCCCTCGAAATTTTATCCAGGCTTTATCAGCGGTGTCAGTGCCCGTGCGCGGCCGTCAATATGGATCATGCATAATATATTGTTTCTTGCAATTGATTCAACACCCGTACCTCGCACTCTCTAATGACTTCTCGCAGCAATTATTATTTAGCTCAATCAGTATTCCACGTTATTTAATACCCAGTTTCGGATTCAGAAATTCATATTGGAAACTATCAAACATAATTTTTTCTTTTTATTAAATTATTTCAAGTCATCCATCAATCTGGTCAGGCGTAGCTACCCTCTCGCCTATTTTCCCAAAATCGTCTACATTTATATTTATTTTAAAGTAGCCTCGAGCAAACTGTGCCGTACAGCTCGTCCCAATTTTGCAAATTTGGTCAAATGACGAAGCGCCGCGGCGCCGTTGCGGCAAAATTGGTAAGGTTTGAACTGTAATTTAGTCTCGCTTCTGGTAATATGATCATTTGGCAATCGCGGTGCAATTTCCCAGTGTGTCCTCGTACGGCGTGACCGAGAGCAGACAGCCGACCATTTACGAATTATACGTGTGCAACATATACCTGCAAAATACGTCCACGCGATAGTTGTCTGTTGATGTGTAAAGCCTTGTGTCACAAAATTTGGACGAGCTGGCTCCCGACGTAAACAAAGCATTAATTTTTGCTTCGATTTCACAGCGGAGTGGTCGTCTCCTGCGGCGAATGCAGCAGCAGCGGGACCAGCGACATAACCGAGCCCGGATCACCCTGTAGTACGAGCAGCGACGAAGGTCTCGCCGGTATTCGATCGAGTGGCCCAAGCCCCCTGCACAAGCTGGCGCCCCCTACGTCAACCCCCTCGCGGGGCCCTCAATGGCCCTGGACGCCACCCCTCGCCGCCACCGCTTGTTCCACCTTGAAGAAGATCAAGGGCGAACCGGAAGCTGGGACCCTGCCCAAGGCCGGGGCTGCCGACCCGACTAACCGAGGAAAGGGTCAGCACCGCCATCACGAAGGGCCGAATGGCCGAATAAATTGCACACAGGGAAAGATCACCGAGTATTTCAAGACGCAGATCAAGCCGCAGCAAGTCAAGGTATTTGCAAAAAAAAAAAAAAAAGAGAGAGAGAGAGAGAAAAGAGAGAAAAAAAAGTAGCGATCGATCTGCCGTGCGTATCATATTATTAATACGTATACTCATGCCAATTAAGTTTCGTAAATATTTCTTTGGATGACATTGTCGATTCGCAACATGTGTTATTGTATAATATAGGTGCGTACCGTATACGTATACCTAATATTCTGTATCATTGAAATAGGTGAAGAAGTCATTAGAAATGTCGACGCTGGTCGCCAAGAGTTCGCCAGAATTTCGCCGACCTCCGACAGTTCAGAGAAACAAAGGTGGACTGGCCAAGTATTTGGGGACAACGCCTCCGAACGGAAGGCCGAACGACTGGGAGGTTCGCACGCTGACGATGTCGCCGCCACCGTTGAAAAAGTTGCCCGTTATCGCGCCACGTGCTCATAATAAAATTGAAAAACTACCAAACCCCGTTCCTAGTCTACCTATTTCCACCAACATTCTAAACTCCCTTCCGACTGTAAAGCTCTCATCCATGCGTCTGCCGTCCAACATCAGTCCCGATCCAAAAATTATGTCCTCACCGCCTCCGACCCCGACCCTCACCCCCACCCCCACCCCCACTCCCACCCCAACTCTGAATTCGAACCCGAACCCGAACCCGACCTCCTCGCCGACGACGGAGGCTATAGATGACGTCGGTTTTCGAGACGACGCGTTCGCCAAGCCGACCGTAAACGAGAACAACAATTTGACGTCGACGATTATTGCAACCAGATCACAGAACGAGCATCTCTCGCGGCCGCCCCCCACCGGTCCCCGTACCCCGCAGGACGACGAGGTAGCCCACGTTGACAACAAACCGAAGGAACCTCTGTCGCCTATACTTTCTGCACCGACCACCATCCGATTTCCAGCTCAAGCACCGGGAAAGAACAGACCCCAGACAACAGACAGCGGTATCTGCAATTGGGACCAATGCGACGCCAGATTTGAGTCGAGCAGTGGTCTACTTGAGCATTTGCAGGTCGATATAACCATGTAACGTTAGCAATTTTCGACGATACTCGTTCGTTTGTCCTGGCGGTTCTATATATAATCTATAACAAACCTATCCTTCCAGGTTTCTCACATCAATACTCAAACCGGTGGTGACAATTTCATTTGTCACTGGCAGGGCTGTAAAGTACAAGGGAGAACTTCCTGCTCTCGCCGGTGGTTGGAGAGACATGTTCTTTCACACGGTGGAAATAAACCGTTCAGGTGCATCGTTGACGGATGTGGTAGCAGATTCAGTTCACAGGTATTTTGCGCTTTCAAATAACTAGTGTCGCCTGTACTATCGAGATGAGGAAATGTACTTGGCACGATTCGTTTGAAAGATCCCTCCTCATCCTCCCTAGATGAAAACAAAGTCAAGTATTCCGTTGTCTGAAGTCTTTTTTTATAGAGAGAATTGACTATGGTAATATCTCTACTACCCCTATACCCATACAAATCTCACAATCAGACTTGAGCGATCAACATATGAATAACATGTCTCAAAGATTGTAGGTATGAGACGAAGCCTAATCGTTTGACATCGGTGTGATGTAGTGTTAATGCTGTTGCAACCTGTATACTTAGCGAGTAAAGATAATTTAAAAAATTTGATATTTTGACCGTTCGTTTTCTGATTTTTAAAAATATTTCTCTCTACCCGATCAAACCTCTTTTGCAAACAAGACTTGAAAGTGATTGATAATCCAATAGGCGGTTAAGTTTGAAGCTTGTAGATTCATGTAATTGCATTGAAAACTGCTTGTACGTGAATTTTTCATGGAACCGCCTACAACAGTTTACTTTCTGCTATGGTAAATGGCACCAAACTCGGAATAATTGACGTAATTTTCACTGTCCATTAATCAATTTATGTCCCGCAAAGTCAATCGACTCGTTCCATGGAAAATGTTTAAATCGTATCGTTTTCAAAGTCTTGGCACAGCATTGGGTAAAGTATTTTGAAATTGTAAATCATCTAGATGTATGTTACAGTCGTAACTTTCAAAGGGTCAACACCCATTCGAATTGTAATACAAGGGCTTTCCTGAACGCAAAAATAGTTAATCAGCCTAAACTCTAGTATATCATGCGTCGATAACTGGTTTTCATTTGTATGACGTTTGGTCGTACATAGAACCAGCTCTGTAAGCATTATTTCTCATCAAACTCATTCGAAGCGATTCATCGAAATTGGTCCATAATACATTTCATTTAGGTAATAAAGAAACATCCTGACCATATTCCAGCGATAGCTGAATCATCGTGCCAAATAACAATTATCTAACAGATCAACTTTGTACATACCTATGCACAGAATGAAATCGCAGGCTATGTGAACCCTGACTGCTAACCAATGAGCATAGATAGTTACTGCCAGGGTATATTATTATTGGTAAACGTGAAACCTGTTGTGAACGAATGTACCTTGTAGTAACTGATGGAAAAAGAAACGGTGTGATTAGTCGAATTGTAAAACTGATCTCGTAGGTATAATAAAAAAGCGTGCCGTTTTATTACCTTCACTCTTTTGATGGCACTCTCTCTGAAAAATGCCCGTTGCTCATTCGCTAATCGGTTTCTGATTGCCTTTTCACAGATTACATTAGAAAGACACGTCAATGGTCACTTCAATCAACCAGAAACTAGCAGCAGTAGCAGTAGAAAAAGTTGCGAGAATGGTGGAAAATTGGTCAGAAGAAACGGTAAACGTTTGAGATATAGACGACAACCTTGGTCTGGTAGGTAAAGCAAAAGTTATAAAAATGAAAGTAAATGCATGTTTCGTGTGATTGTGACTATTTCGATGATTTTAGAAAAGATCTGATGGCAGTATTTATCTGGGACAAAGATTATACACTTCTCGCAAAAATTAAGGGAACAACAAAATTTTCGAAATTTTTTGGTGATTTTCAACAGGCTGTATTTCAGTGAAAAATGGTCGTACAAGAAATAAAAAAACAAAGCTTTTGAAGCTTGAAGACTCTAGTTTTTGAATTTTTTGGTTAAAAATTTTTCGAAGCACTATTAGCCATGCAATCCTTGGGTAAAGCACGAAGAAAAAATTTTCAAAATTTTTTACTTTTTTTTTTCGCTCTACGGGCATGGAAAAATTTTTCCGAGCTAAACCAATGCATAGGTCGCATAGCCTGTTTATTTAGCTTCAAGATACTTTTTTTTAAACCTCGATACGACCATTTGTCTTCGAGATATCGAATTTTGAATGCCAAAGAATCCTTTTTCACTCAACTGCCGATATCTCTGGAACTACTGGTCGCACAGCGAGCTGAAGGGCAGTTTCTTTTTCTGCAGAAAATTTCCTACAAAAATCTGTCAAGGTTGATGTCAAAAAAATTTTTTTCCACCTGTAGCGTTAACGTGAAAAAAGAGCAAAAAAATGCCATTTTCCCTTTTTTTGGATAATCGACTGTATCTTCGTCAATATTGGGGGGAAAGCTTAGGTTAGAAGAAAATTTTACAGCCTAATGTACCCCAAAGGTCCCTCTAAATCGGTAGATCGATCGGTTCAGTGGTTTTCCTGGACCGATTGATTGAAATTTTGAAAAAAATAAGAGAACAAGGTCCCTTAAGAAACAAAAACCTTGTTCCCTTAAGAAACAAAAACCTTGTTCCCTTAATTTTTTCAAAATTTCAATCAATCGGTCCAGGAAAACCGCTGAACCGATCGATCTACCGATTTAGGGGAACCTTTGGGGTACATTAGGCTGTAAAATTTTCTTCTAACCTCAGCTTTCCCCCCAATATTGACGAAGATACAGTCGATTATCCAAAAAAAGGCAAAATGGCATTTTTTTGCTCTTTTTTCACGTTAACGCTACAGGTGGAAAAAAATTTTTTTTGACATCAACCTTGACAGATTTTTGTAGGAAATTTTCTGCAGAAAAAGAAACTGCCCTTCGGCTCGCTGTGCAACCAGTAGTTCCAGAGATATCGGCAGTTGAGTGAAAAAGGATCCTTTGGCATTCAAAATTCGATATCTCGAAGACAAATGGTCGTATCGAGGTTTAAAAAAAAGTATCTTGAAGCTAAATAAACAGGCTATGCGACTTATGCATTGGTTTAGCTCGGAAAAATTTTTCCATGCCCGTAGAGCGAAAAAAAAAATGTAAAAAATTTTGAAAATTTTTTCTTCGTGCTTTATCCAAGGATTGCATGGCTAATAGTGCTTCGAAAAATTTTTAACCAAAAAATTCAAAAACTAGAGTCTTCAAGCTTCAAAAGCTTTGTTTTTTTATTTCTTGTACGACCATTTTTCACTGAAGTACAGCCTGTTGAAAATCACCAAAAAATTTCGAAAATTTTGTTGTTCCCTTAATTTTTGCGAGAAGTGTATGATTTTTCTTGCAAACTTTCATTCGAAACTCAAAGTTGAGAATTCAAACATGATCTGCATGCAAAGAAAGTAGATATGAATGGCATGTTCCATATTTAACTTGAATTCAACCTCGTTTGCCAATATAGGATTTGGCAAAGCTTGGTACAATATGAGTAACGCAATAATAATCGAAAGCTGTAGAGTTGATTCGTTCGGTTCCAATATGGATGCATATATTCTGAATTTCGATTCGTATCCGTACTTTAAGTATTGAGATCACCTCCAACGTGTGATTTGACATTCAATTATTCTCAATTTGTTTACCACAGCAAGGTTGTTCGACTTCATCGACACTGGTGTTATGGAAGGTTTGCATCATCGGCTTCTGGAACTTGCACGAACTCGCACACAAGGCCATTTAGCAGAAACTCCCGGAAACTCGATGGTCTTAACAAGTCAGGTAAGTATCGAAAGCTTTCCTGCCATGGTACTATTTGATTGCTTCCGACAATGACGTGACCTTGGATGCTGAAAGGTTTGAAAAAAATGTTTCGAAGGAAAAAATAATACTGTGACGAAATGAAGCACCGCTTGATCATAAACAGCTTCCTTGGATTAAAATTTTACTTGGAAAGTTCTATTTTTAAAAATTACATTGTTTCTATTTTGTTCCAGGTTCTAGCTCGAAGAGTAGAGCAGGATGGCAAGACCAAGGTGTTATTGCGATGGTATCCACACGACATGTGAGTTGCATTTGTCAAAACAGCTTTCGACATCTGCCTTCTCCTTTAGCTTTAAAAACGCTTCGTTGAAAATCAAAGGTGCACAGTCTTTCTGCTATGTTAATTTTGCGTATACTTTATTTGCACAGAGTTCCAGACGAGTGGGTCCTTGAATCTGAAGTGCAAGACATGAAATGCATTAGAATATCCAACGCTGCAGCGACATCGCCGGATGAAGTAAACCTAGCGTTGTATCCGGCAATGAATAGCGGAACGCTCCCTCAGTCTCGAACGAAACAACGCCGGAAACCAGTTAAAAACTCGTGATACCAATAAATTTATTTGACGGTAAATAAATGAAGAAGAGTTATCTCCAAGATCGCGAGAAACATTGAAGCAGCAGTCCCGACAGGACGTCGTGGAAGGTGCTGGTGATCATAGTCGCGCGGTACAAACGGACAAAATACGCGCTCCGAGTTGAACAATGAGGTATAAGAGGTATTTTTAATTTATTTAGTGTAATTTACGATAAACTAGAATAATAATTATTTTACGTCTGATTTATGATTTCTTGTTGTTCTCGACGCGATCGATTCCAGAAAAGCCGAGTCGACCAAAAGTGCCTAGCCATGGATGTTTCCCTAAGTTATAAAATCTACTGATTAACGATTTTCATCTACTTAAGTATTGACTGTTAGTTAACATTTTCAGGAGATAATCACTCTGGTGGCCTTAAAAATCAATTAATATCTAAATCGGTCTTGGCATTTCTGGACTTGAGCTCAGAACGTTATTCTCGGTGGCGAGAAGAATGGTTATGACTTGGTTAGGAGATGTGACCTCTTGAACACGAATAGAAATAAACGCAACCTCCTGCTCGTAAGAGATTGAATTTAACTTCTTTAATGTCAGGCTTGCTATGCTCGAAAAGTGCACCAACTGTTGAGAATTAAATTCCGATACCGTTGATCGGAAGGGTAGTCGCACGAATAATATCTTCAAGCTTATTGCGTGGTGCGACATAAAGTCTCCTTGATATCGCACGAGGACTTGCATTCGAAAACTTATTCTACAAGTTTAGTAAAGTTGACTAAAATCTATGTCTTTGGAGACAAGGAGGAGAAGGAGAAGGAGAAGGAGAAGGAGAAGGAGAAGGAGAAGGAGGAGGAGGAGGAGGAGGAGGAGGAGGAGGAGGAGGAGGAGGAGGAGGAGGAGGAGGAGGAGGAGGAGGAGGAGGAGGAGGAGGAGGAGGAGGAGGAGGAGGAGGAGGAGGAGGAGGAGGAGGAGGAGGAGGAGGAGGAGGAGGAGGAGGAGGAGGAGGAGGAGGAGGAGGAGGAGGAGGAGGAGGAGGAGGAGGAGGAGGAGGAGGAGGAGGAGGAGGAGGAGGAGGAGGAGGAGGAGGAGGAGGAGGAGGAGGAGGAGGAGGAGGAGGAGGAGGAGGAGGAGGAGGAGGAGGAGGAGGAGGAGGAGGAGGAGTGGGGGGGGGGCTGGAAGAGGTGGATGAGGAGAAGGAGGGGAGGGGGGAGTGGGTGGAAGTATAGTTGGTAAATAGTATTGTATATTAGGACCGACAAAGATGGAAATGATTATGTAGATAAGCGGAAGAAAATACACAACAGCTACGAATCACTGCCAATATGTGTAATTAACGATCATAGATTTATTGATAATTACATTTATAATTATATATGTATTCTCTAGATCTCTAGATATCCAGTGATATCTGCAGGCAGGCAGGCACGCATTTTCAATGATACTTGAAATTAATTTTATCGCTTTGTGTGACATAAGTCTGTGTATGTTACGTCTTAATAATAATAATTGAAAATTACCTGCTCATACTCACACACATCTCTCTTTCTCTCTCTACGTGTGTGTTTAAGCCAGATTTCTTGCTGTTCGCAGAAAAAAAAAACAAGTTCCTTGTGTCCAAGTTTCAAATCAGATTTGCTATTCAACTGCGGATGTAGCTGCAATTCTTTCTAAAACCTATTTTTGTTGGGTTTCTTTTTCGCTTCATAATTATTCTTGTCCGGCATC